>NC_088183.1:7060151-7363181 GCF_028769735.1 Zonotrichia leucophrys gambelii
CAATTATTTGATATAATAATTAACTCTCCCAAATCTATTTCTTTCCTGAGAACTACTGGAAGATTTAACAAATGAATGCTTCATGACAATTCCCCAGTATATAAATAAATTCCAATTGCTGTTTCATAATCCTGTAAAAAATTGCAAGAGGTTAGGTTGTCAGGAAACTTCAATGGAATTTCAACTTTACTGTCAGCAATTACATTGAGTGCTCTTGTATAGTCAGTAAAACAAGATATAAATATTTACTGTGCCTCAGTTGTTGTAAAGCAGTTCTTTATAATTTACTATTCTTTTTTGCTTGCATATTTCCATCTTTTTATATAGCATATATTTGTATTAGATAGAAATAAAATGCAATAGGATATAGAGGATATAGGTAATACATGTATTTCTGTGGTGCTATTTCCATCAGTTCATATCTACTATTTCCTGCTCTCTGGTCTAAGTACCTGGTGAACTTTAGAAGTTGGAATGAACTGTTTATACTTTGCCTTTAAAATCCAGTGTGATACAGAGAATAATAACTTAGTTTAATTAAAAAAAAATTGGTTCATAGTCTTTTGTAGATGTGACAAATACAGATATATGTACACTCCAGATTTGTGTATTCACATCTCTGCAAATTAGAAATGATTGTGTTTTAACAAGGCACAAATAGTTAATAATATTATAACAACACATTTCATCTGTGTTCTGAAATTGACATCAATGAACAATTGGAAGCTAATAACTCTGTAGTGTATTTGGAACTTCATAATGATTTGGGCTTCTCTGCAGTCTTTCTGGGGAGACCTGTGTTTGTGTGTTCAGCAGTGGCAGAATAAAAAGGTAAAAAAGTGCTAAGGATTAAACTCTACAAACTAATATACAGGAATAATAAAAATACTGTGAGTGACCTGACCTTTGAGGTGCAAACTGTGGTGGATTATTAAATTTCCCTGTATGATTCTATCAATCCAGCTTAAAATTGGGCAGTGGGAAGAGCAAAGAGCAAAGCATTGCCATGCATGGATGAAGGTCCAGGTGCACACAGAAATAGCTGCCTGCTTGCATCCTGCCTCTGTGGTGCCACCAGCCTTGTTCTGTGGGAGCTCAGAGCCTGAAAAACAAAAACCTCACCCAGTTAACAAGAAATACTTTTCCACAGTTGTTTTCAGGAGCTGCCACTCATCCCAATGAGATGGAAACAGAGTCTGTTTGATAACTGCAGTTATCAAATCCAGGTAAAACCCTGGAGCACTCCAGGACCCAGCTGAATCCCTGTGCCAGGCACAGAGAGCTGTGTAGAATGGAGCGCAGCCTCAGTGTCAAGAATGTCTCCTGTACCTGTTCTCTAAATCCTGGAAGAACTTCTACATGTATCCTTGATTTTACAATAGTTTATGATTTCCTGTTAAGATTTTATAATGTGGAACCTGAATTTTCATTGGACGTATCTTCTGAAAGAAAGCTTTAAAAATCACTAAGAAATGTTGTGACTTGAAAAGTGTGTGTGCAGTCATTGAATTATACAGCTCCCAGAGACACAACTCAGTCACACAAGATTATTTAGGCAACATGATTTAAGTTTTTAAGTTCTTGAATTTAAAAATGTATTGCAAGCATGAATATGCACTATTTAAAAGACAGAGAAAATCTGTGAGGAAATTTTTTGCGGCTTGTTCCTTGAACCACAGATTTTGTGGAGAGAACATAGTTTTTATATGAAAGGAAACAGTTCAAATTTAGGGCAATAACCACTTGGAAGCTTAAAGAGTCTAGCTACAATGAAATTCTACAATTAACCTTAAAATCTACCTCTGTAGAACTGCAGATTAATCAGTCTTATATTTCAATCAACCATGAACTAGCAATTCTGTGCATTGAACAAGAGAATAGCAGATTTCAGCATAGCAATAAATTGGATTCTAAGTGCATCTGTAATAGGAAATTTAATCCTGTAATTCCTCTGTGTCACTAACTTTAGGTCATGATAAATCATCCCCAAAAATTCTTTATCTGTTCAAAACCCATATCAGACAAGATGGACATACATGTCTTGTGTGTTATTTAGAAACACCTTTTACTTAACTGGAAACATCATAATAGCTGACAAAAGCATCATAAGTCACTGATAGGTTGGAAGCACTATTAAATTTTGTGGGGGAATAGAATGTAAGAAAATAAAGATGGTGCAGAAGGTAATCTCATACCTGAGGAGTCGCAGCTGCACTGATCACCAAAGACTAGGAGCAGGCCTGCCCTTAACAGGCCACAGCTGTGTCCAATAAGAAGATGAGTGCAACAAAAGAGTGGGTGAGCTGGGCGAGGAGAGAGTTGGAGTTTGTTGGTTGTGCTGTGAAGAAGAACGCAGTGCTGTGAGGAGCTGTCCATGAGAAACCGCCAAGAAGGCATGGATCTTTGCAATAAAATGACAACAAATTTGTCAAAAAGCACTCTGAGACAGATGTTTTAATTTGTACACCCTTCAGGATTTCAGCTGTAACTGGAAAAGGAGCTTGATTTGCTGTGTTGTGGGAACAGAACACCTAGTAATTCAGGTAGATAAAACCTACAATGACAAAACATGGAAAAGATTTTTTAAAAAGTAATTTCTAGGAAACTGTTGAGGATATGAAGCTTAAACTGCATGCAGTCAACAACTGCATTTTATATAACATAGCTGTGAAATTTTAATGAGTTTGGATGGGACACATTCAAGGGTTAACTCTGTTCAGCACATGGTGTCCACAGTGGCTCTGAAGTCAATCAAGTATGAATTTGTACATCTCATGCTGAAGGATAAGTGCGATGTGATGTGACGGTTTTTCTGCCTTTCTTCTTGAGACAACCAGATTTATTTGAAATGGGTGAGCTGTTGTGCTCAATCTGTTCACAGTAGCTCCCTTCCTATCTTCATACTTAGCTGCCATTAACATTAACTGCAGGTATGCACAGAGAAAGGAAATTAAATGTCTTAATTTTCTTGCATCTGTTGGACAGCTGTACTTTAAAAGCACAACATAGAGGAGAGAATAGCACTTCCTTTTATCTCCTGATCCCTGCTGTAATAAATACAGGGTAGGGAATGAAGTATTACAATATTCAACTACTGCTGAAGATCTTACAACTAAACCTCTGGACAGCATAGTTGAAAGGAATTGGGAAATTACTGTTCAAAACTCACTGTGGACAAATTCAAATAGTACATTATAGCTTGGGAGCATCCCAACCGTATAATTGGACAGAGTTAGTGTGGGGAAAAAAGTTCTTTTTCCAGTCTGTGCATATTAATGGACATTCTATGGCATTCCTATTTTTTTTTCTGAAAGTGAGACAACAGCATCATTTTCCTCAACCACCTCAGTACCCAAGAATCTAAAATTAGCTCGGTGTTATTAAGCATTGCCTGTGACAGGATCAGACTCATAGCAGCGGAGATCAGGCCTGCTGGCTCATAGAGAAAAGCAGGGAAAGGAGGGAGTGGTTGATGTTATAAACTGTGACAGAGCTGCCCACAGCTGGCTCAGACCCCCTCTGTGTGTGTAGCCACACAAACACATACTCAGTGACCAAACACTTGATGCAGCTCACAATACAATGGGCTATCAGGGCACTCTAGGACCCACTCAAGTTGCTGTTTGCTGCTCTGTTGTGGATGCAATGTTTTACCTTGGGTGCATTTCATGATCACACTGAGGTGATCTATGAAGAATGGCCACTGATCTCCCATTCTTCAGCCTGCCCAGGGCAGAAAGTGGGTCAGCCCATTTT
The DNA here is from genome assembly GCF_028769735.1 of Zonotrichia leucophrys gambelii. NCBI lineage: Eukaryota > Metazoa > Chordata > Aves > Passeriformes > Passerellidae > Zonotrichia > Zonotrichia leucophrys. The sequence continues at coordinate 7,063,908 of NC_088183.1, forward strand.
GGTGACAGTGCAGTTTTAGATTGGATTAAACTGATTATGAAACCACATCCTTACGCAGCAATGTCAGTGTTATAGGAATGTAGACAACAATTGCATTGTCATATGAATGAGCGAATTATTTTCTTCAGTAAAAATACTAAATTTTTTATCCTAACATGTCTTTCCATGTCCTGCAATTTGCTATTCACCATAGCGCAGCTGCAGCAATATTTCTAACATCCATTATACATGGATGTATAACAAAACTTGTCTTTTACCCAAAAGACCTCACTATCTGATCAGGAAAAAATAAGCTCCAACCTCAACTAATCCTTTTCTTTCAGCTCCTCATTCAGATTAATATGTGCAAATTCCCCCACAGAATCCCGAACTGCTTCTAAATTTTTCCATCTGTGGACACAACTTTCTTTTATTTTTGTTTGCAGAGGAGAGCTCCTCTTGGTGTATGCATTTTCAGCACATCCAAATAATCATCTTTGTTTTTCAGTTTCTGTGTAGTTTTGAAGAATTGCCAGTTTCAAGTGGTCAGTCAGACAGTACTCAGTGTGTGCTCTCTAGTAGACTGTGATAATATTTTGCAATTTTACTTTGTGAAGATTATTCTAAAAGGGAAAGTGGGCACTGACAATTCCTCAGAGTGGTATGTGGTTATTTTTGCTTTGGACTCAAATAGGCCGGTCCCTAGCCACTGTGGCAGATATATCATCTCAGTTATGTAATAAATTTGTCACTTTTAATTCTATTTGGGAAGATTTAAAGAATTTAGGGCTTTATGATTTGGGACTCAGTCAGTACATAGTGTTCTTTCTGCACCGAGGGAGGAATAAAAGGTCTTGTTTTATGACTTGGCTGCTTGTCCTGCCTGTGATAGTTTTCTCCAGTGTGTGTGCTTTCTTTGGTAGAATTATGGATGACAAAAGAGAATCACATGTAGCAAATTGCCAAATGACAACTTGACTTTAAAGACCAGAACTGACCATGAATGAAGTGAAAACTCTTTTAACAAGTGTAAACACCTAATTCTTTTCTCACATGAGTGTCAACCAGAGTAACTCCTGTGAGCCTGCAGTGATTCAGCTCAAAATAAAAGATGTGCAGCAGCATCATTGCCACTGTTTCCAGTATGAGGCTGTGTTTGATGGGACATGGTAGGTGATGTTAGAATTAAGACATTCAAATTAACAGCAGGGGGTAATCTCAAGAACTAAATTTAAACAGAAGTGCAGCCCAGACATGTCTTGTTCCATTTGAAAGATGGGATTCTTAGTGCATTTAAGCTGGCTGTGCAAAATCCAATTACTATTAAATAAATGTTTAAGGTAACAGTTCTGCTGAAGCCAGTTTGAGCATATTTGAAGCAGATCTCAGCTACCTTCTCTTGCTTTTTCTTGTTTGCATTTTATTGTCCCATCTTGTGCTCTGCATAGCTTGAGAATCACAGTCAGCTGACAAAAATTCCTGCTATAAACAGCAAACCTTTTTTCACTCAGTTTCCAGAGAGTACAGTGCTTCACTGAAGCAAGGGAGACCTTCCCAAAGAACAGGGCACTGCAGAGACCAGGAGTATAATTGCTTGGCTGCTGAGCACCTGAAAGTTTCTACAGGGCTTTTAAATGCCTTGGCATAAGGTGGGGTAAAACATAGGTCATGTTTACAGGGTGTTATTATTCCTCTGTAATGATGCCAATGTGCCTCTGCTTTTCTGTGGGAATGCTCTGTTCCAGAATAATCTTTTAACTCCTTTATTTGAAAATAGAATGCCTGCAGAAAGGAGAAACATGACAATACTTTGGGTCTGATACATGTTCATCTGCAGTTCTTCTGGGTCAGTATAGCCATGCAGGCAAGACTTCATCCTAGTGTGCAAAAACCAGGAGGGTTTCTCTGTTTTGAACCGATATATTTGAATCTTACAAAGGTTTCCCCCCCATGTTAGAGTATGTGAGGTAGTAGGCAATGCTCTTTTAAAAACATTCTATCACATGCCTAATGTTATTTAAAAAAAACCTTCATGTACAAAACAAAGCTACACCATTACTGCTGCTGTCTTACCACCTTTATATCTCTCAAAAATTCTTTTCAGCCCTGGTGCATCTTCTGGGTATCCAGATCCAGCTGGTGAGTTTTGACTCTCCTATTCATTCTTTGCCTTCTTTTACCTCATATGATCACTTAATTCTCAGTGACAGCTATTTGTAGTCCACCCTTAGAAAGAAACAAAGCCTAACAGAACCAGAAGCATTTTCTAGCAAATATATCCAACTTTTCATGCTGTTCACTTTCCTGCATCTCATCACCTTGTACCTGTTTCTCTGTTCACTTGCTTGACACTGAAACCTTCTGAGGCAAGACTGGGTTTTATTTTGTGTTTGCATAGCAAAGGGGTAATTTTCCCTTGTGCTCCAACTACTGCTAGCATATGTATTTTCACAATAGTAATGAGGAAGAAAGGTCCTATTATTCCAGAAAATAAAGAAAAAAGAAAAAATATAGTTAAAAGAAATTGTGGTAGAAATGTAGGATTCAGACAGAATGAAAGTAGAAAGATGGAAGAATATGCTGGACTTCCCAAAACTCCAGAGTTATATAACTTCATATAAATTTCAGAGGAGTGTGAATTTATGTCCATATCATTATCAGATCATTCTACTTTATTATTCACTTTTAATTAAAAAAAAACCCAGCTCCTGAAGAATGTGTTTATCCCTGCAGAGTTCTTTCAATAAAATAAAATGAAAGGCAACAGCTAAGTCAGTATTCTGCATTTCTCAGGTCTACACAGGTCAGAAAAAGAAAAGGAAAAAAGGGATGGAGTAAAACTGTCTGATCGCATTTTACACTCAGACCTGATTAAGGTTTTACATAAGATGATCAGTCACAGCAACCCTACAGAAATATAAGAAAGACTTTTAAAAAGCATAATAAACAGAATGTTAAATTTAATTTATATTTGTCAAATAGCAACTCTCGCTTAATAAAAACCCTCCTCTAACTGATATTCACTAAAACCAGATTAAAATCCGATGTAAAACAAGTAGAAACTAAAATAAAAATACTGATTATTGCAGTGGGTTGGGACAAAACACAGTTCTTTGCAGCAGATCAAAGCTGTTATAGGGTCGTGTCTTGCTCTGGCCAGGAAGAGGTGAGTAATTTTAATTTTCATTTGGCTTAGCAAAACACATTGGGCAGATCATTTAAATCAGATGAATTAATCTGATCCCAGAACTCCTTGTTATCCCTTATGAAATCAGTAAAAGAAGGGAAAGAATAATGGACTGAAATGAAACATTTTCATTACATTTGCCAGAGTTATTCATGCTTTCTCCAGGAGGGAAGTGACACAGAAATCAGGAAGCTCTTCTGCTGATCCTATCACTTGTTGGAGGCTGGAGGTAAAAGCCACTGGCCATGGTCAGCAAGATTCCCAGAAATTTCACTGACTAATCAATAGCGTTTAGGAAGAAAAAAAAAGAATAAAACTAATTCCATAAGAATTCTGTCACCATTCACTAAACTAAGTAAGTAATAGCAGTCTTTCTGTTGAACTTCATTTAATTTTGGATGTGGCCTTAATAAAACATAGTTCTTCATGGGGCCATCACAAAGCACTTAACTAGATGTGTCTTTGGGAGGATGTTTATATTGCTTAAATACACTGCTGACAGAAATACTGACTGAATTATAGCTGGCTTGAGTGAAAACTTTTCTGCCTCTTATCTCTTTCCTTATGGAATCATTTTACAACCTTAAGTGAAAAACTAATCTCTGTAAGATTTTTGCAACTTCTTGTAAATTTTAGTGAGGAATTATCAAATTCCATAGAGAATTTGAAAGGCCCATTACAAATGTGAAATTCTCTGGCAAAATCAATAGTTCTCCAAATGCATTCTATGCAGTCCAATGATATTTCATTGAAACAGTGTTGTTTTATTCTACTGGTTACTGAAATCTTTGGTTACTCAATTAATGGAGCAACACTTTTCAACACTCATGTTCTCTCTCTGGTAGCTGCAACCCATGACAGAAACCACTGAGCTCCAAGGCAGGAACAATGGCATGAAATTCCATTGAATTCCATGAAATTCTCTCATGTTGGCTCTCCAACCATAGGCTTCAGGTAGTTTTGAAAACCATTATGATGCCTAAAGCTCTTTCTTCGATAGGAGCCAGGTCCTACTCCTGGCAAATCTAATTTAAGTTCTTTACATGTTCCTCTGAAATATTTCACTGGCTGTTTCTGGATACTAGGTTCTGAACCAGCTACTTAAATCCTTATATTTTTCTTATAGAAAAATTATTTCTTTTTGTGTAACTTTCCATTGTTATGACTGGAGATGTCAGCAGGGAAGTAGAATTTTGCAACAGTACTTCAGATTTCACAGATGTTGATTTGCCCAGAATTGAAGCAATGAAAAGTGTCTGCAGAACCAGGTGTCCTAGCTGAAAAGGAATATAATAGAACATAAAATATAGAAGACTCAGCTGTGTTATACTGCATCTTGGAACAGGAGTCAGTAAAAACCTATTCTAAGAGACATTTAGAAAATGTGACCAAAAATTATTTAATATATTTAATTTTCATCCAGGGGCAAAATACAGTTATACCTGAGTGTCACTGCCTCTGCTGTGGTACTTTCTGTAAAAATAGTCATGGATCAACTTGATCCCTGGTATAATTATATGGCATTAAACTGTCAAATATACTTAGCACATATACACAAAGACAGGAGGTCATTTGTGGCAGCAAAGCTTTGGAACATGGAGTCTTCTGCAAGTGGTTGTTGTTTTATAAGTGATAGTTGTCACTTCAATAGCTCCTCTGTTGTCAAGACTTTTGGTTGAAGCATGTGAAGCAATTCCTCGCTGGGCTCCGTGCTGTTATTGACTGGGGGATGGAGTGAACGTGCTGTTGCTGGGAAACTGAGAGGGAGAGGCAGAAGTAAAACATGGCAGGTGGAAGCAGCATGTGGAAATGGTGGAGCTCCCTTTCAGTCTGAACAAGATGTCCTTGGTTTTTTATTAACATGTGCCTGTTGTAGCAGTCTTTGCTTAGGTTGAGGAAGGAGGTGCTTGTCTGTCGTTGGGAAGTTGTGGTGTGGTCAAAGCACAATGAGGTGTGATTTCAAGTAAAATGTTACATTACTGGCAGAATGTTAGAGGAGAAAATGTTATACATGCTTCAAGAGCAAGAGAACTACCTAAATAGTGATTTTATATTTTCTCTGCTTATTTTGGGTAAAGATGTACCCGTTTAGTGGACTGTGGGTAGCAGAAGAACCAAAAACCCCCAAACAAGCAAAAAAGGACATAATAACTTGAATGAAGTATCTCAGTTTTTAATCAGAGGACTGTCAAGAAAATGCCATGACTATCATTCCAGACAGAGGTCTACAGATGCTACTAATGCATACATTAAAAAAATAAAGGAAAAGTAAAGAAGAAGGGCAGAAAGTGTGTTGGAAACTATTTATGTTTTCAAGAGCAGGGCATAGTGTTGGTGCATCATGTTCATGCTGATGGAGCAAACATTTTTAAAAAAGGAGATGGTAGGAGATAAAAATGACAAGAATTTTTACTTAGAATAAAATATGTACATGATGGCTGGCATCTTGGTGTGAACTAAATCATGTTGTCCAGAATGAAAAAATTTAGATAAATTTGCCTAAAAGACTAAAAGATCCTGAGTGAGGCTGTAGGATTTATGTTCTCTACAAACTTGACACCAAGGGAAACCTTTAACCCATATTCCTCAAAGACAGGACCCATCAAAATGAAAAATAACATTTTTGGATTAGAGCCAGCTGAGTTTTCCTCTCATGCTCCCAACTAATGTAGGATCTACAGGGAGTATGTTAAACCTAGAAGTCAATAAATTTCTTACTTGATTTGGAATAAAACCGGCAGGGAACCGTAGGAAGTATGAACTTTAATTTTAGATATCCATTCCAAAGATAAAAAGCTTTTTGTCTTCCAAAGGACAAACTGACCTAGGATGTTACAGAAATCTGGTTTTTTTTAGTACTCACATAATGGGAAATGAAAAGTTCCTTTTTTCAGTGGTTTAGATTACAGAAAAAGAGCTAAGGACCTTCACATGGGAAGGAATATGTTAGAGCAATTTAAATATAGCACGACTTCCTTCATGTGCTGTCAAGGAGCAGGCTGTTGTTTTTTGTCTTCTGAGGATGAAGAGGTAGTAGGGGGTAATCTGGCTGCTCGTGGCTACGGTCAGATGATTGGAGACAGTATTTATGCCAACATGTAAAAATAAAGTAATATATAAGGGCAGTACATTGAACTACACAATTAATACTGGAAATCAAAGATATGACACTGAAACTGCTGTAAAATAGTTTCCCAAATTAATATGTGCATCAAATAACAAAGAGTATACTTCTAGGTACAGTTTTAGGTAATATTGGAGGTACAACTTTATTTTATATAATAAAACAAAGATCATAGCCTAAATAGATTTGGAATTAAAACAAAAATGAAAGTGAGGAGAGTACTGCCAAGAAGTTAAACATGGAAAAGGAGAATTGTGCCTTGGAATCCTGCTGTGTTTTACACTGCAGAGCTTTATTAGAAGGAAATATTTAATTAATGAAGTCTGGGGCAGAGAAATAGTGAAATATGCCAAATATGACTATAATAGGTAATAACACCCAGAGAGTAAGGGCAAAACCCTGCCCCATGGAAACCAATGAACTTTTTGCCATTGATTGAGTAGGATTAACATCTTCCACAAGAAGTCACCAATGGGAAATCACTATGAGAAATGTCCAGATTAAATCCACTGAGGACATTTACATTTGGATACCAAAACTTCTTTAAAAAAATTAGTTGTTAAACCTGACCTACTGAATATAAATTAAGAAAGGAATCATCAGCCATCCAAAGTTGCTCCGTCCTCATTCTGCCAACCTTACTCTGAAGTAAAATCAATAGGACTCTTCAAAGGGCAAGGTACTGCTCACTATAATGCAGTGACTTGCTAAAATGCATTAGAAACCATTTCTGGTTTAATTTAATTCTGGCTGTTTAATTTCTGGAAATGTTGATGACAAATAACTTAGTGAATAAAGTGTTATTTTACATACGTTTACTTGAAGTCATTCTAGTTTCCAAGCTTTGCTTGTGATGTAGAGTTTCTATGATCCCTTGGCACATCACAACTCTGACTACAGCTCAGCCAGTGTAGGTACTCTCATTCCAACCTTCCATACTCTAAGAATAACTGCAAAACAAGTTCATGTCCAAAATTCATGAAACCTGTTGGGGTCATATGTATTTGGAGTGATGCCCAGCATATGCATTGCAAACTTTCAGCATGTTGGAAATGCTAATACATTTTAAATATATTCCATCAGATTCAGCCAAGACATGCCTATGAGCACAGACTGATGCAAAAGGAAGGATGTGCCAATTAAAGCTAGTAGCAAGTCACTTCAGTGTGGGCAGAGTGCTGCTTTCTTCCAGGTGAAAATCCAGCTCAATGACATATCCACAAGTCATCTGCTCGCTACAGAGCATGGCAGGAGGAAATCTGGCTTGTGTTATGCCTTATTGGCAAAATGTCTGCAGAAAGTGAATCAAAGCAGCATAGGCAAAAATTAATGGAAAACCTCTCAGTTTCTTTTGCTTTGGCTTCTGGAACAGGCCAGCCTTGAGCCATGTCAAGGGAAGCACATCAGAAATTTCCATGACATGAGAGAATGTAATGCTCTGGTACAATGTTTTGGTGCCATCCAGCACCAAAAGAAGAAAGAAATTTAAAGAAATTCTTCGACTATGAGCTCAGTGGCAGGTTCATTCTGTGTCCCCTCCCTCCCCATGCCCTGTGCTGCTGGACACAAACAGGGCTGGCAGACAAAGGATGCATGGGAGCAGAGAATGGGAGAGAGGCGGTGGTGCTGGAGCCTGGAGTTGTCCTTGGTAAGGGAGAACCTTTGTGTGAGGCTCACACTCAAGTTAGGTTAGCTGGCAGGTCTTGAAGGCTAAATTTTAAATTTAAATAGATAGGTATTAGAATTGCAGATATTGGCACTCTATTTTGGGAATTGAAACAATTAGTATGTAACTTTACCTGACTGCTTTAGTGATGGCTGTTGTCCTTTTCATATGGAGACAGGAAACAGTTGTGAAGAACATTATAATACTCAGCTATAGGGAATCGGAAGAATTGTCCCCAGAACCTAAAAAACCCAAATAAATTAGAGAAATTTCTAATCTTTTAGAGAGTATTTGTAAGCAGAGGAATATTTTTACCATGGTGCATAGTCTCTCAGCCTTACATTATTCTTTTAGCAGAGAATTCCACCTGGAAGCTGTTGTAGGTAGGAGGTGAAAGAGGAAATAAAACTGTCTACATTTTGCAAATGGAAAATTAAAGAATAGTGCTCAGTGGCTAGATTTGCAAAGTTAGTTATTTAAAATCCCCTGGAGTCGGATGTCCAGATGCCCATAAAAGCCTTGCCCTGAGCAACGTGCCTAAGGTCACAGGGGAAGTCTGTGGCAGAACAGGAATTTAAATCAGCTCTCCTTACTCTCTTAAACAACATCATATTTCCTTTAAATTAAGCCATACTTTTCCAGCTATTTTTTGCTGAGCTTTCCTGGTTTTATGAAGACCCCAATTCTACAGTAAAATCCATGTGTCCCTAAGCTTCCTTAATGGCAAAAGCAAGACACTAAAGTTAACCTACTCATACCATCCAAATTCAGATATTTAATTCAGCTGCCTGCAATAGGACCTCTGAGTCTGCACATAATCAGGGAAGCATACTGTGAACAGAGTTAGGTAGTGAGGATGCTCTGAATTCTTCTCTCCAGACCCATTGATTATATTTGGTGTCCATTCTACTGTAGTTCAATGTTAGATAGTTGCCTAAAATGAAGGGCCATTGGAAATAGCGAAGGTTTTACCTCTAAAGGGAAGTGAGGCAGAAGGGAAAAGAGACAAATTCCTTAAGTAGGTTTTTACTCAGTGTCTTTTGGAGTGTCTGCCTTATCTGCCACACTCACTATTCCAACAGAAGAGGAAAGAGTGAAAAATTTTTAAGAACTGAATTTCACTTTGTAAAGTCTGTTTAAAAATCAGTTAAATGTAACGGCCTTGTTTAGTCTTTTATACTGTTCTTAATACTGTTTAGAGAATGATTCATTTTGAAGTAAATGTAATTAACATAATTAATGAATAGAAACGATGGGAAAAACCTCAGGGAACCCCCTTTAATACTACAAAGATATTTATTCTAATATATAAGTATATGAGCTGGATCATTTTAGGAATTAAGCTCTTTTACCCACCTTTATATACAGTATAGTATTCTACACCATGTACTGTATTCTAATTAGGGTAGGTGATTCAGTTAAGTGATCAGTCAGATAATTTATTTATAAAGCTGTTATCCAAACTGTGAAAAAACCCAAAAAACCACATGAACAATTAGAGCTTTTTAAGTTATTCCTTAAATGCTCTATTTTTGAATGAGGAACTCTGTCAAGAGAATGGTATAATTTCCTCTATTTTGTCATTGAAAGGGGCATTTTACACATAGTCTCTAGTTTTTAATAGACTGATTCTAAGCTTATTGTTGTCAATGCATTGACATCTTTGACAATTCACTCAGCCCAAATTACAGACAGTGTGAAGAAAAGGGAGAGGCCCTGAATGCTCATTGCAGGGCAGGAGGAGGGCAGGGCACAGGCTTATCCCTCACAATCACATGTTTCCAAAAAAGTTTCTAGCAGGAATTACTCCCAGCAAATTCCTACAGTGAAGTTTAGTTTTTAGGAAACTAAAGTTTTACTACTGAAGAGACAGCAGAAGAAATTAGAATCTACTAGAAAACTGATTCAGTTACTCATACTTCTGTGGGATTAGCAAGAGACAGAAAAGTAGCAAACCCCTCAAATGATCATTATCTGAATAAAAGAGATAAAGGTAAACTTTTGGGGAGATATTTGTTCAAGGCAGTAGCATGGATTGCCACTGAAAAGCCACCTCTCTTTAGAGAGAACTACTGTCCCTGTTTTAAACTGTCTGACTTTCCTCAAGGGTAGGAAACCTCCCTGCCCAGGTGGGCTGTGCTCACAAGCTGGTTTGATAAAGTACCAGTTTGTCCCATGTATTGAAACCCAGTGCTCCCTGGAGGTAGCTATCACTATTATCATCACCCTGGGATCTGCCTAGGGAAATAATAAGGCATGAGGAGAATAGTTAATTCTATGGAAAATGTCATGGAAGAACTGAACATCAGGTTCCAGGTAAAAATTCACAAAGTAAAAGGAATGTATTCAGTGTGAACAAAATCTCCCAAACTTTTAATCCCCGTGCTTCCATTTCAGAGTTAAATAATATTAGAATTTTTAATATCAGTTCCAAACTTACAGGCTGTTCTATTTTGTAGTCTTAAATATCCCCAAATATATGTTTTAATGTCTACAGTGGAAAAAAACCCTCAAAACCAATAAACCAGTTATGCTTGAATTATGGCTTCAAGGAACTGTCTTGTACTTCAGCATTTCTCAGTAGGAGGATGCAGAGGCACAGCTATGTTATGGGCATGTGCCAATGGCTGGAAGATGCTTTCCCTGGGTCATGAAGAGCCTTTGGATCCCTCATGCCCAGGTAAAACCCCTCAGCCAGCAGCAGCTACTTCAGATAAAATCGTGGCAACAGACTCTCTGTTATTCCAAAGCAGCCCTGTACGCCCTGCATCTGCAGCCACGTTGTTTTAGGCACTCATTCCCGATGTTTCCTCTCTGCCCTGGGTAAATTTCCAAAAGTTTAAGACCCAATATTGCTTGGAGTTTCCCTGGGGCTTTGCTCTGCAGCTGCCCTGCTTTCTAATGGTACAATCATGCTCTAAACTGACAGGTGTTGCAAGCGTAAGCGAGCAAGGAGAAATAATAAAAGGGGATCTAAAGAGCTCAAAAATATGTGCAGGAAGCAAAATGAGATTCAAGCTGGAGAACTGCAAGCTGATATATCTGGAGGAATTGATAAATTCAGTTCTGGCCAGCTCAATAGCAGAAATGTGAAAGGAATTTAGAGACAACCAACAAAAATGATTGAGAGTCAGCACAGTGTAACTCCTGCAGGACAAGTAGCACAAACTGGGCAGTCCCAAAGCCCTCACTCAGCACACGGAAGGTGATCATGGCCTTCCAGAATCCAGTCCTGTTCTCAACCCAATAAATGGTAGACTTATTGTTCAGATGAAAGGTAATGAGGACAATCCAAAGGGAAAGAAGGTTCAGGGGCAGGAACTGACCAAACTCAGGTGCAGGAAGCCATGGGAAACACAATGTGACCAAATCTGCATCAGCATCAGGACAGGCTTGAAAGAAAACTGGACCATTTTATTTCTGATTTCTTATTCCATAGGTTTTTGGGCTGTTTGTTACCTAGATATTACCTAGATGTGACTTTGTTTCTAGTGGCTGGAGGACATAAAGGATAATAAGTGCTCAAGGAAAAATGTGAAGGAAGTGTGGGGTTTTGAAACAGAGGCTAGGAGGTTTTCTTGCACGTTTAAAATGGCATATGTTTGTTTGGCTTTGATTCTAAGGTATTACTTGTCTGCGAAATGGTCAAAAGTGTTTACAGTTGTACTTGATCTCAGATTAAAAATTACATTAATTAATTCCAATTCCTCATATTAGAGTCGGACTACATTTTAAAATTGTTTAATTAGTCTGAGCACAACAGACAATTCTAAAATATTGTATATTTAATAACTCCCTATACTTTAAAATTATATATGAACAGTAAAAAAGTTCAGCTGCCATAGTCACTGTGTAATTTAAAACAAAACCTTGGTGAATTGAAAGATAATGTTTTCCAGGACACCTGAGCCTCACAAGGTATTGTACTGTGAAAATTCATTTATAGCTGGTATTTTCAGTGTATATTTTTGCATCAAGTGCATTTACTTCAGAATAATTTTTTTCACTACTACTATATATTTATTCTTGCCATTTGTTTTTGTCCCTTATCATTAAAAACCTCAGCAATTTCAACACTTTTCAACAATTCCTTTCCTAAGCACAATAACACAAAAGAAACAATAGCTGTCCTGTGTGTTGTGAACTGTTTGAATAAGTCCATGTTCCACTCTACAGAGGCAATGTTTTAGACACAGGCAGCTCAATATAAATTGTGCACTCCTGGAGGATGATTTTAGGTGACTAGGAAGCTGAACATCTGTTCTGTAGGTGAACAGAATGGCAGCTAATCTCATATTGTCAGCGTGTTTATTCCCAGCCTTTTTTTTGTTTGATGCTTGGCTGTGCCTCAGCGTGGATGATGCAAATGGCATCTTTTGAGAAGTAAGAGCACACAAGTATTTGAAACACGGGCAGGGCTGATTTAAAATCTTTTGCCACAAGTTGATCATGCCAGCTGTTGGGAAGTGCTCACCAGCAACCATATGTTGTGAACGAGATAAGCAATTACTGTGCACATCCAGGCTTTATGCTGAACAGGGAAAGCTTGTGCTTTTAAGGTAGAACTCCCCAGGAAAAGTACCAGCCCCACTCCCTCTGTCTGTAACCACCTATTAGAGGGCATTGTTGCTAATAAATACCAGCAGTAATGCTTAGTGAGAGATCACTGAGCCAAATAATAAAGTCACTGCATACCCTTGGGTTACAATTCCATGTCTCTGCAGGAATAATTTACCCCAGCAAGAACTGCATGGGTCTGTGTTTGTGTTATTGTCATTTCCACCTCACAATTGTTGTTTTCATTGTGACTGAGCCCTCCACCATTTGTTAACAATTTAGGCTTTGTCAGACGTGTGGCAGAGAATGTGAGTTGTTTTGGAAAAAAACAGTTGGAACAAGTTTGACTGGTCTATAGAGTTAATCAAGATGACAATAAAAACAGGAGTGCAGCCCCAGCCTGTTCCTACAATAGTGAGTGATAGGCCAGAGGGTCTTTGTGGAAGTTCTCCCCATGTTTTTCCAGGAATGTGGTGGGAGCTGTGTGCCCCCAGCTCTTGTTCCCCACCCTGCAGCAACACTGGCTTGTTGAACAGCTTTTTCCTGCTCTTTGTGGCCCTGAGCAGATGCTTGCAGGTGAGAAAATATGGGGAAATCAATATTCTGTTTGCTTTTACTAAGGATTTGGGATTGTAATGTGGGATGTTCTGTATTAGAGGATATCTAGCAACCTTCCCAGTATCATAATTTTTACAATAGCTTTCAACTATGCAGAGACTCTATGAGAATTTTGTCTGTCATTATTGCAGTAGGGCCAATACAGAGACTGAAGAATCAGTACTCAACTGAATGCCCCTGCTAACAATTGCTGATGACTGCCTTTTTTTATTCTTCACCCATGTTTCTGGCCCCCTTGCTACAGGAGAACTTTCTCCACTTAATATGCAAAAGCAGATGCTCTGCTGAGTTGACTTTAATCTGTCTCATGCATCCTGAAGAGGATCATTGCATTCATACAGTGCCTTCAAAGAGCTGACTGACCATAGGAAATAGTTTCAGATACTAAATTACTCTCAGAAAATGTATAGAAGGCTTTCTTCTTCATGTGTGTTTCTGAAAGAGATATACAAAATTATCTCACATGGAACAATAGAAGTTGATGTGGCCTTGCAGTCCATGAAGAAGACTATGAAACCCCGTCTTTTTTATTTTCTCAAGAGAGGAATTCCCTCTGCTCCAATAACTATTCTTTGCATTTGGTATAAGTTTGGGACTTATTTAATAAACAGCTCACAGTGCTGTTGAATTTTGTATTTTGCATTCATAGCATTTCTGCCTAATTTGAAGGTAATCACCTCAGATATTCAAATGGATTAGGGAGGAAATGGCTTTTCATACAATCAAATCCATTGAATGGGTATTTTTACTGGAAGGGTTGTTTTGGGGCCTATAGTCAGACAGCAAAGCCTGGATTTGTCATATTTTGATGAGAAGGAATTGGGTTAAGAAGCAGCTTGCCATTGCCTTGGAGAGGCTGAGAACATTGCAGTGCTGGACTCAGGAAATGTGGCTTTTCTCCTGAGACCCTGAAACAGGAGCTGAGTGAAACTGAAAATCAACCTTCCCATGTAGGTGCTCTGCACTCCTAGAAACCAGTGCCAAAAATGTCCCCAAAAAGGGACACCTTCTAATGGCAACACGCTGAACTCCAGTTGTGAGCAAATAATGTCCTTTTGACCTGTGCCATCCAGTGCTGCTCCATCTCATTACATTTTATTTTGAGGCTTCACATACACAGATGCAGAACAGTTCAGAATAAGAAGCTAAAAAGGCTTGGATTGGGGATAGCTCAAGAATTTTTTATATAGTTACAGAAGAAATTCCTCTCCCACCCTCCTGAAATGTGATCATTACAATAACATATATTCCAAAAGAAAGCATCTGTATCAACACCTCCCGACATAAATGAATGGAAATACTGACTTTGCCTATTATTATTATAAAGGTTGTTAGTTCTGCTAATAAAATGTTTCTTAAGCTCCACAGCTAGATGGGTTTCCTGTGGAATTGTCTAAACCCTTCCAATGCTAACTGTTTGCAATATTCAGAAAAGTATTTGCAGCACTGCTGTACCAGAATAAGGCCACCTTTTGCAGGAAATACAGCTCCAGTTACAGTTGTATTGAAAACACGCCAAAGAGGCCAAAGCAGAGCACTTATAGACACATTTCCTCGTCATACATGGAATGCTGAATTATTACTGCCATGCAGTGCTTGGGTTTAGAACTGAATTTGCAAGGGGAAGCTGACTGCAGCAGGACCAGAGGGCACAGAGTCCTGCAGGCTTTTACCACTCCAAACCTTTCTGTCCCACACATACAGTGCACTTTAACTGCTTGTGGGTTATTGTCTCTTTTCCAAAGCCCACAGGCTGCCTCGCCCTTCATCTTCCTGAATTCTTTACCATTTTCTGGCAGCCATCTGCTGTGTCTCAGTCGGAAATGTCTGCTCCTCTGTCTTAATTTAAAAAAAAAAAAACAAACCCACAGCATTTTCTTCCAGTTCTTTTGGAGAGCAGCGCACACCCTGGGCTGCTGCTCACAGTGAGCTGTGTCTTTGTCTCCATAGCTGTAACTTTGCACAGAGAGAAAATGGGCAGATGTAAGATCAGCTTGCAGAGTAAAAAGTGGATGAGCCTCCAAACAATCTTGTATTCAAACCAAAATTGATTACTGAACTTTCAGCTCAATTTTAATTTCCCTTGATGCCTTATTTTTAAAATAAATATGCAGGGCTTTTTTTTCCATTGGTATTATCCAGCCTCCTATTGCAGCTGTTGCCAGGATGTTCCAGGCAGCCACACGGGGTGGATGTGAGAGGTCTCAATATCTGCAGATTGGTTACAATAACAATCTCTCTTGTCCCTCAGTTCAAACAATTTAAAATGTCATGTCAGGAATGGAGAGATATTAATCACTGCACAGCTAGAGAGAGTTTCTAGGAAGAAGACTGAAACTGTGGATTCAGAAGCCTGTTGAATGAGATGAGGAGAACCTTTGCCTTGGAAACTCAATTCAGCAGATGTGAAATCCTGTAGGTTCTGAGTGCAGGTCTGTGGAGCTCAGCTTCTCCTCTGTTTCAAAGAGAAACACCATGTTATGTGCAGGAGCATTGGCACATGAAGGGTAATATTTAGATATTTTGAGATAATTGAAATGTAAAACTAAGCAAAATAGTTTATTTTCATTGTGTCATAGGTAGCATTTTGTTTAAGCAGCATTTAATGATTATAGCAGCAGGGACCAATGATTTTCTTTCATAATTAGCCCTATTAGAGTGAAGACATGCACATGCTTGACCTTGAAGCAAGAATCAATATATTTTTTTCTTCTGTGTACATTTTCCCTTTTTCATTTCTTTAATCATTTAACATACTCTTTGATCAATATCTAATGTGATGTAATATCTAAGAAAGGATTGAATGCAGATGTTTAACATAAACTGCATGTTCTTTCACTGATCTGATGTATCAAATTACCAAACCTTGTAAGAGTGAACAAATGTTTATCCAAGTGTAATGCAGATTCATTATGGTGATGTTAGATTATGTTCTGAGGTAATGATTACATGGTCTATTGAAACATGTTTATTCTTGATTTTTTTAAGCTGACCTATTGTATGATTTTAGGCAAGTTATACCCATGCTCCCTGCCAGTCATTTTCTTACCGTGTTTATCCTGTCTTGTTTATGTAAATAGTAAGATATTTACAAAAGAGTGAGTCATTGACTGCATTTAATAGGATTTACCACAATATGTTCTGGTCTTGTTTGAATCTGCTTTGCATTAAATAATTACTTATAATCAAGGCTCTTAATCCACCGCAGTCACCAATGGCACATTTTCTTTAGGGAATCTGTACATTAATCCTCTCTTATACTGATATTGTTGTAATGATATTAAAGTTGTAAGAGTTGAACTGCAAAATTCAAATCTAGTAATTTAATAGCCTTAGAGAGTTTTGAGAATTATTTGGTTTAGTAAAAAATCAGAGTAATGGAAGTATTAGATTGTGTGGTAACACTGGTCACCAGTAGCTCAGGTTGTCCTTCACTTCTCCCTTCAGTTTGAGGGCAGAAGTTTTAAGAACTTGCCCACCCTTTTGTTTCCATAGGACTGAAATTCTGTTTTGGAGATTATTTTCCTTTTGCTCTCCTGCTTGCATTATTTAATTAGATATAGGAGAGTATCAGCTTCATGAGATGCTTCAAGTTTTTATGTTATCATAGGAATGGCTGAGCTAAAATTGCAATTAAGACTGAAGCCAGATGGAACACCATCAGTAAGATGGGGATAATGTTGGAATAGAGACATTTCTAAAGAAATGAATAAAACAATTCTTTGTCTTATATACTTGGATAACCTTGGAAAGAACAGCATTTTAGAAATACTTAGACATAAAAACATTTGCTTTTCTTTCTTCTCCCGTGGAACATGAGAGGTACTAGTTAAAATACAAGGCCAGCTGGAGGAAGAGTACAGCAGATTTCTTGAGGACACTAAAAAAACAACTGCTTTTGCCTTGTCCCTCAAAACCAGAATTGCTCATATTTTGCTACATGCATATTCAGTAGCAAATAATGTTTGAATAATCACTTAGAGTGTAGGGGTGAAGAAGTCATGGAAGTGGTATTTGAAACTCTCTAGGAAGAGATTCCTTTTCCTTGTGGACAAGGATTTTTCTAAATTTGTTTACCAATTGTATTCCAGCTGCATTTCCCCTTTTGCTCTTGATATAACTTATTTCATAACCAGCATAATTTGCAGTCAGAGCTATGTCTTGAGAGATCCTACATACATTTTAGCACTCTATAAGTATATGAGAAACTCCCTGATTACCATAATGATAAATTATTAATTTAACTACTGACATGATAAGGATGATGTTTCTATAGAATATTTCAAGCATATTTCTAAGAGATTATACAATTCAGAAGAAAATTTGACTCCTGTTAAAATATTTAACTGGAGTTACTTTTAGTACCAAAGTAGTTGATGTCTGTTCCTTAGTTTGTGCATCTGTATTTGTGTGTACACAGCCACAGGGAAGGCAGGTTTTACAAAGGGAAGGTACAGAGATGAAAAACTGATTAGTTTTAAGAATCTCCCCCAGAATCCCTCATATTGATACATGCACATTGTACAGAACATGTACTTCTTGCAAAACCTGCCAGGCACAGAATGAAATCCCTTTCATGAGGACAGCTGGAGAGTTATGCAACTTCAGGAGGATTATGCAGATGTGTATATGCTGTGAAGTTGCCTGATGGATTATGAACCTGTGTAGGTTTGATTTAAAAAGAAAAACTACTTAATTCTCTTCTGTTGTGAATGGAATGTTTCCAGAGAGGGCCAGAAGCCTGGAGTCTTCAGAACTAAGAGAGTCTGATGAATGCACAGGTCTATACTGTTGTCTTCAGTCTGACCAGTGATGAGAATTGACGAAGTTTAGGCAGGAGCTGTCTTACTTTGTACTCCCTATAATGGAAATTATGTTCTCAGTCTCTACAGAACATGCCCAAAGCTCAGTGTAGACAGACTAGTTGTAAATTAGCCCTATTGGAACCATTTTGTAATATGCCACCTAATGAAGATGGGCTTTTTACAGTTTTATTGAACTGTAAAACATTAAGTAGGCATGTTCCATCAAGAATTGTGTCAGTTGTAATTAGGAGGCAGATGTAATTTTACCTACTGTTTCACTGGAGGGGTTTGATCTTGTTTGTACTCAGGCATTGCCCTGGCAGAACTAAGTGCCACAATCTTAGACATTTGCAAACAGGAATGCTGGAAGCAAATACGCAAAGGGAAAGGCACAGCTAATTCTGGTGTCTGAGGACTCTGTCCACTCAACCACAACACGCCTTCGGGCTGGAGAAAGCTGCAGGAGATCCTGCAGGTCATCATGCTGCTTCCATAAATGCTTTGGAGAAATGAAAGGTCTTGCACTCGTGAACACAGATCAGAAACAAGAGTTGTTTCTGCTTTTAAAGAACTCATCTTTGACATAGACAAGATATACTGACCCCTTTTGAAGTCCAGCAATCCATGTACAGCAGTGCCTAAAGAAGACAGAATCCAGAAGTTATTTCAGATGGAAATAGTTGTTAGGGAATGCAAAGCTCATGCACTTTGATCATTGATGCAGTATCCCTTATGTAGTATCACATCATTATTGTGAGCATAAAAACAGGTCAATAAAATACTCCACTGCAGTTGGTTACCTATTCTGAAACTCAAGCAGCCCAAAATCCCCCAGACTGCCCCATGATGGCTGAGGAAATAAATTGTAGGGCATCACATTTAGTACATATACTTCATGTTTTTCACCTGCTTCTGTGTTTAGGGATTCTTTGCTGTCTGAATATGAAATGCACCTTGAATAATTGCCCAAAACTACAAGTTAGAGACAGGGATGCTGTAAGCACAGCAGGCTGAAATGATTCAAAACCACGTTGTCAGTAGGTGATCTTGATTGTATTAACATCCATTTCACATGAGGGTCACAGCTCTTAGTTCAGTGAATTTACTCTTGATTTATATGTCTATAAAGGACAGGAACAATCATAAGATACTCCCTGTGATACTCTGAAATCAATACAAAGGACCAAAGAACAAGGAAGGCTGCTAACAAGTTTTCAGGTCATGGACTGAGCGCTGCAGTGTACTTGTCAACCATTGGTTGAAAGTGGAGCAAAAACCAGTTATAAATTTGCTAAACATAAGATATCTATTTGAAAGTGATTTTATTACATTTATGAAATGAAGAAGGTCATTAGAAACATCAAGATTTTCCCATTGTTGCCTTGGGGCACCGAAATGCCTAATGTGTGATTTGCACTTATTGCACCAAGCCAGCTTTCTGCAGCTTTGAATTTTCAGGTGAAAATTATTTCTTATTATGCCTTCTGAATGTGTTTCCTTAAATTTCCATTTCTGTGAGCTTGCTCTATTATTTCCACTAAACTGGACTTTCTGAAGCAACAATTCTTTTTGTGTAACATAGAGCAGGCTTACCCAAGTTAAAACTCTTCATATTAGGCTAGACCCTGACATGTCACTTGAAGAATAAGCTGAAGAACAGCCAGAAACATTTGGCTGTTTTACTGCATGTGTTTCAATAATAGCCCTGGGCTTACTAGAGATTTTCTGTGTTGTTTTCCTTTGATGTTAGTGTGACACAATTTATAGTTCACTCTTAGGAGTGCCAGCTCACACTCAAGTAAGTTCTGTTTGGGGATTAAATAGAAGATAGGGATGGAATTCAATTCCTGCATGATAAAGGTGAATAGAAATTATTCTATTCTTAGTCCTTTTCTCAAATTTTTCTTAGTGACAAATGATGCAAGTGGCTTGCTTTTAAATGTTCCTAAAGAATTCCTGCCCTCATTTCCTCATGTGAATGAGTGAAGGATTAGGTAGATCTTCCATGTGCAGTGCCACATCATTTGGCAGGCTTGGAGACTGGAGCTAGAGGAAGTGCAAAATTCACAATCTTAACATAACTCTCTTTTTTTTAAGGTAGAAAACGCACATTCCCAAAAGCTTCCCATTTCCTAACAGTCTGAGAACTGCTTTCCTTTATCCTTCAGGCACTGTGATTGTGACCTTCCCCCTGAGTTGGCAGTTCTCACTGAGTCAAATTCCATGAACCTTCTGAGCTTGTTTGACTTGAGGCTGCAGATATTCCATATTGGATAGGATCCCAGTAATCTGCTGTGCTTTTCCTTCTGTGTTACTTATATACTGAAACAGCAGCTGCAGAAAGTCTATCATTTCTGTGTCTGATGAAAAACCTCTTAAAATATAGGGTCCTGGGTGGTAGCAGGCTTTCCTTACCCTAATTTGTAAGGCCTTCTCTGATGAAGCGTGGTGGAGCAAAGGAATTCAGTATTTCTGCCACTGCTTAAAGCTTAAACTCATCTCTGAAGATGCAATTATTTACGGTTTTCTCCCTTTCAGCTTTATGGCTCCCAGCAAGCATGATTAAGGGGGAAAAAAATAAAAAAGGGTAAGTTGCAAACGCGCGGCATCTCTTGAGGAGATGGAGTAGGCGGTGAGAAGGGAATTAGCCTAAGACTTCTGTTGTTAAAGGATAAAATTATTCAGATAAACTGTTTGTAAATGTAAAGAATAAATACTATTTGAAAAGTGTGCCTACGAGTAATAGATAAAGACTGCAGGATGATTTTTTAAAATATTATCCAAACTGTCAGGATTTTTAGGATGGAAATCCTTATTTTTGTATTTGTTTCACTAAACTGCTATACTGAATTTTGTACTTAGGGAGGTCACTTTCTTCACTGTCTTACTAACTCAATAGACCACAGTCTCAGCTGAGCCTTCTAGGCATTACTTCAATATAAATACACAAATAATGATTCTGAAACTGGAAAATGTCCCGGTCTATTTTAAATGGGTATTTGTTTTTAGTGAAGATATAAATTACTAAGATGTCCTATTATCAGAGTTGCAGCTGTGAAGCAGGCAGCTGGAAAGTAAAATTTGTTTTATTTGAAGAGAGAATTGAGTCTGAAGATCTTGCTAAGTCTTAATTTTTAAATTTTCTCTGTTTTAGGAATAATCTTGTGTTCTGGTTGTACTTGGATTTTAAAATAAATATTTCAGAGGCATTTGCTACTAGTTATTAGGAATACTTTTGCTTTGTTTCTTAATATATGCTCTTTATGTGTATCTTTACTCACTGAAACAATGCTTAGACTGAACAAGTGACCGATTAATAGAAGCAGTGGGTGAATCAGTGAAAATGAGTGGTGTGGTTTTTCTGGAGAGTGAAGAAATCTGCATGGCTGAAATGCTTCTGAAATGATTTCTTTCTAGCAGAAAAATTTGTAAGTATGGTTGGTTGAAACTGCTCCATCAAAATTGTTTCTCAACAATAAGTTAGAACATTGACTAGAAGCACGTTTTTCTTGCAGAAATGTTTCTCCTGGAAGGTGTTGATCCTTTTCTTTTTAAGAAGTCATGGTGCACAAAGTCAATATATTTAGGCCAAACTTGCTAAATGTTTTTCAGGGAAAATTATATATGGCTTTGCATATGTATGTGCAAAAATAATTTTATATACATATATATTTGTACTGGGAAAAAAAACCCCAAACCTTTGTTTGGGATCTAAACTTCCTTTATAGGTAAAGCTGACAGAGGAAGTGACAGATCTGAGGGCCATCAAACTTTATTATATTTCCAAGATCTTCCACAAATTTGAACTTAATGAATTGTCCCAGTTTGTGGCATAATAAGATATTAAATAAGGCCTGTCTTGCTGTAAGGTTGGAAACATATTGATAGTCAGGATAGGAATGCTTTATTGTCACTTCCTGTGTACTTGATGTTTTTGAGATTTCTGACCTAGGAGAGTTATTTTGGCATCAGATTGACATGAACAATACAAAGAAGGGTAGAACAATATTGAAAAAGTGTTTGGTTCATTCAGTACCTCTATTCTCTCCCCTCAAAATAAGTGTCTCTTACAGTGGAAAGGAACTGGTTAGTAGCAAATGAGAATTCTTCAAGAGGGAAATCAAATGTCCCAGTACTAATTAGTTGAAATTAGGATCATTCAAATATTTATATAGAGAAGGCAAGTATTCCGGGAACATGCTGGGATAATCACATGGCTGGAATATTAATAGTGAGGCAATAAATCTGAACAGAAAGAATCAAGGTGAAAACATAGGGGAGAGATTTTAATATTTATCAACAGACAACTAGCTGGTAAATATAGATGATTAGTGTAAGAAGTGGTAACAATGAAATTTTGCATTTTCTCTGTCAGCATAATACATAAAGGGGAATTAAGATGGAACATCTACCATGGGCCACAAAATCAGGACAAAGTGACTGAACCAAAGACTTAAGATGCTGAAGGAAACTTGGATCCATCCCTGCAGTTCTGTTACTTCCTTCCCTGGATCTGAGTGCAAACTTGTGTGTGTGGACAGTTCAGGAGCAAGGCTGTGGCTCCGGCCCAGCACAGAAGGAATTTGAGCCTGTGTTATCACTGAACACAGACCTAGGAAGGTGTCCACAGCTGGTCCCTGTGTGAACAGCATCCTACAGGTTCATCTCTTGGCCTGAGAGGGTTGCAGGCAGCAGAACCTTTGTCTTGCTCTACCCAGCAGTGACACATGGAACAGGGCTGGGAGGAATTGCTGCTCTGCTCTGTCTTGGAAGGATGGACCCTTGAATCTTCAACAGCTGAAGTGAGAGCTAAGTCCCACTGTCCAACAGTGACAGCTTCAGAATGTAAAACTGCCCAGGTTTTTCTAAGTAAAGTCCCTGAAATTCTGGGGTGTGTCCCTTGCTGCTCCTGGCTCAGCAGAATCACCAAGGCTCCTGAGGAGCCTGGGCACACTGAGCATGTCTGGGAAGGGCTTAGGAGCTGGGTCTGAGAAAGCTCAGGATGAACAGGCAGAGGGGATGCCCTGCTTTTATACCTTCAGCCAGTAGCTTTTTGTTAAAGGAGGATTTTAGTTAAAGGTGTTAATATCTTCTGTAATATTACCTGATTTCTTACTCCAAGAATCCAAGGGACTGGCCTGGGTATTACTGCTTTAATTTGGTTAATTTTCACTTCACTTATCTTAGAATATTTCTTTGGCACTTTCTTAAAAAAGAAGTGGAAGTGAAATTATTACAAGAGCTGAATAATTTGATAATTTATTAATAGTTCCATTGGTCTATTTTTTGTGTGATAGATTGTTTTGTTACCCTACTAAAATAAAGGGAGGGGAAGGTAGGACTGTTCCAGTCTTAATTACTGCTCTTTAGCTTGCGCTGCTTCCAAATCAGCATTAAACACAACCTTTTTTCCCTAGGTAGTACATCATACTGCCACACAATGGCAAAAGGATTCAAACAATATGAAGCCTGGAAATGTCAAGTGTGAAGGACATGATCTGGCACGCTGTTTTAATTTTTCTTCCTTTTATTAAGCTTTATAACATTGCATAGCCAAAAGTGTGCATGGCAGTCAAGGGTGAGAGCAAAGACAATCATCTGCTTGAGAAACACAGGAAAAATGCAGTCCTTTTGCAGACAGGAACCATCTTCCCCATCAGGAGGTTGGGAATGAAAATTCTCCTTTTGGGGAATCTCTCACCTGGGGGCTTGGACTGCTTTGAGCCATAAGCAGACTCAAAGTTACCTGCTTAGGTGTTGGTGTGCCCTTTGCAGAAGTCACAGTGCTGCAGTTCAATATCTCCCCTCACAGCCCCACTAATAAGAGGAAAAGAGTGATTTTTCCCTTGAAACCAGCAAGAGATCTTAAAAATTCCAGATACAGAATATTTCTCATTGCAATGTGCAGTTATATGTGTTTAAAACACCTTCAGAGCAGCACTGGTGATTAAGCTTAGGATCTATTCATTTTCCTAAGCAAAATTAAATGTTGTGAGAACATCTCCAAGGGGAGGTCTGGCTGCAGTTTTTGCAGATGCACCCTGGCTGGAACAGGAACAGATAGCACAAACTTGGTGTGGATTAGAAAATCTGTAAATCCAATAATACTCCACAGTCTGTGCTGAGCCCCATATCAGTTCAGTTACAGGGCTGTTCATACCT
This sequence comes from Zonotrichia leucophrys gambelii, assembly GCF_028769735.1. Lineage (NCBI taxonomy): Eukaryota > Metazoa > Chordata > Aves > Passeriformes > Passerellidae > Zonotrichia > Zonotrichia leucophrys. Next base: position 7,088,006 of record NC_088183.1, read on the forward strand.
CTGCTGGCTAGTTTGAAACTAATTCAGGTATTTCAGCTGCTAGAACACCTTTCCTTCAGTGTGGGCATTCATTCAGGGCACGCAGAGCATAATTTTCTCCTTTCTGTATGTCTGTATCCAGTGAAGGCAAACATCTGTGTGACTGTAGTCATGGCTGGCAGAGCACAGCCATGCTCTCAGATTGAACAATCCAAGCACAGTTGCAGTATCTAGTCCTTCTCTCTTCATTCCAGTGAAATAAATATGGTGCGACTTCATTCCCACCAATTAATTTAGAGAGTTGTGGACTGTAATTAATTCAGCAGTCCATACATTCCATGCTGACTTTTTTCTAGTTGATTATAAAATGTAGAGAAGGCATGGACACAGCCATGGCAATGCCCCACTAAGGAAACCCACACCACAGCCTCATCTGTCTGTGAGAAGAAGCCCAGTTTAGGAAATGGAGAATTAGTTTTGAGGAGGATATCTCTCTGAATTTCTCTGCTACAGTGGTGTAATGGCAGGGATGTAAGGATCTTCTTGAATTTCACTCCTCTGGGATCTGTGGTGGTTGGCATGCTGTGGACACCTCCTCAGGGTCAAACATGCATCCATTTTTCCTGTGGCAGGATAACAGGCCCATTGCTGTGCCATGTGGCCCATCCTCGGTCTAAATCTCTCTGAGAATCTACTGCAGAAAATCTTGGCTCTGCTGGAGTCAATGGCAGAACTCTCCCTGGCTTCAGTGGGGATCAGGATTTATTCCAACGAGTGCAGCGGAAGCTTTTACCAACTGCAGATCTGGCTCTCTTGTTTGACACTGGTTCTCTCTTTGGTTTTTTTTTAAATTTTAAAGGATGTTGTAAAACTGTCCCCCAAAGCCCTGGAGCCCACGGAGTTTTTGTCTCCATGTGATAAGGTAACAACATGGGCACACAGAACTTGGTTTCTCTATAGAAATAAACTGCATGAAGGCAGTTACTGATTCTTTTTGTTTACATCATTGCTCTGCAGTACAGCTGTTATCCATATTAAAGCATATTTTCTAACCTCCAGTATTTTTAAGAATAAAAAATCCATCTTAATTAGTAGAACTAATGGCTGGGTTGTTTTGTATTTGTATAATCTACTCTGTCACTTTTAAAAAATGAATTATATACAAATAAGAACTTTGATTTCAAATGTAGAGGGCCAACCCCTCTCCCTTTCAAGTTTATGTGCAGAAGTTATTTCAATTTGAGCAGGATGGGATGGATGAAACATAAAAAAGCCACATCATCAGCTTAAAATACAAGTCCAATAAAATTTAAGTTGGAACTTTACCAGCTGTGTACTGATGAAAGCATATGAGATTTTAAGTAAGAGAAGCTGCTCAATATGGACCCAAACCCAAACCAAACAAACAAAAAAACAAAAAAACAAAAACAAACCAAAAGGAAGAACTGGGAGAAGCCTGGTGCAGACAGTAATTTCAAATAGGGGTCATTTGAAAAGATAAGAAAAGAGATGTTTGAATGCAATGTACAAATTGATCTACCTCATAATTCAGAATAATCTTTTGCTTTTTATCCTTAACCTAAAGAATGGGAAAGCCAAACCAGAACATCATACCAAGCAAGCAGAAATCATATACTGCCACAACTGATTGGGGTTGGAGTCCATAAGCCCTCTTCATGAGCAGGGAGCAGGACTAGCTTGCTGTTATTTTTCTTCTATACCCTTCATTTGTATCCATTATACAGGGGTGGAAGGTAATAGCTGGACCCTTAGTCATAGAGGAGCAAGAATATTCAAGGATAGCCAGGAAAATTCCTTGGCAGAAGACCAGCTTCCTGCAGGAAGTTATTGCCTGCAGCTTTCCAGAGAGGTCTAACACATGCAGATACAGTGAGAATCAGCCTGGGGTAGGTAGGGTTGTGGGCTGGCAGGGCCAGCAGGAGCACAAGAAGGGCTAATAGGATTCTGCAAGGTTAAAGAGCGAAGAGGTGAAAACAGCAGATGATCCCAGCAATGTAAAAGCTGAGTAAATATACACATTATTTGAAGGGAATAAGCAGTATGGCATTTTTTCCTGGCCATATGGAAACAAATATAACTTGTTTTTTACCATAAAGGCCACTCTTGATTTTTTAATTATTTAAAAATCCTTCTTCTATATTGTATTTATAGTATTCCTAAAGACTTTCAAGGTCTATCTCTCCAGTTGCAGATATTTAATATAAGATTGCAGGAAGCGATTTCAGTCTTATTAGCAAATAGCCCTGACAATTTTTCCTGTGAAATGGCTGCTTAGAGTAATTTATTGGATCAGATGAAGATTCCCTGACCGTGATTTGCCTCTGCTGGTGGCACTTTTTCCATTTGGGTCCCTGCTGTCAACTGTAAACCAGGAGTGCAACACAACTCAGGCCGAGGTGCCTTAAGTTTGTCAGCCTCGCCTGTCTCTGGTCGTTTCCATATGGATGCACAGCCGGGACGGCGCAGCCCGCGGGACGCTGCCCCGCTTCCCGGGGGCTCCCGAGCCCGGCGCGGGGCGTTTCTTTTCTCTTCCCCCGCGTTCTGCCAACTCCCGTCGCCGCCGGCGGGCCCGTCCCGGAGCGGGGCGCGGCGCGGGGCGGGCGCTGCCGGCCGGGGCTGCCCGGGGCGCGGCGGGGGCGGCGCGGGGGCTGCCCCGGCGGGGCGGGCGGTCCCGTCCCCGCTGCCCGCGGCCGGGCTGCGCCGTGTGGCAGCGCCTCTGTCAATCAGCCTGACTTCACTCCGCACGCCCTGTGCTTCCAGTACTATACCCCCGCCGCCTCCTGGTGTCTCTGCTTCTCTGCGAGCCGGGAGCGCGGCCGCCACTGCCGCTGCGGCTGCGGCTGGGCGAATGCGCGGGCGGCGGGGCGCGGGGCAGCGCTGAGCGGAGCGGAGCAGCGCGGAGCGGGGCTGCCGCCTGGCCCGACCCGGCTGCGGGCAGCCCGGGCGCCGGCCCCCGCGTCCGGCCGGGACCGCCGCGATGGACCCTCCCGCGGGCATCGCCTGCCTCCTGCTCTGCTGCGCGCTCGCCCTGCCCGCCGGCGCCCTGCGGCGCCCCGGGGACAGAGGTAAGGTCTCCGCCGGGACGCCTTCGGGGCTGCTCGCCCTGCCCCGCCGGTGCCCGCAGCCCGCCCGTCCCAAGTAGCGGCTCTCCGCCCCGCGTCTTTCGGCTCCCCTTGAACTTCTTCTGCGGCTACTTTTGCCGGGTTTCCAGTTGTTTCCTGCGAGCGGCAGGCGGGGACGGGGACCGGGCAGCCGCGCCGCCGGCGGGGAAGGGAGCCGGGAGCGCCCGGCAGTGACAGCGCTGCCCGCAGCCCCGCGCCGCCCGCTGCTGCCCCGTGGAGCGGGCGAGCCCCGGCGGGCAGGGAGCGGTGCCTGGGGCTCCCCGTGCGGGCTGAAACACATGGCAGCTCCTCTGCCTCCTCCTCCTCTTGCCCGGGCATCTCCTCCGTCCGAAACTCCCGGGCTCCCCACTGAGACCGCTCCCGATCGCTGCCCGCGGCGTCCCCATCGCCGCTCGACTCAAACCCGCCGCACCGGGGGTAGTTTGGGGGACGTGCCTTTGCCTTGCAGGCTTACCACCTGCAAACTCAGCCCCTGCCCCTGCGAGCAGTCTCGAAGTGAATCAACGCCCTGTCTTCAGCGCTGGCCACCCGGGAAACCCCCAAAGTCCCCGAGGCGACCCGGTCACTAACTGGGCGTGCAGGGGTGCGGGGTCCGGGCTGGGTGGGCAAAGGGGAGCGGGACCTCGCTGCAGGGGAGAGTGCGGGGTCTTCTCAGGGTGGGGAGGCTCACGCTGCCGTCTGGTATTTTGGGGAAGAAAAGGCAAGTTTGAGTGAACTCTGCACACTTCATGCAGGTGAGCCAAGTGCCTGCAAAGAGTGCAGTGTCCATCTGCCTTATGTAAGTGTCTGCTGTGCTAATGAATAATGGAATAAAAATCCCGCGGCATCAGGATATGTTTAGTTCTAGTATCTCTGTCCTCTCTTGCTTTCTCCCTGTAAAGATTCAATCCTGAGGAATATAGAGGAGTACAGCCTTGTCATCCCCACAAGCACTGATTCAGAGGGCAGGTTCCTATCCCACTTGGTGTCTGGACCGCCAAAAGCACGCTTCAGGAGAGCTGTGGAGGACTCGCAACGTGAAGCAGCAAATGAGCAGATATTTTACAATGTCACTGTTTTTGGAAGAGAGTTTCACTTCAGGTTGAGGCCAAACTCCAGGCTTGTGGCCCCTGGAGCAACAGTTGAGTGGCAGGAGGACTCTGAGGAGACTCATATTGAACCTCTCTATGGGAATTGCCTCTATGTTGGGGATATCACTGATCTGCCAAATGCTTCAGTTGCTATCAGCAATTGCGATGGACTGGTAAGTTACTTTTGTTATTATATCAAAGATAATTATATTAATTTCCTACAGTCTTTAAATATAAAATGTGTGGACTGTCAGAAACTCACACCTCATATGGTAACTGTGAATGCAAATTAACTAATGTTCCCTTGTGTGGGAATAGCTGTGCTGCACCAAGCGCTGCTTTACAGACAGTGGCACTAGAAGTTTGAGCACATGCTCTGAGGTAGCTACTCTGGAACAGAGCAGCTGAAACCAGCATTTATGCTGATTTGTGGTAAAGTTACTTGAGGGCTCTGATGCTCAAAAGCAGAAGGTTAAGTGGCAAGTTCTCGGCATCTGCTTCCACTTCTCACTTACAGCCTGCAAGGGTAAATATTAGAAAGAGTTAATCCCAAATAATGGGCTGGACTACCCTGGAAACACATTTGATAGGTAAAATACGGTTTTGTCCTGGAAAATTTAAATTTATTCAGGGTCTGTTTTCTTGGATATTTCACGTGGTGAGTTTCATTGCCTAATCAAGTGATTGATGAAAAGTTGCAGAAGACTTTGAGTTTTACGAGCAAAACAGCCCCCTGTGATACATTTGTCAAAGCTGTGTGCTTTAAAACTGGCTGCAGCTTTCTGTTCTGGAGTGCATGTTCAGCACTCAGATTATCACTGTTTGTCCCTGACATCCTAAACTGTCACACTGTCATTTGAACAATAATTACTGCACAGCAATTTGTTCAGTGAGAAAGGGGCTATATTTTCCTTTATAATGACCAGTTTATCCAGCCTGTATTTCCTTGCTCTAGCCTTTAGAGTTTGTAATTTTGAGATTGCTTAATTGTAATGCATTCTGCCTCTGCATAAAGAGCCAGTAGGAGTCAGTTGTATTTCTATTTATTTAGTCATAGGAAGTTGTTCATTTGCTGTGCCAAGAAGATGACATGTATGGAGATAGTATGTTGGCTATCTGAGAATGGAAGGGAATCAAATACTTTTCCCCTTAGTCTTTCCTTTCCTGTGGTTTCTCCTAGCCATGTGCATTCCTGTTTTGAGAAGCAGGTTTTAATGCTGCAGTTGTTTGATGTGGACAGCTGGCTGAGGGTAAGCAAAGCACCAGGACTGAGCAAGAAGAGCCAGTCAGAGAGCAGAGTGTGAGCCTGCAGTTCTGCCTCGGGGGGGAAGCAAAAGTTCTGTGCTCTCCTTGTGTCTAGCTCAGATCATTTTGTGTAAGGCAAATTTACTTGCTCAAGATTTACTTTTAAAACTGGGGCAGAGCAGAAGCTCTTCTTCCTTGTTCATCTGTGCTGAAAGGTGGAGGAAGATCTTGTTGATGGCTACTCCTCACCTTGTGTTCTTTTCCTCAGCGCAGGTGTTGACTGTAAGGGCAGGGGGGGAGCTTGTTCTTGCTTTCTTCCAGTGTTTGCCTGAATGTGGGCTCCTTATATTTAGACAAAAGAGTTATGATAAAACAGAACAGGAATTAAAGCCAAACCTTGGACAAGACTCTAAAGATCCAAGGTCTCATGTTGCCTGTAAAAATGACAAAGAATGAGAATGGTTTATAAAATGAAGATGTAAATGAAATGCTTTATAAATTACTGCTTTTTTTCACATTTGTTACGTCTCAAATACAAAGGTGTGAAGCCAGGCCTCAATGCAATAATAAATGCACTCATAAAAGACTGGAATCCAGAAAACTACCAAAGGAATTGTAGTTTTCAACCTGTATGCCCAACCCATGTGCCTGCCTTTTCCAGTGGTCTTGTTTCCATTAGAAGAAGCTGGAGAGTTGGTCTGGGCTGGGAGGTGCCACATTCTAATTTGAATGATTTTCACATGGAATTACAACTTCTGTGGTTATGCTAATACGTTTGGAAATGGATTACTGATTCCTGCTGGGTGTATGTACATGGTAGATGTTGCAGTGCACAGATGTGGTTTTTTTGCCCAGGTCACTGAAGCCTTCGTGCAGGAAGCATTGCCTCAATACCTTTAGGCTGTAAAGATTTCCCTGAGATTGTGCAGTAAATCTGTTTTGGAACAACAAATTGAACTCCAGTCCCTTGGGTACCATGTTCCATCTCTACCCTTTCCCTCCATCTCAGTTTCTTTCTTTCTTGTGGGGTGAGTGTATAAAACAGATTATCAATAGAATTACACGAACTCAAAGGAATTATACCAATGTTTCTCCAAAAGCCATTGCTGTGGGGATAGAAATAATAAGCAAGTAACCACAGAAGGTAATACTACTTGTGATTGTCTCTCCCTTTATTTCTTATGTTTTGCAAGGAGTATTGAAGAGTCCTTGGAGCAATGAGTTGCCAGCAAGACATACTTAGAGAGCACTGGGCTGGATGCTTTTCTTGGGTTTATTGACATTTGGATGTGAATAAAGTCATGGACAAAGCTATTGTCAACTGTTTTTCTATGTCTGGTTTTACTTCACACCTAGTTTTCTTCCACTGGCCTGAGTATTTCCACTACATTTTCTAGGTTATTCTGGAGATAAGGATGGTGGATCTCTCTTACAACTGAGCTGTCAACTAACAAGTGTTAGAATTTTACATTGTAAACTTGATTAATTCAATTCCTAGTATTTATTTTTGAAGTGCTTGCTTTTGAAGGTGGTTTGACATCTTCTTGTGGTCTTCTGACTTTTGCATCAGCCATCAGGGCTGAAACAACACTGAACTTGAAGTGTCCTACTTTGATTTTTTTCATTGCAAATTTTTGTTGACTGAATCTGGTTTAAGTCAGCAGATGCATCTGCCACCTTGCCAACTTCTGATGTTTTCTCCTTTGAACAGCCCTTTTGGTTTGCTCTGTACTACCAACTATGTCTTATTTTCCAGTTATTGTCTTAGAAGAGTCTGGCTGGTGGAATTGGTATTGCCAAATGAGAAGTTGTTGGAAGGAATTTATAGATTTGTGAAGGGGCTTTTGAACTGTACTGTATGATGAAGATCTGCTGCCCTGACCAAAGAGATACTCATTAGTTTGGGAACTCACAGTTTTCTGTATCAGAATTCAACAGAAAATTTATTGATCTAGAAATCAAATCTGAGGCAGATGAAGAGAACTTCTGAAGTATGCAATCTAGGTGTGTTGTCAGAGCTGGAGCGGGTCATTAAAAATTGTGGATGAAAATCAAAGTTAAAGCTAATCAATAGATTTTTAACAGCTTTCTGAATTATGAATGTGATTTTTACCATATTAAAAAAAAAGTACTGTGAAAGCTTTCCCACTTAAGATAAAAACACTTGGGACAACTTGTTATCATCTTGGTTGGCCTGACAGCATTCAAACTATTTCTCCACCGAGTGGGCAGAGCAAGCATGGTCAGCTCTCCGTGGCCTGCAGGCTGTGGTGGAAGGCATTGTGCTTTGAGTGTGTTCTTGGTCCTTGGCCAGATTCTTACTTGTGGATGCAGAGGATGAGGGAGCTGGCTGTCCTCTCCAAGGGTTGTGAAGGAGAGTGGTTGAAGGCTGTAAAAAATGCTATAAAACAAGAAAAAGCTAGGATTATGATAATCCTTCCAGATTATTGTGTAACTATGGGAACTGTCTTTCTTCACCTCAGCAGATGAACGTGCCATTGTAGAAGAACTCTTTACACATCTAGATTTTTGATAAATATTTCTGCAGTGCTTGAGGCAGATGTGCCAAAAATGTCTTCTATTTGGTTGTGGAAATTCAGAGACATAAAGTCCCTCCCAGTCTCCTAATGACATTTGTAGTTTATGAGCTAGAATGTGTGCTTAGACAGGAAAAACACAATATCCACAGCACATCTGAAGTGGATAATGAACACATGATTAACTTAGGCTGCAGTGCAGAGTCAGATGTACTGACAGGACTGAGAAGACTGAGGATCACTACTCCATGATGAACAATCAATGTGATCTGACTGCATCCATGGAAGCAAAGGAAGGAACATCAGTCTCGGTAACACATTGCGGTGTCCTAGTTTGGCTCCATTAGTATAATCCTCTGCTTTTTATAAAGCTAAAAGATCAGCTGTCCAAAAATTTCACAGTATTGTCACTAAATTGAAAAGTTATTAGAAGAAGATATATAGAAACTGAGCTTTTCAAGCCATCTCTGCTTGTTTGTTTTCTACATGAGCTGTAAGTGTTACATGGCTGGGGGTACCAAGAGTGACACCTTACAAGTACAGAGGACTTGTTTGTTCTCGTGATGAACGAGGCAGGGTTTGCTCTACAACGTTTCAGTCTTTCCTGTGCTCCTGCTAACCCTCCCAAACTGTTTTTGAGCAGCCTGCTGGCTGGCTGGCTGCTTGCCCAGGCTCTGTTTCTTCTAGAAATGCTTGGGACACCAGCAGTGCTTTCTCGACTCATGCCCAATGCTGCAGTATCTGTAGCCCTGGGCTCACCTGGGTGGGTTTGTGGTGATGCATTTCCCTTTCCTAACCAGTCATGGATCCTCAGGAGCTGGATGGTGTCAATACAAGTGCATATATGCCAGTTGTCCCAAGATGTTGTTAGGTATTATTTATATTATGAGTATTTTCTTTCCTGTTTTCAATCAGAGAACGAAACTTTTTCCCTCAGTTTTTATTTTACAGGGTTGTATTCATATAATCTAATTTCTAAAGTGGAAATGTAGAATCTCATGTTCAGATCCAGTCAATGATGTTTCCTGAGAGCAATTCCAGCTACCCATGTGAAATGCTCACCTTTCTCCCCTTCCTCCTGCCACTTTCCTTGCATTCCTAAAGGGATTTAGTCACTTTGTGAAGTCTAGCACTGTTCAGTATAGTTCTTCTTCACTTTGAGCATGCGTTTGATCCCTTTGAAGTAAGTGAATTTTAAGGTTATATTGTTATGTACTGTCCTGGCAGAGGTGTTTTCTTGGGACTGTCCACAGAGTTGAAGGTGAATCTAACTCACCTTAGGTGGAACATGTAGTTTACCTGCATAAGAGGGTGAAGGAGCTACTCACAATGAATATACCAGGAGAAGGCAGACATGCTTATGTAACTGTGTTATTTTTCCTTTTAGACATCCATCTCCTGCTTTCATATGGATTTATAATTTAGTCGTGTTTCTTTTTGATCTGGTTTTTGGATTACACTGGTTTGTGATGTAGTAAAAAAGCAGAGCTCAAGGTAGCACAATATTATCTTCAAAGTCTGGTCAGGTCTAGTGCCTGACAGTTAAAACAGATGCGTGCTACAAATAATTCCAGTAATTCCTTTTCTGTATGCTAAATTCTTAGCATTTACAATATGATGGGGTTGGATCCATTTTAAGGAGATATTTGGGCTCATATGATCTTTTCATTTGGGAGCATTTTCTCATTAAATTAAACCAAAATCAAACCAAAGTCACCATCTGCGTGGATTTTTTAATTTTTTTTTCTTTCTCCATTTTTTAATGTAATAGCAAAATTCACTGTTGGTTTTTTTGATAAGTAGAACTGTAATACAGTAGCAGAAGAAGTGCAAATAGGTTCTATGACACAGTATAGAACAAAATGTAAAAGCCATTCTCATTAAGGAAACAGCAGTCCTTCCTCTGCAGATGATCAGTGGGATCACCATTAACCCATTTTCAAGGGCATTTTGAATTCAGCTGGGCTTTTCCCATGGCTAAGCCAAGCATATATGTGAATTCTTGCACAATCAGGGCCTGACTGCGCATCCCCCTCTGCACACATCATTTAAAAGACCTGTGCTGCCTGGCAGAGCAATGGAGCTCTTTTGATGCCTAACGCTCCAGCATGTCCATGTTTTCACAGGACAGAGACTTTGCCTTGTAACCCATTCTCTGGTTTCTGCTCTTCATTTCCCTGGCCAACATGAGCCTAGTTGGACAGTCCCTTCTGCTGTGTAAATTGCATAGGCTTTCCCTTTTAAAAGTTACAGTGTGAAAGATGAAGAGTGTAAACACTATGATTCAGCCTCTGACTGGAGTAAATTATCCTCTGCTGTCCTTAAAAGAGACTCTGTCATCAGTAAATACTGTGGGTTTTTTTTTTTCTTTGCATCTTCTGTGCATGGATTATCTCACCTACATTTTATCTGAGACCAGAGCAAGTAATTTCCTACATCATACAGGTGGACACCATCTGGACAGAGTATCCTCAGGCAATCAAAACTGGTATCTTTGTGGTATGTTTTAGGCCTTTGGATAAAATATAAGTATTTATGTCCTATTTGACCTTGTGTTGCATTGTCCTCATTGTAGTAGAGTCTCAGCTGTACTATGCCCTTTGACCACACAAAAACTAATTTTCCAGCCAGAATATTAAACTCTATATATCCAAGCAAAGGGGCCTGTGGTGTCTCCTACTTCCCATCTTGAAAGACCCAAATATAGGAACTAATTTTGATAAGGTCATAATTAATTTCTGGAGTAAGCAGAACATCTATTTTGAGAAGTCTGTCCCTCTTAGCTTCCAGAGGTCTGTCCCTCAAAAAGTGCTATTAGCTCCGTTACCTCCCAGCTTGCTGCTTCTTCACAATGTGGGGAGGCTGTTCCCTGGGAATTCAAGGCTCCTGCAGATGGCAAGGCATTGCCACATTTAAGGTTAGTTCCATGTTTATTTTTTGCTACAGAAGGTTAAAAAAAATTTTTTTTGGATCAACCAGAATTCCAGCTGTTGTATGGAACAGGACCTTTTCTCCAGAGATCACTCTGATGTTTTATTCGACCTACTTCAGAGTACTTTTTATTTATGGTGACTGTTGCTTTGTAAGCAGGTCATGCCATTACTTAATGGCACACCAGGACATTTCTCATACTGGGTCTGATTAGAACAGAGCCAGGGAGCAGGTCTTGAGTGTCTTGCAGGGGGTTGCACAACCTTGCTCTGATGTGCACACCCTCCTTTTTGGATAACCTTGTCCCTTTATTGCTTTCTTTCTTCCAAAGTTTCAGTAAGTTCTCTGACACATCACATCTGGTTCCTTTAGCCCCTTTATCTGAGTGTGTTTTAAATTCATCTTTGTTTGCAGAGTCTTGACACAGCGGGTTCCCAGCTTTAATAGTCTGCAAATGAAAGGCCCACATTTCACACGCTATTTTCAGCTCTGTTCTATTAAACTGTAACATTGAAAAAAAGAGTGTCCTCTTCAAGTGCAGAAGAGCACGTTGCTTCCTCATATCTAAATCACAGCTTCTGTTATAGATCTTCTCAGTTATTCCCAGGTCTCAAAACGTCTGGTACTTTCTTCAGATCTGGAGTTCTTGGAGTTGTAAGTGTGAACCTCAGCATTAATGTTTCTGCTTTTTCTTCTAAGTAACTGTTTTTTTTTTTTTTTTTTTGTTTAAAGAAAGAGTTTTAAAGTGTTTCCCTCAAGGAAAAGACAGAGATGCCAGTTTTCTTTCTTGAAGTCCCAAAAATCCCCTGGCCAGTGAAAATCATCCCAAGTATGTTGTTTTGAAAGTGTCACTTTACAGTACAGATGAGTTTCTCTTTACACCTTGTGTGTTTTGTCTTGTGTGTGCCTCTGTGAGACTTTGTGCACTGCTGTGGGTTCTGTGGGCTGGCTGCCCGCAGGTGGGGGAGGTTCATTTACTGACCATTGTAATTTCAGTATCATTTTATCCTCTCTAATGCCACAGAGACAACCTCCCCTCACCACTGATTTATACACTTGCTTTTCCCCCTCCTTCATGCCCCTTCTGTTTGTTTTCCAGATCTTTCTCTTGCTGAAATGGAAGTCCCATTTGTACAACTTGCTGTTACTTTTTGGACTTGGCATCCCAAGTGTGCAGAAGTTTTTCAGTGTTAACCATCAAGTTTATATATTTTTTATTCCTTTTAAATTGGCTTATGTAAAATTTAGTATTTTCCCCCCTTATTGCTGCATTTGTGACCCTTCTTTTCAAAATAAAGACACTATTAATTCCTCACTTTTGCAGCTTTCTGTGGAGAATTCAGAGGTTGGAATTGCCTAATGTCCCTGGTACTTTCTGACTCTTCCACCTGCAAAGTACAATGTTGCCACTTCTCTTTTGATGTGGTGAGCTATAAATACAGCAACTTTAACTTCTTTGCTACTGTCATTCCCTTTAGCTTTTCCTATAGTTGCCACCTCTGTGTTTGAATTTCATTATATGGTCAGACTGCTTTTTCCCAGCATTTAACCTCTAGCCTCTTGCACCTCAGGGGACAAATTACAATCTATTTTCCACTGAAATTAAGTGTGAAGCCTACTAATCCTGTAATGAGAAAGTCAGTGGACATCACTGGTATCTGTGAATAAGAAGAGCTCCTTCTACCTGTAACTACATACAGCTAATTTATGCATTTAAGTTATTTCTCTTCACTAAGTGTGTGGACTATAGGTTGCTGTTATTGCCCTGCAATGAAGAGGAATGATTTTTACAGTTTTTGAGGTAAGAAAGCTGGAAGGAAATACCTGGCATATGGCGAACCTTTAAGCTGTTTTTTGAAAAACATGAAATCAGACTATCTACCTGAGGTTTAGGGTAGCGCAGAGCCACACCTTGATGTGAGTCTTAAAGCCTTTATTAGTGTATTTTCTGATTTACTGCCACTGTAAGAATAATGAAGTGGATGTGTGGAGAAGAGCCTGCATGGCTAATGAGCAGGCTGGCTAATGAGCAGGCTGGCCAGCAGATCTTTTCCTTTACCCCATCACTTACAATCCTGACAAGAAGCAGTCCATGAAATGGCAGGAGACATTGAATTTTGTGGATGATGCAGCAAATTTCTACAGGAGCTCTGGGTGCAGCTCTGTCAGCCTGCTGCTGTGCCTGCTTCCCAAGGGTGTGGGCAGTCCCTCTCTCACCTCTCCTCCTCCCTCTGTGCCCTGGGGGCTGCAGCAGCAGCTTCCAGCAGGTCCAGTGCAGCTCTGGACACTCATCAGCCCCCTCAGGCAAATGCAGGCACCACCTTCACACCACACACCAGGACGGGCACTGCAGACTCAGGGCTACTCTTGCACAGTTTGGTCCGTGGGAGGGATTTCTCTTTCAAGTTTTGTTTCTGAACATGAGCTTTTTTGGCATGATTTAGTGAGTATTGTAGAGTATAGAAGGGAGAAAGTCAAAATAATACATCGAGTCCAACAGGAAAGAAAGGCTTACTTTCTTGGGAGTAAAACTGTTTCAAGAGCTAAGCATAGTAATGCACCATTTACATTTCAATTCAAATACAGTAAAATGATTGAATTTAGAAAGGAAGAGGGGAAAGCACTTGCTGAATTTTTAGATTAGATGCTAGGAAAAACTTCCTCACCAAAAGGGCTGTCAAACCTTGGAACAGGCAGCTCAGGGAGGTACAGATGTGGCACCTGGGGCCGTGGTTTAGTGTGGACTTAACATTCCTGTGTTAATGGCTGGACTTAAAATCTAAATGATTCCATGGTTCTGCAATTCTCATTTCTCTGCTCTTTCCCCCATATGCAAAGGGCAGAACTAACATCCAGTACCTGCCCTAAGCAGCTGCATCTTGCATTTCTCCCCTGGTGAAGTGTGGGACTCCCAGGGCTGGTACCAGGCTGGTGCCCATGGCCATCGCATCACCTGCATTGCATTCCTGTTCCCAGGACAGAGCCCACACTTGGGAATAAGCCCACAGAAAACACAGAGATTAACCAAGGGTAGGTGGCAGCACAGGCTGTGGTTACTGTTTTTATAGTGGGTTTATTTGTTTTAAATCATGGCTTTTGGGTAAATCATGTTCATCCAACTCATATGCAGAAGAATATACTTCTTCATTTTTCAGAGTGTTAAAATTTCAAGGCTTTCCCCTTCCTCCAAGGAGAGGAGCTGTGGAAGGAATGTGAGAGATGTTGTTCAGAAAGCATTCTGCAAAACAGAATGTACTTAAGAAACAGTCTTTGAGAAATAAATCACTACCTGACCATGAAGTCAGCTGAGTGAGAGTCTTTCACGTGCCAACACTCTCATGTGACAGGAGTTATATTGGAAGATGACAGGCTTTGAAGCTTGCAAGGCTGAAAATGTCTAAAAGTTTTTATATACCTAGAGTAATAGCTAGATAAAATGGTGTCTTTCAGACTTCAAAACACTCTCTGTAAAGCACCATGAACATACATAGGGTCACAATATTTTTAATCAACAAAAAATCCCAGAAGCCGAAATTTTGTGCCACTTCTGTTCAATACCACTAGATACCTCAGGATTAAAGAAAGTTTAGAGATTAATTTGGATTGATTTCAGATTTATAACCAAGCTTGAAATCAGTGTTTTTGAATAGTTTTAGGTTTCATTGTAGAAATTGCAAATCCACCATTCATCAGTAAACCAAAATATTTAATTCCCAAATAAGTGCTAAGAGGTGTCTGTCAATATTAAATTTGTTTGCAAAATTACAGCAGGTAAGGCTGACATAAGCAGCAAGTGTAAAAATGGGATTAATCAAAGGATGATTTATTCTTCTTTCAGAGTAATATGAAACTCAGTCTGGATAAGCAATAGACAAGCAAAGAAAGACAAGACCATTTACAAGATGTTTTGAATTAATTTAATCTCCTCAGTAGGAGAGTGTAATGAATTTCTGTGAAAATAAAGTGCTTAGTTCACTGCAGTCAAATTAAGCCCAACAGTAATCATACACATCTTATAAAATAGAATAAAAATGCTGAATCTGTGAAAATACAGTGTAAGCTTGCATTTATCTAAACAGAAAATCACACAGGAAAAACCCAGATTTCTGTCAATGTTTGTGTCATTTCTGTCAATGTTTGTGTCATGATCCAGCATAATTTTGCATAAGGTCCCATGGCAAGTAGCTGTTTTTTGGGTCTGTTCCAAAGCTGCTGAAGTGAATGTGTTTAGTTTCACTGGCTCCATTTGGCTTTGTGTGGACAGGTTGATTAGCAGAGTATTTGGGACAAAAAGCAGGCCATGGAGTATTCCACATCACAACCTTGTCTTTCACCTTGTTCTCTGTCCCCTGGTGCAGTGCTGTGGGGAGGGAGGTGAGTGTGAGCAGCTCTAGTGCAGCTTTTCCCATGGCTGTTTATACCCCGTGTGCTGGAGGGAACAGGACAGAACTGTGTGCCTCTAACCCTGAAATAGCTCTGCTGAACCTTCTTCCCCTTCTGCCTCACACCACATCCCCACCACAGAAGAGGTGATGCATTAAGTAAGGGGGAGGGATCAGGAGAAACCCTCCAGTCCATGCCAGGAGGATGAGGCAATTCCAGCTGCCTTGAATTTGCAGGCTCATTCTGACAGATTTCTGTCTCCATATTCCTGTGAAGATGAGGCCAGAAAGGAGAAAGATTTTCCTGCTGACACTGCCTCTGCTTCTGCACTGCTGGGGTGGTGGGAAGAGCTTTCCCTGCCTAAGATGTTAGTTTTGACCTCAATAAAACTAGCATCACTTGCAAAAAACCCCACCCAAACGCCAAATACAATCCCCCAACAAAAAAAAAAAAGAAAAAACCCAAGTCACAAGAGAGAACAACATGAGAAAAACACTAATTGCACATCTGTTCAACAGACTTTTGTGATAACTCAGCAACAGCTAATTGAAACTCCTAGATCATAAATATGCTTTCAGCCAAACTGGAGTTTACTTTCCCTGATGCTATCATCTCCTTTCGACTCCCCATTGCACTCTGAGGTTCTGGTGGTCAGGATTCCAACAATCTGTCACTAGATGGGAAAATTAGAAGTTGGGTCCATTGAATTATAATGAGCCAAACTTCTGTTAATCTGCATCATCATATCTCCATGGATTTCTGGGAGCTCTGTCACTTTGCATTAGCTGAAGACCTGGCCTTATGTAATTAGATGTTTTCACACTCATGTGGAGATATGCCCTCCTCTGACAGTCTGGGTTGCAGGCTCCCATGGTTTGAAAAGAGATACAGTCCTTCTTGGGAGCCAGCAGGACACACAAGATCTGGGAATGTGCATATGTTTTCATGAGATTCCACTAAGTAATGTATTTAGGGTTTGCTTTTTGGAAATGGCAAAGTGCACTGGAAAGGGAGACTGGGAATCCCAGGACCTTTGAAGGGTCCCTGGTCTCGAATGGGCAGATGGGTTAAAGACACAGCTCCAGGCACTTCTTCTTGTCACACAAAGCTCACTGAAGGCCTTGTGGCTCCCTGCCTCTGGATTGCCATTCTGACATAATTTTTGTGACATTTTCATGTTATTATGCAAGCCTGTAGAAATCATGAGAAGACTAGGAAAACTGTTGAATAAATGCAATGCCAGTGATGTGAAATTCATCTGTGATGGATATACTTAGGTCTTTGAAGGACTTAGCTGCTTCTGGCAATTTTGGGTTCCTTTTGGGTGATTTGAAGAGGTGTTTGCTTTGACTTGTGGGTTTAAGAACTATTTGTGTTTAGGTAACACTTTTATAGTGCACTTCCAGAATGAACTCCATGCAGTCTTTAACCCAAGGTTATAATTTTTGGAGTATTGAATCACTGCTTGCAAGTTCCACACTAGATTCTAGCTATCCCACTGTGGGAAAGCATTGGTTTTTTTCCCCTTTTCATTTTATATTTGTTTATATTAAGACCACTTTTCACTGACGTCAGAGACCTATCAGGCCAAATCTAATCCTCTATATCTCACAGTGTGCTGGCTAGATTAGCCCTAATACTTGTGTTTTCTACTCTGTGTGGAGGCAGCTTTCACCTTGTAATGATGTCCTCCCTGGAGCTGGTTCTAGGGGATGGTTGAGCCTGTAGCTTCTCACTCCTCACCTTCACAGAGCCAAGGACCTTGTCAGCATCCCTCCTTTGCTGAGGAACGTGGAGCAAATGGCCATCTTTGAAATGGCTGCCAAAAACTGGCGAATTTGCTCCACCACAGCGAATGGGTTTGAGTTCCAAAGCTGCACAGATTGTTTGGAAGTCTACCTCCCTCCCCTCTGGCTGCTGCTGGGCAGTTCTGCTCTCCCTTTCGTGAGCTGGAAAGACTTCCTTCACTGGGGAAAAATGCACTGTGGTTCCTGTGGAGAAGTGTAGTGCTCAGAGCAGTGAGATGACTGCCTCTGTGTGGGATTTGGGGGAGAGGAAGGGATGTGTCAGAGAGAAGGCCAAAAGAAAGAGCAGTTGGAGACATCTGATCAGTGTCAGCAGGGCAAGATGCTGAGCACTGGCACTGGAGTGCTGAGGTGGTGAGGATAGCTTGTGAGTGGCCCATGCAGCAGGAAAGAGCAGAAACCACTGAATTTCCTGGCAATTCACAACAGAATCCTTGCTCAGTGAATATTCTTCTTTGGTGAGTAGCTCTAGAAGGGACAATGAAGCAAGAGGTGATGTTCCCATTTATCCTCAGTGTAAATTTGTAGGGCAGGGCGGTAATCTGACTCCATGGAGAGAAAAGGGAGGTTCCTGCACCTCCCAGCCCAGTGCAGGTGTCAGTGCAAGGTGAGTCACTGGGTGATGGGAGCAGGGAGCTGGAGACTCGTGCCCACATCACCAACGTGTCCTGGTGTGCTGCAGGACAGTCCCCTCCAGAGCTGCTGTGATTGATTCCATGGGAAGGGTCACAGCTCCAGCCCAGAAGGGGCTGAAGCTCCTCTCATCCTCACCCTGAATTTTCTTCTTTCTCTGTTAACATTCTGCCAAAGTTGTTTTCAAGGAAATTTGTCCCACAGCCTACTGTGCTGCTAGGTTGGAGTAGTGTGAAATGCAAAAAACACATTAAAATCAACAGCACAAGTTTGGGTTTCTTGTTTGGGCTTTTGAGAATTTAAAAAAAGGATCCAGTGGCTCTGCTGCTGAGTCAGCATTGGTTGGATGTGATTTCTGAACGTGATTTCTGTGGTCAAACTTTTCACAGAACTTTGATGTTTAATGTGCCAGTCAATTAAAGCAGGCTGTTATGCTAGAAATGATGTGGTGGCTTTGTGTGGCTTGCTTGGAATTGCCAAAATGGGTCAAAAGTATCAGGAGAAGGTTTAATCTCCCTGTTTACATAGTGTCATTTTGCTTGCTTTGTGGTTCATTGCTTTCTGCAGTGACTGGGGTATAGTCTAAGAGCAGGAAGGCTCCTCTCTCCTCTGTGTGACAAAAATAGCTGGTGCTCTCTCCTGCTGGTTTGATTAGAGTGGTTGTGGAGGATCAGCTGTGCAGCACCAGAACTGAGGGCTCTGCTGAACAGAGCTCCCCTCAGCTGGGCCCTGGCGCCACCTGCTCAGGTGGGGACGTCTCTGCCCAAGCAGCCTCAGTGGCTGAAGGACATTGCTGAAGTTTCCTGCAGATCAGCCCAACAGACCCAGTGTTGGTGGAGCCAGAGAAAGAACAAGGGTTTGTGTCAGGAGCTTTTAAACAGTTCTGTGGCCAGGTCTGTCCTCCCAGGGTGAACCCTCCTGTCCTTGCCCAGCACAGGAGCCCCAGGAAAAGCTTCAGGAAGGCCTCACCCTCTGCCATGGGAAGGTTTTTCACAGTGAAGCTCTGCACACTTTTAGATGCCTTCTGACACTTTAATCACACTGGCAAAAAAAGAGCTGTCCAGCTGGTTTTGTAAGGTGTTCAATAAGGAGATTTACTTTAAAGCAGGTAAAAACCTTAGGAAGGTTTTAAGATTGTACTTTAAAGTGTAAGCTTGGTATATCTGTTCTTTTCCTAGGGGTGTTTTATTTGATTCTGGTATTAAACCAGGAGTTGGTCCAAAGCCCGTTAACATAAATGAAAAGAGTTTTATTGACTTTGATGGGATTTGGATCATGCTGCACTAATTAAATAGTAAAGTATCCATTAGTAGTGAAGAAAACAGAGGAGGGGAGAGCCAAATACTGTTGTGATGAGCCCTGTGAAGTTGAGTGAACTGCAGCCAAAGTCTCAGCATCTTTACAGATGAGCTTTTCCATATTTCTCTGCCTCAGTCCTTCTGACAAAAATACATGGTGTATTTTTAAGAGAAATGAATTTATAAAGATCCTTACATTTATCCTGCCTATTTTCAAGTTTTCATAGACACATTTAGTCAATAAATATTACCTTATTCAAGGTAATAATAAGAAAAAAAGGGAAGTGAGGTGTGACAGAAGAAAAAGTTATGCTTTAAACAACATTGAAATTGGATACTAATAATTTGCTTTTACTTTGTCTGAGTATTCTTGTAAGCTTCTTAAGGAACACAGATATACTAGATTCCAAAGAAAAGAGAAACAGCTTTTCATTGTTATTGATGTTGTAAGTAGAAGGTAAAGTAAAAGTTAATATCTTTTGTGTCTGGAAGATCTGCATAAAAAATGGGTTTTATTTAAAAAATAAAATTAAAAAAGGCTGTTCTGGAACGGGCCAAAACCCAAACATGTACAGACAGCTTAAAAATACAGTAATAAATGAATTTATAGGGGCTGCTGGATGGATGTTAAAAGGATCTGGCATTTAAAACTCAGAAATGCTGTTCCTCATTCCTCTTGCTGTGACCCACTGAGCCTGGGTGGCAGCAGTGGCTCTTGAATTCAGTAGCCTACAGCCTGCTGAGACAGGAGGTCTGCACTCATAAAAAGCATTTCCAGGAATTTCCCTGTGACAGTGGGATGGCTGGAAAACACCCCTCGTTTGAAACAAGCTGGGTGTGTTGGGATTCAGCTGTAACCATGTAAGCTGAGGTTTTGAGGACATGAGGAGCCCATCTGTGTTTGGCTGTCAGTTCTCCTTAGGTGTCTTTGACAGCACAACCCTAAATGAGATGTTTTCTAAAAACAACTTGCTGGCATTGTTTGCCTGCTGCTGCATTTATTGAAGGACAGTGCTGTTAAGCCAGTTCAAAAGGTTTTTTGCATTTCAGATGCTTGTCATCAGATTTCCAAGCACCCTCTCTCTTAAACTTAGCAAAAAAGAGGTTTTCCCACCTTCATTGCTCAGGTATTTATGAAGAAATGATGTCTGTTATTTGAGTTAGATTTCTACTAAAGTTATCAGGCAAAAATGTTGATCATGCCACGCTGATACCATGACCCCATCTTCTGTGTTTGTAAGTGTATCTTGGCCTTCTCCTTGCAAAAATCATGAGGTCTTGTCAGCTACAGCTGCAGTTTGGAGTGTAATTTAGGTTGAATTGTAGATTAGTCCATTTTTCAATTCTGTGATGGCAGAAATGCCTAAACAAATAAATGTTCTAGTAGACTGAAATTTTCTAGAATACTCAAAATAGGAAAAGATGAAAGAGTCAGTCTGCGGCCCAGCAGCTCAAATGCTTTTCTGTGCTTCCAAAAATAAAGTGTCAGAAGTAGAACCCTGTATCCCCTTTTTATAAATCTTCTCCTTCAAATCCAGTGGATAACTCATAGAAAGTTTTCAGAAGGAAAAACAAAAGTCTTTATGCTTTATGTAAGAAAGATTAAGTGGAGAGGGTTTTTATTCCCCTTGAGTACATGGGTGTGTAGGAATTGTGTTTTAGAATCGGGCTTTTTGTGAGGCCTGCAGAGTAAAACTGTTATTTGGGGAATTCAGAATTGTTCTTGTGCTTGTTGGGAGGGCAGGGAACGAAGCAGAAGAGATTGGCATTGAAAGATGCCACTGCACAGCAATACCCCAGAAAGGCAGGTGTCACCTTGCAATGGTGACAGGTTGCAGACATGGTTATAAAACAGGGCTCAGGAAACAGCTGAGAACTGCCAGACTGCCCAAGGGTGCAATCCTGCTCTCTTCTGATCAGTTCTACCCCTATATTTGTTCTGTTGGCCAATGTGGGTACACAGGCAAGTAAGGTTATGTAAGAGTTAAAGGTTTAACCTTTCAAAGAACATAACCATTCATTAAAGTGATTTCATTAATTATAAAAAGAAAATTAGATGTAGACTCCAGCACATGGGAATATAGAGATGGATTTGCTTCAAAAGAAACTCTTTCAATATGAAATTACTTTTTTGCTCTGAGACAAGGAAAATAATCCAAAGTATAATGAAAATGCTTCCATTACATTTAACTTTATTGTTTCTAAACAAAAATATTTCGTCTGAGAGCAAATGACAAGCTGATTTTTTCCCATCCTAAACCTAATTTGGCAACCAACTAATTTGCTGGTCCAAGGTTGATTTTTTTAAAAAATTCCTAATGTAAAATGTTGCCTTATGTTCCAGGCAATACTGCATGTGTTTCCATAGCAACCTCTTCTCATGTCTTGAACTTGTCAGCATCAACATACGACATTTTAAACTATAAAGCATTTGCATGTACTGCTGCCTCTTTGGACATGAGTGAGATTTGCCAAAAACTGTAAGGTTCTTGCAGACAGCTGAAGTTAGGGAAAGGTGATGGACTCAGATATTCTTTGTACCTCCTGCTTGCTTACAAAGAATAAGGAAGTTCTTTGAGTTCTAACTGAGCTCAGGCAATGGGACACAGATTCCTGCTCCCAGCTCCAAGGTCAACAACTCACTCAAAGCCTGGGTTTTCCCCCAGGACTCTTTGTCAGTGGGTTCTGTGTCTGATTCTCTGCACTGTGTGTTTTTGGGCTGTCTGACTTTTGTCAGGTGCACCTGCTTCTCTGTTCTGTGTTCAGCAGAGTTGTTCTTGACCCTGGACACACACAGGCTTTGGACAGTGATGTACACCAGATCTCCCTCTGTTGCTCTGATGCTTTTCATTTTAAACTCGGGGAATGGTAAGTGCAGGTTAAGTGCAGCCTAATCCAAGTGAGAGTGTATTTGCAAAACATTTATGAAATAAAAGAACTGGAGTACAGAAAAGCCCTAGTCAACTTGGAGGAAATAGAAGAGATGGTGTTCCAGTGAGCAGTAAAGAGAAATTGGTTTGACTAGCCAGACATGACTGTAAAACATTCTCTAGGAGGGGGCACTGATATAATTGGATGATAAGTGCTTTTACTGTCTTCCTTTTTCTGACTGTAGCATGGGCTGGCTGCTGACTTGATCTTCTAAAATATATATTTGCAGATATGGATGAGCTGCCAAAAATGTGACTAATACAAAAGTGCCCATTGATCTCTTTTTAAAACCTGTATTAACACTGCTTTTTGGAAGATAATAATCACTTCTCAGTCTTTGTAGTATTTATACAAACACCTTCCTACAGGATAGCTCCACTTTCCCAAACAGAGAGGAACATTAGTATCAGGTTGGTGAGGCCAGGTTTTGGTATGTGTGTGTGGGGACTAGAGTGGTGGCTTCTGTGAGCAGCTGCTAAAATCCCCCCCATGTCCCCAGTGCCACTGGCTCCAAAAGGGACTCGCTGCTGGCCAAGGCTGAGCCCATCAGTGATGGTGGCAGTGCCTCGTAACATGTTGTAGAAGAAGGGAAAGGGCTTGCAGCTGTGTCAGAGGAGCGAGAATATGTGAGAGCACAGCTCTGCAGACCCCAGGGTCAGTGCAGCAGAAAGGGAGGAGGTGCTGTGGGTGCTGGAGCAGAGATTCCCCATGGTGGGGCTGGAGGTCCCCATGCAGCCCACGAAGGAACATGAGAGAGCAGAGATCCCCCTGCAGCCCAAGGAGGAGCCCACAATGGATCTGGGCAAGCGTGTGAGGAGTCCTCCCCTTGAGGAGGAAAGAGCAGCACAGACAATGTGTGACGAACTGACCACAGCCCCCATTCCCCATCTCACTGCACCATTGTAGGGAAGGAGGCAGAGAATTCAGGAGTGAAACTGAGCTTGGGAAGAACAGAGGGATAAAGTGGAAGGTGGTTTTAAGATTTGGTTTTATTTCTCATTACTATACTGTGATTTGATTGGTAATAAATTAAATTAATTTTCCCCAAGTTGAGTTTTGCCTGTGGCAGTAATTGGTGAATGATCTCTCCCTGCCCTTATCTCAGCCTAGAAAATTTTGTTATATTTTATATCCTCTGTCCATCTGAGGAGGGGAGTGGTGGACTGGCTTTGGTGGGCATCTGGCATGCAGCCAGTGGCCCCCCACCACAGTACCAAGGCCCTGTTTTGGCTGTCAGAGTGGATTTGGATTTATCCTTCACACCATTATGTAGGAGAGAGCTGATTTATGCAGCAGGACTTGTCATGGCCTTAAACCCTCACTGCAGTGGTGCATCTGCACATAAGACTAAAAACAGGTCAATGGCTTGTTTTGTCTTGATTTATGACTTTATGGCTTGGAGCAGGAGGCTCCTTTTATTGATGACTCTGTGCATTCAAAAGATGTGGGTGTAGATTCTTTCCTCTGTCTTCACTAAAATAGATATCATGGTGATGTTTAACTCTTAGGAACCTGCTGAAGGTGTCCCTGTGCCCCTCACTGGCCCTACAGTTCTAGGGGAGCTGTGACCCTCTGGTATTCCTCAAAGGGGATGGTTCTCCCAGCTATGGAATAAACCTTTCCCTGTGAGACCTGGCAAGAGAAGTGACAGTGGCATGAACTCAGTGATTTTTCTAGGACTGGGCATGAACTCTGCAGATACTGTTTGTGCTGAAGTAATAAGTGCAACAAAAACCAGTTATAAAACCATCTGGGCACATATCTGTCAGTATGGGTCATGAGGAGCCCATGTTTATATGCTGGGGTGATTATCAGGAGAGATGAGGAGTAGAGATGCTTGAATTTCTTGTGGACTTTCTCCATAACTGATCTGGTACAGTATGTTCTTGGGCCAGTGCTTTGATCTAGCTGGGTTATAGCCAGAGGGAAAACAATTTCATACTTTTAGTTTGCTAATCAGGAAATGAGATAATTAATATTAAAAAAGTCTCTTTTTGGAAAAAAAAATTTGAAGCCTTCTGGTCACTTTGCAGGCATTTATTTTCAGATAAAAAATTTCTGTTTTGCTTCTGAATCAGACAAATCTTTAAGACAAATAATCTAAAACTTGGTGTTTTCTGTGCTCCTTAAATCCAGTTTCAGAGAAGAAAGTGACCTTTCCTTCCTTTCAAAATACAGCTGCTCCTCTTGAAATTCTAGCTGTGTAAACACACTTGTTACTCTCTTCTGTTAGTTTTCTGCATCTTTTGTTCACTGAAGTGTAAAACAATAAATGCCATCTTCAAATCCTCTTTGGAAGACTGGCAAAGTTCTGTTCTGTTATTGCTGAGGGAATTACTGAGTTTCAGTATTGCCTTTCTTTGCCCCTGATTTGTAAGGAATGCTACTGTTCTCCAGAGTTGTTCTTACATGAACAGTTCTGAAGTGTTTGTCCCTTCCTTGATTCTCCCTCTTATTTTGTTCTTTTCTGCATGTTGAGGCCCAAACTGAATCCAGCATCACCCACTGCTTCTGAGAGAGGGAAATTTGGGACTTCAGTGTCCCAACATTTGTGTCTGCCCCCCTTCTCCCTTGCTGGAGCTGTCGCCCTCTGAGCTGCTGATGAGCTGCAGCTCCCTGGGCTCCTTCTGCTTCCTGGCAGCTCCTTCAAGGTGCTGGATCAGCCTCCCCACACAAGGAGAGGGTAAAGCTGGGGGTGGTTGAGAGACCTTTTTTGGATCATAAAGAGAAAGTGGACCCAATGTGGCACACGCAGCCTCCTGCCTCCGTGGCTCTTTGATCTCCCTTCTTTAATCGCCCCCAGACCACAGACATGACCCATGTGAGGAAGAGGTGGTAAAGCATCCCTCTCTTTCCCATTTGTAGGAAATCAGTGCAAGTGGCAATGCTGAAGGCTTGAGAGAGGTCAGCTCAGCTGAGTCCAACAAAAAGTGACTGTAATACTATGTTACTTTCATAATGAAATGGTTGCACCAATTTTGAAATTGAGAATTATTGAATTATTTGGGTCAGTACAATTAAAAGCCAACGGATGAAAGTTAATTTAAGGATAATTTTCTTTTTTTCAGGCATCAGGGTCATTGTTTTTTCTTTTTGTATAACCTTTATTTTAATCTTCTGCATAGACCTTACCAAGTACATATTGCTCTTTCCTTTAGGAAAAAAACAAAAACCCCTTCTTTTCAGTTTCTGGTTTAAGATTTATGGAAAATACTGGAAAAGGAAGGTTTCTTGGAGTAGTCTGTGTATATCATTATATTTCAGTGTGCTTGAAACGTTATACTGTATATTGATCCAAGTAGCACCTTTTGCAAAAGACAATTGACTCTTTTTGTGGAACTCACAGAAAATGAACATAAAACATGATGAAATTAAATTTGGGCTGAATAGTTTAGACTATTGTATATTCAAAATCCCTTAAATACTTATAAAATGGAATAAATTGGCAAATGATGGTAGTGCACCTCTAGGACATATGGGAAAATGGGTAAAAGAAGTAAATCTCTGTTACTTCCAGTACTTACAGAGAGCATAATGTCATTAAGAAAAGAAAATGCAAAACATGTGATAGCAAATGCCAGACAAACCACAGTGCTCCAGCTCTCACAAGAAGCCCCCTTTTCAAGCTGTATGTGGCCCTGGCCAAAGCATTCTTTTTGGACTGAGTTTTTTATTCCTGGTTTTAGGCCAAAGGTAAATTCTCCTCTGTGTGGAAACTTTGAATAAAACCAATTCAATCATTTTTCGGATTCTCCCTCTCATCAGGGCTCCTGCCCCTTTCCCATTGCTGTGCCAATGCTGCAGCAGCTGCGAGGGCTCTGCCTTAGCTTCTTCTGGAGTGTTTTTGCACATGCTCACAAAAATATTGCTATGGTCCTTTGCCTTTTATTTCCAATATCACCAAGAATGTTTATGATGCTGCTGATTGATCTCTTGGACAGCACAAACCACAAAATCACCTGAAGTTGTGCTGCAGCCAGCCTAAGGAAGTAGCTGAGACCCAAATCAGCCCTCTCAGAAAAGCAGGAGTTTGAAACTTCCACTGATTCTCAAAGTTGTGGTGGAATTTGAGTTTTTGTAGATTTATACAGGGAGCTAAATTATCTATATCTGTCCTCTGCAATAACAGTGGTGAGCATCACTGTACTTAGCAAAAAAAGGAAAAGTGGGAGCCTGGACTTAGAAGTTGCTAGAGCTCTTGGATGAGGCAATGTGAACAGGTCAGGCAAGAGAAAGAGGAGCTAAAGCACATTTCTACTGTTATTTGAAGGTAATTTTCAGTTTCATTTGGTCTGGCTAGTGGAAAGATATTCGCTCATGAACTTGCTTGATTTTAGAGATTTCAGAGCTCTTTTCATTTGAGTGAAAATCATTTCATACCTTGGTATTGTCATTCTGTTATATGGACTTTCCCCTGCTCACTTCTGGCTTCATGCACCTGGATTTTTCTAATCAGGCAAGAATGGTGGATGCAGAATGGGTCAGTTTAGGATACTTGATAGGCTTAAGTGTGCATGAAGCTGAATCTCAATAGCCAATTACTTGCTGTGGCTTATTTAATTTGACTCAGTTTTTTTTCCTGATGGTTTATAAAGTATTCATACCACGTTTTCCCTAATTGACTTAAGTTAGCTCTTCCTTTTCCAAAAGGAAATATGCCAAACTAAAAGGTTTCAAATGAAGACTGTGGTCACATTGCCTTTTTTTTTGGTCATCTTGACTACAATATTTAGTAGTGGAAAAAACTGCTGATAAAATTATATGGTAAAGTGCTATCAGACATTTAAGGAAGACAAAAGCCAAATGAAACTGTCAGGAGACAAATCTGGCCACTACATCAGTTATATCTCATGCAAGTCTCAGCTGTAATCTGGGTTTCCATTCATTGAATAGCAGATAAGGAATAATCTCTTCTTAATGTAATAATGTGGGCATTTGTATTTTTTTGAGGATGAAGACTTGTGTTCTGAAAAAACAAATGCTTTTTTCAATTTGACTGGATATTTTTAAGCTTTTAATTAAGAAAGAACGAGAGCCTTTTAATCTAAAGAAATGAATGTTGAGTTTCTAAGTTTCTACTTGAATGCAGTGAGAGAGAGACATTTACTGTTGCTTTTACTTTGTTTAGTGTAAGTTTGTTTTTTTTTTTTTTTAAGTGCTTGTGTGTCAAAGGCTGTAATTGGCTCTGGAGAAGGCCTTTTACTTGTGTTTCCCAGTCATGGATGTCTGCACTTATCTCATTCTTGGCATCCTCCCATTTCGAAGTAAGACGTGGCAGTAAAGTATTCTGAGGCAGTGCCAAAGAGCAGATTGTTGTAGGGGAAAAAAATTGTTCCTTATATGTTATGCTGAACTCTTAAGCTTTTAAGGAATTGAACTTACCCATTTTTCCTCTAACGTTACAGGAGAGGTTAGTTGCCACCCAAATAGCAAGGTGCTCATGGGTGATTTTGTGCACAGCTTGTATATTTGGGTGAGGAATAATTTTATTCTGTGTCCTTTACCTGCCCCACTCCTGGAGCGTGGCTGGGCTGGAAGCTGGGGGAAGCAGGAGGTGTCTGGCATCACCCACGTGTGGTCTGCTCTGCTCAGGCTCCCAGGCAGCTGCTGGGGTGAGGAAGGTGGTCATGATGTAAGAAACCCTGTGCAAGTCAGATTTTCTTTGTTTTTATTAATCCGGTATTTCTGAGGTTTTTGCAAGTGATTTTTATGAGGTGGAAGTGAAAATGAAGGAGGGTTAATGAGGGAGGAAAAACTGCTGATTTTAAACACGTGGTAAGTGTAGATCAGCCTTTCTTATAGCGGGGTTTTGCAGAAAATAAATCCTCTGCTAGTTTCCTGTGGGATGGATTAAGGCTTTAATTAATGACTGGATATAACTCTATTCCAATATAGTTCCTGTACCTGAGAATATGGAGTGTGGTTACAGAAAGGGAGGAACTTCTCACATTAAACTTCCTGTGTGTTGATTCATAAATCCATGTGTATTAATCTGTGGGAATCTACTTTGGAAATGGAAGGGATCACACTGTATTTTGGTGAAGTGTTAAATTTGGAACAGGAGAAAGTTCTGGAAAGTCTCTAGCTGGGAAGAGGAGATGGCTTTGCTTCAGTCACATGGACCATCAGCAGGGCTGGGTGAAATGGTGCGAGAGGGCAAAGTGGGACTGTCTACAAAGAATTAAAACAGGAGATGAAGGAGAACAGTATTTTTAATTATGTTTCATCTGAGGCACATGTTCATTGTCTGAAGACAGATTTTGAGATTTTGTCCATATTTGAACTGGAACAAGAGAACAGTTTTTCTCCAGTTTTGCATCTGACTTGCATCCAAAGCAGATTTGGATGGGTGCCCCACCTGAATTGTTAAGGACTTGGAAGAAATCTTTTAGTCTTGGCCTATTTCTGGTTAAAATACATTCTTCTGCAATTGAGCAAAAGTATTTTTTTAAATAAATGAAACAGACAGGAGGTGGATATAATCTCAAGAGATAAGGTTAAGATTTCAAATATCTTTTAAACTGATCTATTTTTTGATAGGCAGATTACTAAGACTTGACTGTTGGACAGATTTATTTAAACTCTCAGTAGTTTGTGCTATTGAGAAAACTGCACCATCAATGCAGGGAAATGTGAGTTTGGGCACATTTGGGCACACAGCATTTGCCTTATTTACTTGAAAAATCTCACAGTGCACCCACTACACAAAACAGTTCTCCTGCTGATTATGTGCTTCCTGTTCTGTTAATTAGGATGTCACTGCTCTTCCATATCTCATTTCTTACAGTAATTTCTTAATGAGTCAGTTGAAGTTTTTTGGGCATGGGAAATCTGGTGAACTGGCTAACGTTTTCCTCTGATATCTGTTTTGATATCAATTATGCTTCAGCTTCCAATTAAGCAAGTCAGGGTGCATTAGCAATTCTCTAGTTCATGGCAAAATACTGCATAGAGAGATGGCATAAGACTAAATTCAAGATTATCCAAAGTAATTGGGACAGAAAATTATTTAGTTTGCCTTGCTGGAATTAGTCTGACTTATTGTTGAAATGCTGCCTGCCTTAGTTCAGTTCTTTCTGTAGTTCCAGGCAGAAGAAAGCCATTTGCAGCAGACTGTAATCTTTAATAAGGTTCTATTATGCAACTAAGTAAACCAGGGTGAGGAAAGACTGGAGCTGAACTCTCTGGAAAAGTATGGACTGAAAATGCAAGAGATGAACTTGCAATTAAAAGGTAGAAATTACACATGACCTGTTGGACAATAGGCTTTGATATTAAAGAATGGGATGAATCAGTGAGGATATAATTTGGGAGAAGAAAAAAAGACAAGTCTTTATCACTGAGTTATTCATGCCCATGTTTTGTACCTTCTTTTCTAAATATTTCTAATAGCATCATAGGCAACATTCCTCCTTGTCATATTGACTTGTAGGACAAGTGAAATGGATATCTGCTAAGATTTATTAGAATATGTTAATTTGGCCAGGCTGTGTAGGATGTGCTTGGAATGTAGCAATTTGCACACTAAGGAAAAGGAGGATTTTTTCAAATTAAGTGATAAAATTTGGCAGCATTTCTTAATGCAAAATATATGTTGAGTTGTATCTAGAATGAAAACACGACTTTTAATTTGAAAATATTGCTTTGCGCTTATCAGAGATTTTTCATACATCTGGTCATGATCAGAAGTGATCAGGGAAAATGTCTGAAAAGCAGTATATACCGTACACTGTAAAGTTCCAGAATTTCCACTGTTTTTTTTTACTTATTTTTTGTGATGACTAGAATTCTGCAGGCTCAATCAAGTGCATTAATGTAACTCTTAATAATAGTATATATCTTTGACTCAAATATTCTTCCAAAGCGAGAGAGCTCTTCCCTCTCCTCTCATATAAGAAATGAAATTGGAATCTATGTATATGAAGGGTTGCTCTATGCAGAGTTCCTGCTCTTCTCTCACTCAGCTCTTCAGACCTTGATCGCTGATGTTGAGTGAGGCATTCCACAATTGTCTCCAGGCTATGGACTGGATCCAAGAACAAGACAGTGAATTTTTTAGCTGCTTATAAAGAAGTTTCATATGCATTGATATCTTTTTTGGTGACTTTTTGAAACCTGCCTTTTTGAAACTTACCTTTTAAAACCTTATTATGCCCTAGGAAATCACTGGATGCTGTTCTACCAGATGTGCATGCACCAATTTCTCCTCTTTATGATTCTGCCTTCCTGCACATCTGACAAAAAAATCTCTGGACCACAGCTGTCATTTAGCACTTTGAAACTGAACCATCTTTCATTACAGTTGGTATTTCTGACCTTCAAGACTGAAATCCTGAACGTGCCCCCTTGTTGGCATTGGGTTTTATACTGTGCTCTAGGCAGTAATTTGATGAACCACTCCTGTGCCTTCCAAAAGCCATTTTGTAATTAAAAAAGTCTTCAACAGAGATAGCTGCAAGGAAAGTAGTATATACAGCAGATTCCTAAGGCTTCTGTATCCGGGAAAGGTTTTGGAAAAACTTTGATGCCCTAAAGGCTTAAACAACAGCAATAAAAAGTGAGATAAAATTTGATGAAAAACTGATATAACTTATGAGAGCCAAGGCATTATCCTCCATAAAGGGAACACTTCCTATAGATAGCACAAATTGATGCTGTGTGTAAAGTCCTGGTTACATTACACACGTGTCACAGCACTGCTTAATTTTCCTAAATGATGATGGCATAGACTCCCCATGTTCCTACTTAGCAGACAGGCTCATGCATGGCATTGTGATAACTGGTTTTCCTTGGTGTATCCTTTCTGTGTGAGACAGGGTGGTGTTATTTTACTCAGGGATAAAGTACCCAAGGTGTTCTTAACCCCTTCTTTAATTGTCTTTGAATTAGAAACGCTGCTTCAGGTGTGATATCAGGGCTGCACTTTCCTTGGGTTGATGATACAGGCAGCTGCAGTCAGTATTGTGGCCAGTCTAGCTCTGTAATTTAAATGGAATGAAAGGAAGTTGCGTGTTTAAAATTAGGTCACTTTTAAGTGTTTAGTGTGGGATTTGAAGAGCCAAACTTACACACAGATCTCAGTGTTCCAGTTTTAGTTTAACTAGTGGTGATGGTGTTTGTTTTGTTTTGTTTTCCTCACAAGATGCAAGAGGATTTTAAACCACTGCTGCTCTGGTGAAGAGAGAAAAAGGGATGCTCAGGACACCAGCATGCAGGCAGAAAAGAGAGCAGGGATGTGTACAAGAGTAAAAGTTGTTCTTTTCTTTAAGGATGAGCCATTCTGAACTTAAGAAATGAAAAGAAGCTTTTTAAGACAAACGTTTGCTCAGGTGGCAATGTTAAATTTCTTGTGCTAATCTAAATCTTCTGTGTAGTTTCTTTTCCCTGGACTTTTTATGGCCCCCTAACTAGGAGGAGAAATTAAAAAGCATCTACTTGTTTACTCTGGTCCTGTCAGCTGAAATAAATGTCCCAATTTATCCCAAGCCCTGCTTACACTAAGGAAGTTCAGTTAGATGATGGTAAATGAACTTGGGTCATTGTTCATTAGTCTCTGTAGCTGGACAGTGTTCTGCATTCTGCTCTACCTTTTTTCCCCCTCATACTTTTATATTTAAATGCTCTAACTTGTTCAGGATGGGTGTTTTTACTCTGTCCCCTGAGGCTCCTTATGAAAATGAGATGATGCATCTTAGCTTATTCTGTTAAGCAAAACTGTCTGAATAAAATACAGATCCATGTCTTATGACAATAGCTGACTGCCATGGTGGGGAAAACAGGTCCCTCAGGACCCACATGCTCCTTTACCTTCACCTTTGATCTTGATGAAATGATGAAAACTTCATCTTATTTTTAATTATCCATCCCTTGCTCTGCTATAGTTTGAAAAAAGATTTCAGAAAGGCTTTAAGCGATATTAAAAAGACCACCATGAGGCACTGCCAAGTCCCTGTGTCCCTCCCCTTGCCAGGGGCCACGTGGAGCACCTGTGCCAGTAGCAGAAGGAGCTGGAGAGTCCCAGTTCGGACACCTGCAGCAGAGCATCGCTGGAGATTGGTGCTGCAATTTCTTCTCCTCTCTCCTCCTGGTGTATTTTGCTGTTTGGCTCCCAGAGGCAAGGTCTACCTCTTCTGTGATGATGATGCTTCCCATTATGTTAAGACTAATTTATGACCAGGGCAGGGAGTTGTGGAGGCAGGCTTAGGCAGTGGGCTTGCTGTCCCAGCTAATGCATTTGTGCCCAGAGCTGTTTTGATATATTCTCTTGCTTCCATTGTGATTACAAATGCCCCATTTCATTTTTCACTGCTCCAAGCCTACAATTTAAGAGAAATTCTGCCTGAAACTTAAGAGAAGATGATGAAAGAGGGAGGGATTCTTTTCTGTCCACTTATCCATTTTATTCTTGGCTTTATGTGAGATTTTTCTTCTTTCTTTCTTTCCTGTTGTACTGAGATTTGCAGGCAGTTTCTCATCCTGGTCCTCCTCCTTTGATCCTCCTTTAAAAAAAAAAGAGAATAACTCCCCTTCCCCTCAAAGACATGCTTTTTAAATGCTTACTTGTAATCCAGTTGTAAGAACCTAATCTATTAGTAAGGTTCATGAACTGAGATTTCACAACCTATTTTATTTATCTATTTTATTATACCTGCCAAGATTTTAATCTTGAGATATTTTCCTTTGCTCCTGAATTTTGAAATAACTGCTGTCACAGCCAAATGACATATCCCAGTGCTGACATCCCCTCTGTCCAGATTACTTGCCATGCACAGAATGTACTCTGGTGTTTGGTGTCATTCTCCAGCGTGACATTGCTCTGTGCTATGGAAGTTTCCTTGTGACCTGCAACAGCTTCTGGAACTGGATTGACCAAAGCTGAAGATGAGCCTGGCTTTTATAGGAGAGCATCTGCAGGATGATAATATTTACCACTTTCTTTAATTTGTAACTTCTCAGTGTAGCTCAGCTTACTGTGATGGAACTTCAGTGGAAGCTACTCATGTTGGGAAAGGCTTGTGAACAGGTTGGAAGTGGTGTCTGGACTAATGGTAGGCTGCTGATATGGATAAATCCACCTTGGATTTGGGTTTTGATTTTTTTTTAGAACTTAAGTTACAGTTTGTTTTGTATGCCTACTCATTTCCACTGCAATAGAACACATATTTTATTGATCTACTTTGAAGAAGGTAAATCTGGATAATGTTAAAATAGTAAGAACATTGGTCAGATTATGTTCCAATTTCCAAGAATTATTTCCTTCCCCTTTACACCCCATAGGGAATTGATGCAAAGTGCTCTATGAAAAGAGCCTCAATTATTTGAGGACCTCAAAGAACTTAATGTGAATTAAGGATTTTTAAGAGCATGGAGTGGAAGAAACCTCCCGGACTGCCGTGTGCCTTCTGCCGCTGGTGCGGGTGCCGCGCACGTGCGAGGTTGTCCCTTTCCCATCTCCATTTCACAAACCAGCAATCTGTGGCAATTACACAGATGGGTCAGTGGCAGGGCTAGGACAAAGCCAGGGTTTTGTCTTGCAGTTACACTACGCTGCCCTCTAAACAGAATATTCACCAAGAGCAGAAGTCTCCATAGCAGTTCTGCCAGTTTCTACGATCGCTGTGTGTTATGACCGTGAAGACAAATAGCGTGGGACAATGCCAATAAATTTTTTTACTGTAGATTTCTGAAGTAAATGGAATAATTCAAGGAAATTCATTTTGTGATACATATATTAAACAATTTTATTCTGAAAATGGTCTTCAGTGTTTTATGATGGAGATTTTGGAAGGTACAACTCATTGCTGTGCACTGATGGGAAGAGACACTAACTCTGTTGTGATCAGTGAAATTGTTACATGAACACAAGGAATCTAAGTGCCCATTTTACAATCTGGTGTCTGTTTAGGAAGCTGGTTGAGCTAGAGGATAGAGTTCTGTCTCATAGACGTGTAGCCACAAGTCATTATGAGTTTCCTGCTAATTCAGAAACTGCAGAAGCTTAATCGCACTGCTCCTAGTGCTGTGTTGATTTTGCAGCCACTGTGCATTGCAGGAGTCTAAGAGAAAGAGAAGTTTCCCTACATGTAGCTCATTGTTGGGAAAATAGCAAAGAATAAATATCCAAAGGCAATGGAATAGTTGACACACATCATGGAAAGTTGCAGATAATGAAAGTGAACATGCAGAAGAAGTGACTGCCTGGTGGCCTTTCCATCCAAGAGTGTGCTTCTTAGTTAGGAAGCTGGGGATAGTTAGTAAGTTTAAGTGCAAAAGAGGGAGGATATGAGAATCTTTTGTTCATTACTAGAACTTTTGGAAAACAGCTGAAAACGGTAATAAATTTCTGCAAAGCATTTAGTAAGTAACTTTACTGATCAACTTCTTTTTTGCAGCTAACTTACCAGCAAATGCTCTTTTAACAGCAATCCAGACTATTGTTAGAGTTCCTGAAGGATTCTCACCCTAATTTGTGGCTTCGAGTAGATTGCTAACCTCTCAGCACAACACTTGAGTAGCATGGATCAGGCCACAGGAATTTCCTTAGTCTCCAAAGGTATGAATGTTGACATTGGATCTGATTTTAGGAAGTGTGAAGCATTCCAAAATCCCAAAGATGTTAATACAAAAAATATGGAACAAAATTCTCTTTCTGCTAGAGGAGTCTGGAGCTGATTGGCAATGGGGCTGGGAAGCAGAGGGCAGGATTTTCAGTTCAGATCTTAAAACACCTTTGAATAAGATGGAAGTGGTACTAAGGAATGAAAATGTTTGGTGTAGTCAGCAGGTAGAAAGACATGAGGAGAATTAAAAACTCTGCAGGATGTCAGCCCTTTTCTTTGTGGAAGGGTTATGCAATTAATTTTACAAAGTGGTAATGAAACTGTTGTGGTTTCACTCATCAGTACTAGAGATCATGTGGAGAAAAGGAGTCAAAATTTTTGGCCCTTAAAAACACAAGAAAAAATGTCTTCTCAATATGAAGATGTTTATTGATATAAAAGTGTTTGTGAAGTGCATGTGTCAGAATCATTATATGTAGTGTAAGTGCTAATGCATAAATATAAATACTAGAGTGAGCTAGTGGCATTATAAATTCTAGGGCACTTGGCAATGAATTATCCCAGTGACCTAAATAATTTTCTGTCAGAATGTTCTTCCCCTTTTACATTTTCAAATTGTCTGTAGTAAATCTTCCATGTGTTTCACTGAGATTTATTCTTAAATCCTCACACTATTTACCCCTTAAGGTTGAAACTTGAAATGAGATAAGCAGCTGTAGAAAAATGCGTGTTTCCCTTCCAGACAAGCAAACTACTTCTAACACTTACCTTACTTTACAGGGAAAGATGTGGGAGACATGAGGCTTTGCCATTTGTGCTCTATTAAACATATACACTTAATGCTATAAACAGGATGTTTAATGTAGTTCTCACTGCTTGCAATTGCTGTGACTTGGCAGGTGTATTTGATGGAGTCTTTGGACCTGCAGCCTTGTCAGCAAGTGTGTGTGAAAAATAACTGGAATTGGAATTGCAATGCAAATGGGGATTGTGAAATCAACTCATTGTGGTATGCTGGAATTATTGGCCTATAATTAAATATTCTATTAAAATACGCAGGGGTCACAGACAGGGACAAATTTCATCTGCATAAAATATTCCATTACTCAAGCAAAGAATTAAGGAATAAGAACTATTCTTAAACAGTCATTATTTGGTTGCAAAACAAAGAGGAGTATTAAGATTTATCTGCTTTCTGACAAGCGTGAAATTCACTAATCCCTTTGAAGAACTCAAAAACCTGCCATATCACTGCCTTGTGAACACAGTTTATAGATATCATTACTGCTAGCAGTTATTTTGCAGAGAATTTGGGCAGAACCTGCTCTAGGAGAGGTCCTACATGTCAAGGGACAAATGATTATGTGGCTTTATGATTTCTTCTGTAACCTTTGATCCAGACAGCTCATGGGCTGAACACCAAGGCTTCTGCTCTCATTTTCTGGGTTTAAATCCTCCTGGGGATGTGTTGCAGTAAAGCCAATTTAAAGCAATTTGGCTCAATCCTGCTGTTCCACCCCCAAATACAGAATAATGTAAAAAAAAAAAAAAAAAGATATCTTTTTAGTTTTTTACATTCTTTTTTTGTCTCTTGATGCTGAGCATACATTTTTGGCTGTACTAAGTTGTTGTTTACAAGTGATTGCTTTTTTGTTTATTTCTTTTTCAAAGTCCACTGTACGAATATGAACATGTAAGTTTAAAGACAGGAACTGAAACTTGATCCTATGGGGCTTTGGAGAAAACCAGGAGAGTGAATTTACAGTTACTTAAAATTAAAAAGGCAACAGATTTCAAAAACTTCAATAATTGATTTTAGGTCTGGGAGTCTATTCTGTACTATATCCTGGTCCCACTGGGAACTGGAGGAGCAAGCACTGTGGTTAATTCTCAGTTCCTCAAAGGGCTGCTGTAATTTGAATAATCAGTAGGGGCTGTAGAATTCCTTCAGTGTGATCTGCAATGTCTGATCCCACCACGGCTCTGGGCTCGACCCTGCTTGATTCTTCCAGTGAGCGGTCAAATGTCCCAAAATTCTGCTTTTTTCAGAGCCCGTCAATGGACAGTGGCATTTCTCAGCCTGACAGCAAATATTTAGGAAGTGTCAGGATTTTCTCCTGAGTTCTCATTTGTTTGCTGTGGATGGACAAAAGATTCCACAATAATATGTGGTTTAAATATTTAGTGGGGTAGAGAAAACTATCTGCTTTTGAGCAAGTGTTTTGGTTCCTATTGTGAGCTCAGGGTGCGAATCCAGTCTGACAGGGTTTTGGTTGCTTTCAGGATAT
This sequence comes from Zonotrichia leucophrys gambelii, assembly GCF_028769735.1. NCBI lineage: Eukaryota > Metazoa > Chordata > Aves > Passeriformes > Passerellidae > Zonotrichia > Zonotrichia leucophrys. Next base: position 7,124,809 of record NC_088183.1, read on the forward strand.
GGAGTTTGGGGATTTATGATTCTGATATGTTCTGTTTTAGGACTAAAATTTCTTTGTAAAATTTTGAGAAATAGTGGTGTGTTAACCTGACTTAAGAGTGGAATGGCTTCATGCTTGGATATATCTCAGAAAAGAGCACTAAGTTAGGCTCTGTGTCCAGAATTGTGTGATTTTGTGAATGCACTGGAAGTGTCTTTTTCTCTCTGCTGTGCATCATCCATTGGGATCTGCAATACATTTTGAAGAGGGTCACAATAGCACTAAACCCAACAAGCTTATAAGTAGGAAGATAATTTCTGCCTCATCTGATGCCCTGTTTCCCTGGAAACTTTTAGATGTATGCATTGGAAAATATATTGATAATAATGGTAAAACAAAAATTAATAACCACCTCAGCTTTCCCCAAATACTAAAATAAGTATTCTGTGCTTTCCACAGTCTTTGCTCATTGGAATTGATTTTCTGTTGGAGAGTGCCTGCTGTGCAGCACTGGAATGAATTCCTGTAGTTTTACAAATTGGCTAGATTAGAAGGTCCAGCTTTACATGTCAGGAGTGGATGTCAGATTCTCCAGATAAATGGGGTACTGCTTGTCTCAGGATTTTGGCTGGTTCTTAAGGCATGAGTGTATGGGGTTTTGGGGCTTTTTTCTTTCTTTTACTTTCAGGGAAATGTCTAGCAACTGTCAGGGATCACAAGTGATAGCTGGACACTCAGAGGCCTGGAATGCTTTGGCTGCAACTTGTGCAGCTACTAAGAACTTTCAAGTGATGAGATGTTGAAACTCAAACCAAAGCAGGAACTCGTAGGAGTGTCAGTGCTGACTGTTCTGGAAGATGGATGGGAGAACTCTTCCTCTTGTGCCATCAGAAGGTCTTCATGAAACAGCATTCCTGTCCTTATCCTCTCCTACCCTGTAACCCCATGAATATGACATTCTCCTTCGGAAGGACCAGACAAGCTTTAAAGTGGTAAAATTGTAGACCTCCCTTTCCAAATACCAATTTCCCCTTGCCATCCCATGGAAACACTTCCATGTCAACTCTGGGCTCTGGGAATGGATGGAGAGAGATGGTTGTAGCCTGTGGTTTCCTCATGGATTTCTGGTGTCTGAGCTGCCTGCCCATTGAGAGGGGGGGAAAAAGCACCTTTGTTTTTAGAGGAACATCTAGAATGTAAAAGCTTGATGTGAGAATAGGAGCTTGGCAGAGTTGTCTTCTGCCAATTCATTGCAGCTACAAATGAGAGACAACTAAAATAACCAATGTGGGAGCAACTTAATGTGTTTCTATTAAAAAATAGAAAGGGGGAAAATGAAAAATAAATAATTTGCTGTTTCACAGCTGGAATATTTCCTCTGAGAGCTACCTGGAAACTTCTGAGATTTCTCAGTAGTGTTTGGGGACGTGTTCAGACATGGTTGGAAACTAGAGGCTTGAATGTGGGGCTGAGGGAAGCTTGGAAATACCAACAGGCTCAGAGTTGACCAAGGCCACAAACAAATTAAAGGGGATGGGTAGGATGAGGTCCCAGAGCCGGGCACACAATGTAGCTAGAAAGCCTGCACTGATCATGCCTAGGACAATTGTAGAACAGTTTTATAATGTTCAGTGTTTGACGCGCTGTATCTTCAAACTCCCCATTTTTCTCATTAGCTGTAAATAACTTTTGAACATGCCAAGATTGTCAGATAAATGCCTGCTTGTTTCAGCCAAACATGTATTTAGCTGACTTCTAAGCCATTTTGTTCAAATGAGGGCACATTCATGGAATGAATCATAGAATGGTTTGGGTTGGAAGGGACCTTAGAGATCATCTAGTTCCAACCCCCTGCCATGGCAAGGACAATTGCCACTTATATTTATACTTACAAACATTGCCATTTATATTCTCAGATTGAGAAGATGATTGTGAAATCTGACTCCAGTTTAACTCAGTCTATGATTAAGTTTTAAGGACAGAGAGTGTTCTTCATGTAAAATGATCTGTATGTTTTCAGAGTTGTGTAAAAGCTGCTAATAATAATTCAGAGAAGTTTTTGAAAAGAAGTTCTGAATCAAGTGTAAACAAACTGTGAGTGAATACCAATTTCCTGGAGCAGCTTTTACCATTTTTAGGTTCCCATCTTATGTAAAGGCTTAAAATATGCAATGATTTAATATAAACAGACATAAATACATGGAAGTTGGATACAAACTGCAACATGAATTTGGAGTATGTGAGTATTATTTTGTAACTTAGTGTGTTGTGCAGAATGAAAAAGATGTTTCAGTTGTACTCTGAACTGTGGAAAGCAGCAGAGTGAAGCTCTGAGCTGCTAAATCCAACCTGGACTCCTTCTGAACTCAATTTAGATTTGTGGCCCTTGAGTCAAAGGTGTGATTGCAGCTTGTGTAGACCACATGCAGTTGCTGAGACAGCAAGAGCTTGAAGGAGAAGCCAAAACCCCTCCAAAACAACCTGTAACTGCAGCCTCCCTCATCTCAAAAAGACTGATGAGCCTGAGCTGAACTTCATGGTGAAATGAATACCAAGGAACCTGTTTTAAACTTGCATGAGCTGCAGGCACAGCGTTAGGAAACAGACAGATAATCTGTAGAGAGTAGAGGGAGGTTCATGTACTAAATCCAATTGCTCAGAAAATGAGATCTGGTGAAAAATCCCCAGATTTGTTGTTTAATTTCTCATCATATTTGGGTTTATATCTGACACCTCCCCTGAGCTTTTAAGATTGTGTTAAAGTTCAAATGTTTCTCTGCAACCACAACAGTTTGAGCTGTTTTGTTTTAAATGCAGAGAGAGAATCTCAGGGAGTTATGCTCCTGCCAGAGCAGGCTTTAAAAGAAACCCCTGCTGGTATCATAACAACAGTGATAAAATTGTGAAATGAGTTCTTTCCTCTAAGCATGAATTGCTTGAACTTTACAGTGGTAGAAAACAGACTTCACTGGGATAGCAGAAGCTGTGGTTGTGTAAGGATAAACCACTAATTTTGCTGTCTGTCACTTTTCATCAACAATAGTGTTCTGTCACCTTGAATTATAACTTGCAAATCTTATATTCAGATTGAAGCTTAACTTTGAATTGAGATTAAACCTTTAGATGGGACCTCTGTGATAAGTTTGCAGGAGGTATGATGTGTAATACCAAAACAATATAAAACAAAGCTATGGAATATGGTACTATTAGAGAACTGAGAATGTAGAGAAGAGCAGCCAGTGAATTGCAGTGGTAATATGTAGCATTTCCACAAATCTCTTCCTCAGCTGAGACTCTGGAGGATCAGACTGTTCTTATGGCAGTGTGGGAACCAAATGAAGCTGTTTTTGGGCCTGAGAGTGGAATGGGGACTGCCATGGGCCTGTCTCCAAGGGCAGTTCAAAGAGTGTTGCAAAGGACACAACAATCCCAGGTGGAGGAGATGGAAAGTGAAACTGAGATATCAAGATCTATAAAATCATGAGTGAGCAGGAGAAGGTCCCATGTCTCTTCCTATGTAGCAACTAAGAGACATCAAGTAAAACTTAGAGAAAGCAGTTTCAGACAAGCTCAAGGAAGTGAGCTCAGTGCAATAAAGCCATGGAACGTTTTGCTGAGTGATACTGTGGATGGTAAAGTGCTGCAAGAGTTCAAAAAATCATCGGAGATTCACAGAAGGAAAATTGATTAAGGGCTGGAAGTATCCATTCACCAGCACTGCTGCAGGAAATCCCAGACAAGCACTTTGCTGGAAGTAGGAGGTATATTCTGGAGACCATCACTGGCTTGCAAGTTTGCAGGAGGGATGATGTTTAATACCACTTAGTCTTACATAATTTCTTAGGAAGGAATTACAGGACACCTTTGGAAACAGGATATTGGACTTTTATTTGGGAGTCTCAAAGTACTGAGAATATTGGTTCTTATTGCAGCTGGGGATCCTGGAGCTTCACAGGCAATCAGTAGGCTCAGAAACACTGCTATCATATCTTTATCATTCTCTATTTAGACAGAGAATCTCTGTGTCTGTTTTGGCCCAGTGAGGAGAGACATTTGCTGTTATGCATCATATTTTATGAAAAAACTCTCACATTTCTCCACAATTCCATCAGCACATCTCATTATTGCGGTTAGGAGTGGCTTGGAGCTTTGCTGTTAATGCAGTTCTCATAGCTTTCCTATATTATATTGTCCAAATATCTCATCAGTCTCCATGTACTAAATTCTCAGTTTCTTATTATGATACTTCTCCCATCTCCTCTTAGTTGGCACCAAAGCATTTCAGACACTGGAGAAAATGTTTTCTTTTTCTAACTCACCATTTGCCTTAGCAGTATGGGGTTTGTGTTCGTTGTGATATTTTTAAGATATTTTCTTGGCATAATGAATGATTTGCAAGAAGTTGAGAAGATTCAAAAAAGCCCAAGATGGGAAATTAAATTTGATTTGATTTCTTGGCAATGTGAAAATTCATTTCCCTAGTCTTTCCACTTAACAGGGCAAAATTTCAGCCTGTTCCCAAGCTATCAACATTCTTGGGTCTTTCAGTGGCTGCAAATCCATTTCTCACGATCCATGTTATTGGGACAGGGTGACCATGTAGGCTGCTCCATCCCATGCTTTTATTGCTGCTCTGACTAATGGGTGTTCAGAGACCCCTTGCTAATGGGATGTTTTGCTTATTCATAAAATTTCATCAATGCCAATTTCTGAAGGAATGTCTTGGTCTACGTGCAGCGTTGAACCCAGAGGCAGGAATTTGGCAGGCCTCATAATAAGTCTGAGTGTTGAGAATTGTTATGTCTTCCTCACCAATATGTCTAAATAATGGTTCATAATTAACTCTGGCAATCTCTTGTCCAAGCAAAATTCATCATTTTGTAATTCTCTGGGGCTTTTGCCAGCTTTCCCACGAGGAGTGTTTGGACTGTGTGTGAAGAGGTTGCAAGGCCAGCTGAAACAGGCAGCAGATGATTCTTCCAATTAGTGTGGAGCGAGTGTGATGCCCGCCCTTGCTGGGAGTGTGCCTTTCCCACCCTGGCAGTGGGGCAGCCATCGGTCCCTCTTTGTGGTGGAAGCACTTGGCCTCAGGGGAAAACAAAGCCATCAGCTCTTCAGAGCTTACTGGTTTATTGTGGCATGCACGAGGCTTGAAAATCCAGTGGAGGTGGATTTGAATATTCCCCTTGAGGAAAACAGATGCAATTCCCAACATGGTAGGAATTTGCTTTCCATCTTTCTTACCATCTTGTGGTCACCCTGTAGACTACTTGACATCTGTAGAGGACTTTTATTCTAACTCTTATGTTAGGAATGAAGTGGGTAAGATCACTCACGATTCTTCGGGAGAAATACAGGCATTGTATTTCAGGACATTGGCCTCAGACAGAGAAGATAGTGTGTGTTTCTTTGGAGGGCTCACAACAGCCATGCATGTCCATCTGGTCTGCATTTTTACCAGGCTTGCTCCTGAAAAACAAAGTTACCACATGTCTTTAGAAGGATGGACTGAAAAAAGATCTTAGAGTTTCTATCTCCATTCCCAGAAATCAACATTACAGGAAAATGTTGGACTCAAGTGCTGGCTCGGGATGGAAAATCCCATGTGCACTTGGGCCATGTGCAAAGGATTTGTGAGTCACATGGAATTTACACGTCACTTGCTGAACTCAAAGCTTGGAAAGGACTAATCTCCTATTAATTTATGTAAACAGGAAGCTGTGTTTGGCCATTTGGATGTTCTTGAGCAGCACACTTTACCCACTTAAAATGTTAGATTTTCCTAGAGAATAGCAATGTCCTGTCAGCATGCCAGTCCTGCTTTGTATTTCATACCTGTACACTGACTCTGCCTGCATGCCTAATTCCCCTGCCTAGGTTTGCATTATTTTATCTTTCAATTGGAAAACTATGTACATCTGTAAAAACAGAGTGTAATATATGGCAGTGGTCTGCTACTGTATTCATTTGAATTAATGTCCCTTAAAGTGCAAAGGCTGCAGAAGTCATGAGTTGCAGGATGGCAGAACTCTGTGCATTTAAAGACAACAAATCCTATTTTTATAAAGGCTGATTTATAACTTGTTCCAGGTTCATTTAATTTTGGTGGTGCAATGAGAGGAAAAGTGGTGGCAAAAACTTAGGTTATCGGTCTGAATTCACAGACTGTTCAATCTTGTTTTTGTTGTCTTTCTACCAATGGGAATTCTCTGTGTTCACATACTTGATCCTTCTCTTCTTCCTTGAGGAAACACAGCTGTGGAGCAGGAGCTGTGATTGTATTGCACTTCTTGGGAGGGCAGGGGGAATTGGGTTGCACTAGATGTAAATGTGATTGTGTTGTTTCTGTCTGTAAGGAATAAGTGTTTTATCATATCAGTTACCATCTGTTTTCCCATTAATCAGGTTTTTCTGCCTTGAAAGTGGCCAAAGCCAAAGGTCCCAGCCACAAGTACATGAAGATTAATAGCAGGTGTAAAGTCATCCCACTCTGAAGCTGTGAGTGGTTGCTTATTTTCCCTAAAATATGATGACTTATTTATTGGGTCTAATACACTTAAGAGATTTTTAACAATGCTTGAGCATGGTTTATTTGAAGAACATAAAATTTTGGTCAAAACTCTTTAAAATTGTGAAGTTACTGTGACTTAGCTAGAGCATCTCAAGCCTCTGCCAGAATGGTCTTTTCTGGCAGTGAAGTGAGTGTAGTTGCTGAATGTTCGTCTGGGTAGGATTAAGTTATGACAAACAGATTCTTCTTTCAGATGAACATAATCCCCAGCACTTAGTGAGCTTTAATTTATGTGCATCAACTTTGTGGAACTGGTTGATTCATTTGCTTCTGCTTTTTCTGCTCATCTTTCTGTCTTTGGAGCGTGATGCCTCTTTATCTAGAAGGGAGCCTGCAAAGCTAAGATTTCTTTCCAAACTGCTTCAAGCACCTTAAATATGGCTCAAATGCAGATCTCATCATCCACATTTTCCCCTTTCATATGTTTTGAGATCTGCTTTCCTGATTGGTGCCCACAATCCTGTTTTTAAATCAGTTGCAGCAACAGCTACATAGTGGAGTGGAATGTCCTCTTTCTAAGTAATCTGGTTTACAAAAAACGCTGGCACAGATGTCACTGATGGCTGAGAATGGGGTCACCTCAGCCCCTCACCTCTCAACTCCTTGATCACAAGTGAGAGGCTCCTCTGGGTTCAAAGCCTTCCCCACCTGCTCCTTCAGGTAGGGAAAAACTCATTTCCAGAGAGGAGATCAGAACTTTGATCTGTGAAGCTCCCCATGGAAACTCATGTTCTAATAATGATGTAAGTTGACTTCTACTTAGAGATGGTCCTTCCCTTTACCTCTACACAAACAAAAATAAAACACAGAGTGTGTTAATGCTCAGAGTAGGTGCGTGTTAGAGAGGACAGTGCCAGTGGAGAGTATTGACCTGAAATTGTGAGTTACAGAGCTGATGCACACCATGAGCAGAAGAATGTGATACACATATGGGACCCAGTATGTAGTTTCCATTTACATGGTAATTTTCTTCTTTTTAGATCTATGTTTTTCTCTCCTCCTTTTGCTTTCTATCACTAACTTTTAAAATTCTTGGAAGAAGGGACAAACCATTTTCTTTGGAGCCAACAGCAACACCATGGGGTTTTTCTTTTGGTTTTGGCAGTCTGCTAGCACTTTGGATTTTGATTTCCTTTACCTACTAGATATGTTTAAATATGTCGATATTAAAATAGCACAAAATGTATTTTGTCTGTTTGTGTTCATCTTTGAAACAATGTGCAGCTGTTGAACTGCACATGAGTGTTCCCTTGCTGTGGGTCATTCCTGATAGATGTTATTGATGTGCCAGGCAGTGATCTCTGAGAATAGTGAGATGGGCTTGGTTCTCTCTCCTTTAAAGACATAAAATTTATAAGAAATAATTCCAGGTATGTATGTGGTGAGAAAGAAACTTTGAATTATGTTCTTGGCATGATCAATTTCCGTCACCTTTATTTCCTGTGATATAAATTTCTCATTTCTAAAAATTCACTGGTGGCAGCTGCTTAACAAACTGCTTGTGACATTTCAGTTGAAACCCTGTTATCCTCCTTTTCTTTTGGACCTCTATGCCATTTACTGCAGGTTCTGCTTTCTCTCCCATTCTGCCTTTGCCTCTTTTCTTTCTTGCTTCCCTCTGGTGTTTTAAGTTGTGGGTCATCCTGTTCCATCTTCCTTCCTGCTCACAGCAAACAGAGGATTTATCTTAAGTGTTTTTCATCTGCAGGTCATCTGACATTCCAAGGAAAATGTTTTCTGGGGTTTTAGGCTGGTACAGAGTGGAAATGAGAGGTCATTGTCCAGCATTTTGAGTTATCAGATTACTCCTCCAGCACGTTAGTCATGTTTCTTGGATGCAAAGAGGAGGCTGTGGCTGCATAGGGTCAGGGTGGTGATGTAGCAGAGGGAACACAGCTGTAGATCCATTAGGGTTAGTTGGAAATTTTGAGTCAATTTTCCCTCTGAAAAGAACACTTTCCCTCACCCTCTCAAGCCCTAAATTTGCTCAGAAACACCTATGTAAGATTTAGATTTTCCTTCAAAAATAAGAAGCAGCAACTTCCTTGGGATTTTTGGAGAATTCAGACACTGCAAATTACAATAGAGGAGTTGAGAATAGAGCTAGTTTGTTTAATACTGATATATTTCTCAGAAAGGGAATGGGACACCCTTTATAGCCTTTCAAAGGGTGACCCTGCCTCTGCTATTCTCTGTTTCTCCATCCCCTTTGCATAGTAACACCAGCACAGAAATGTCACAAGACCCTCCTCAGTGAGCACAGGCTTCTCCCTGGTCACAGGAACAGAAGTTGTTCTGAGGTGCATCACTATCTGTCCTGGCTGCTCTTGTTTATTGTCCTACAATGCAGAATTGTGATCCTTTCCCTGCTTTTGAATACTTCCATGTTTACTTGAGCTGCCAACAGACCATTGACAATTTGGCTAAGATTGTGGGAAAGAATGTAAATATTAGATTTGCACTGTGAATCTCCTCCCTCAGTGCTGCCTGGCTTTTGGGATCCCTGTGTGCCCAGAGCAGGATGTGCTCAGGCTCCCAGCAGAGCAGGGCCTCTCATGCATGGTCCTGTCCTCTGGTGTGCTGCTGCATTTCCTATCAGGGCTGGGACTACAGCAGGGCTCTGTAATGTGCTGATCTGCAATTCCCTGACATATGCTGGTTACAATGAGACATCAGCTTTCAGGAAAACAGCTCTCCTCATATACATGAGAGATAACACACCAGATGACTGTTATGAGAGAGATCTGAGAAGTCTTATTTAACGTAATAGCAAACCAAATGGAGAAACCTTGCAGCAATGGCTGCCAGACTATCCTCTGTGGACCACAGCCTGGCTATTTGGCTGATGATAAAACTGCATATTTTTGTATTTACTAATATGGGAGAAGTGAACTCTCCATGGTGAGTAATGCAGACAGCAGCAGCTCCAGTTCCTCTTCATTCATCACTGCACTGTGCTCCCCAACAAAGGTCAATGAGTGTGCTGAGTTTGTGTTTCGTAGGATTTGAGGTCATGAGTCACTAAAGGGTCTGGGATTGCATCCTGGCAGTGTGGACCAAGAGCTGCTGTTTCAGGAGCCTGTACCCCTCTCCTGCTCTTGACAGACCCAAGTGATGATTCAGTGCAGGGGGAAAGTCAGGATGTGGAAAGTTTGCTCTCTTAGCCTGTGACTCACCTTACCTTAAGCATGTTCTTTCACATGGCAAGGGCCCAGGTCTGTGATTGGGGCTTCATCCTGAGTTTTATGACATCCAACACTACAGGACAGAGCCAACATCTTCGAAGTCTGCCCGTGATTGTATAGGAAGTAGGTCAGTAGGTCATGCCCAGATATCTTTAGTTTCTTTTTAAGGATAGCGCTTGTAATCCAGGTGTTGAAGTGTCTTTTAAAATGCAGGTAAGAGAACACATTCTGCATTTGTGTAAAACAGGAATTTCAGATGCAGAACAGTTGGTTGTAATGACCAATCTGTGTGTGCTTTCCTTCAGGGTTCAGTTAAGTTTATTTTAATGAATATGGTATTGAGCTTTTCACAGTAGGGTTTAGTGAACAGATTGGAAAGTCTGAAAAAGATATTAGAACTGGGTGAATAATTCATAAAGAGTAATTTATTTTATGAATGTCACCTCTTTCTGTTTTGAATTGCCTGGGAATAAAGCATGGCTTACTTGAATTCAGTTGTTAATTAAAATTATACACCAAATAATTTCTGTCAGTAATCCTTACTTTGTAACTCATTTACAAGAGGTTTGCTGTGAGGAGTTGATGTTTAGAAGCTCATGTGTTACAGTGAATGCAGACATTCCAGGATTTATTTTAATTTTTTAAAATTAGATTATCATAACTTGCTAAGTTTTGCATTGTTGAAAGGATTGATTAAAATTCCAGAGTATTCTGATTCATAAGTTTATGGAAATATTGTATTGCCAGAATTTCATGTTTCAGCCAGCTGTTCTGCCAAAAAATTATTTCATTATAAGACAGATGAAGCAGTTACATTATTAAAAATAGGTTGTCACATTTTTTTGTCTTCTACATACTTTGAAACTGAACTTCTGATTTTTGGAGTAACCAATACAAAGACTATCTCCATCATGGCAATGTGATCAGATTCTAGTGTTGACTTTTTGGGGCTAAGCTTGAAGAATAAAGAAGAACTCTGACTTTTTGTGTGTTATTCTGCTTCTAATAATGGGTCAGAACAAATCCATGTCAGGCTCAGATGGTGTAAAATTGTCTGTAAGTAGATTGGTTTGTGTTTTTTTTTTTAATTCTTATTCTTATTTTTTCTTTTACTTGTTTTAAAAACATGGACTCAGTTGCACAGTAGCAAGAATTAGTTCCCTTCAACTATCTTCCCCATAATTTTTACAAATCTTGTCAGCTAATGAAAACTATATATCTTTACACTTTTTCTAAATTGAGAGCTACTGTAACACTGATGTGCAGAAATTGCTCCAAACTTCCTTGTCCCATTATGCCAGGCTTTATGAATGCACCAGATTCCAAAATTCAAAATTAAAGGCATTAGACATGAACACTGCTGCTCATTTGACAAGGTGCTGTGTATTCCCACTGCCAGGTTTGCTGGCTGCAGGGGCTCAGGCTGCACTTCACCACTCTGTGCTGGGCTGGGAAGCGAAGCTGCCCTTGTCAAACATTCTGTTTTGCTGCCTCTCTTTCCAGTCTATCTCAATGATTAAGTTGTCATTATAAATGCAATTTAAAATCCTGTAAGAACTTGAAGAAATGTGTGTAATTTTTCCCAAGCTGCTGGAGGAGTCCTGAAAGTGCAACTTCAGGAAAGCACAGGCTGGCAGCCCACGCTCCTGGAGTCAGCTGCTCCCCTGCCAGGTAGACACTTCTTGAAATAGTATTGCCCACAGGGATCGTTTGTCGCATTTCAATTGATAACTCTGGCAATCTGTTGTAACCTGTGCTGCTTTTTCATCATTTCTTGCATGGTTTTATGCCCTCAGCCTGACATGTGCCTCCCATATGGAGTCAGCCCCTGGGGCTGTGTGCTTTGGATCCTGTGTTTGAGGGTTGGACTCGATGATCTTAAAGGTATTTTCCAACCTAGATGATTCTGTGATTTCATGTGCAAACAACAGCACTGCTCTTGGCTTGGCCTCTCCCAAGCTCTCCAGCTGCTGTGTATTGGCAGATCCTAATTCTTTCTGATTACCTGGTGTTTACCCCACTCCTGGTTTGTTTTTTGTATCTAATCCTTGTGTGCAGGGCTGTAGTTTGATCATCAGCAATTTGTGGGTTATATATTTACACAATGCCTCTTTACTCCTGTGTGACTTCAGCCGAAATAAATGATAATACTGCATGTTCAATATTTGTTCTCCCTTTTCCACAGAGTCAGAGCAATATAATAGGATCTATTTAGATTTGTACATTTGCTTTGCAGAATTCTTCCTCCTTTTTCTCTGACTCTGTAGGTGTCTACTATTGCTCTTAGCTGTAGATTGTACTGTGTAGGTTTTCACAGAGTAAACATATACTGAAATCTGTACAGAAGATTCTTAGTTAATAATAGATGAGATGAACATAACCTGTTTAGATTTGACATTACACATCCCTAAAAGCAGTGTGTAGGGGAGGCACAATGTGCTGTTTGAAATGCATACAAAGACCAACCCCTCCAAATATTTATATATTTTTTTCAGTGTGCAGTTCTTTATACTTGGGTCAAGGGAAAGAAGAAAACCAAATCCCAATAAACCTATGTGTATTATTAATGAGCATTAACTCATTAGGACATGCTTCACTAAAAAGATGCAGAATAGAGAAGTAGAGAACAAATGGAAAAAACCCCAGCCCATTAACTGACCCATTGTCTTCTATAGAGCAGGAGAATGAGACCAGGTCCCCATAGGTGTGCACTGCATGGAGGGATGTGCTTTTTTAAGCACAGTGCTACAGCCATGGATTCTGATATTAGGAGTGGCAACTATTCTAAGTTAGGCATTTCCAGTGAGAATTTAGAGTATGGTTAGTCCTTTCCTTGCTGAGAAGAGTGGAGGCTAAGCCTGACTGTTCAGTGAGACAGCACTTATGGGAGGGAAAGGTGACAGATGGAGAAGTTTGTTTCAAGGTTTCTCTATCCATGTGTTTTCCATATGAATCCAATTCTTTTGAGAAATGCTGTAGTCACATTAGATAATGCAATCACATGGGCTGTGCTGTACCTACATTCTAATGTAATGATTTTTTTCCCTGTGAAATTCTCAGGGGCCTCCCAGTATCAGGCCCTGGCCATTGTTTTGGACACACATGCCAGGTACCTGGCTGGTCTTTGCCGGTGTGCTTCACTGAAGAAAGATCAGGTTCAGGTTTGAAAGCTACTTTTTAATGCATACAAATATTTAATGCTTACAAATACTTATATTTCAGCTCTCTTTAAAGTAGTATTAGTAAGTAGTTATGAATACCTGCATGTTAATTTTAGCCCTCTATAAAATTTGTACAAGTACTGATCTATAAAGAAATCTATAAATGCCCAAGTTTGCCTTGCAGAGAGCAAAAACAAATTTGAAAGTAAGTGGGTCTTTCAGCAATTTCTCTCCTATGAATCACTTGTAAAATAGGAAACCCCTCTGTTTGCCCACACTTTCACGAGTGCCAAGTGTCTTGGTTGCTGCAGAGTCTTGTGCAAGTCTTGGAGAGGAACAGAGTTCCAGAGCCCAGTTTCTGCTACCAGAATTTTATTGTTTTTGAGGTTTTGCTTTTATAGCCCCAGGAGCTGAGCACAGAGAGCTCTGGCCATAGCGAATGACATTGCTTTTTGAAAGGAGATGTTAAGGGCAATTTTTAAGGTGTGATTTAGTTTATCCCATGAGATAGAAGCAATAAAAAAATGGTGTAGAAGTTGTATTAATGTTTGGTTTTTAATTGATTCCTTTCCAAGGAGCTAAAAAGGAAGGAAATTTGAATAGCTGCTGAAAGGAGAGCTCTGTTATCTACTTCTGTAACTTGAACTTTCCAAGGTTTGGCCAGTATTTATACATCTCTCTGCTGAGCTGTATTTTTGGCACCAAAATATTGGTTGTGGTTTGCATAATCGTGTGTTACACTAGCTGCCTGCAAGAAAGCTGGAGTTTTTCTTATTTTAAAAATGCAATTAATTTTAAAGCATTATGCTAATTTAAAAAAATCTCTACAAGATGTGGAAAAAAGCAAACTTTTGTTCATTCTTGAAGGATACATAAAAAGACTTGGAGAGAGTAAAATAAAAAAGAAATAGTTTTTAATTCCTCTGAGACTGAAATAAAATGACTTTTTTCCTTTTCTTCCAATAAACTATAAAAAATCAGCATAAACTCTCTAAGAGAAATCTTTAAATCTTGTAGAAAAATGTTGGCCTTTACTACTCTGCTCTCATTTCTACCTCCTCTTTGCCCAAGGTAGGAAGTAGATCCCAAAGACTGTTTCTGTCAGAGCTATTATGAGTGTCACTACCTTTAGTGACCAATTACAAATACACCACACTTGGAATGAATATAGGCGTTGGTGAGTGGATGAAAGAGTTGGTTCATGCTAAAATAATTTGGTTCCCATGAACACAGTGATGTGTTTATAACTGAGGATGTGTTGATACATATAAAGTTTTGTCTGTATCAGTATTGGCTGATAGAGCAAAGACATCCCAAGTGTAATGCTTTGAGAATCACCTGTCCAGTGTAAATCCAGGAGGAGTCTGAGCTCTGGGAACACACAGGTGTTTTATTGATCCCTTTCTTCTACACAGGCTTTTTTTTCCCAAAGCAAGACCTCAGAGCTCATTACTTCCTTATGCTTCCTCTCTTCCTCCTCTAGGATTATCTCCATGGGTTGAAAAATGACATCTCCTTCTCCATGGTAATTTATCATGTTTCTATTGAGTATTAGCCCAAGTGGGCACCAAAAATGTGTATCTGAAAATTCCTTACTGAATTGAAGTGGCCTGAAATATTTCCGTGTTGCTCTAAAATTGGACGTTGTGTCTGTGGAAGAGGAGGAAAGGCTTTTTCAAACACACCTCTGGTTGCTGATGAGATCAGTTGGAAGTGTGAACTCATCGTCATCTTTCTTTTGAGGCCATTGTGCCCAGAAGAAATCTGTGCCACTAACCTGGAATTGGCACTTTGTGCACAGGAGAACCCACCTGAGGAAGGTGTTGGTCCTGTCTGCAGCACTATGTGGTCTGACCACAGCAGGCTGTTAAAGGCTGTTTAAACACCAGGCACAACTTTCGGGGATGGCTCCCTGTGTCTGCCAACACTGCAGAGCTCTTGGCAAGCCAGGGGTTAATTGTCACTGCTTGGCTCTGCTCAGAAGCTGTGTGATCCCAGCCTGCTGTCACGAGGCTATGTGGCCTCTGGCTTTCCAAGATGGGACAGGTTCCTTCCACAAACTGTAATTCTGACTGATGGGAGGCTGCTTAAGAAGTTGAAATATGGTTTAAAATGACAGTACTTATCCTCAGGCTCTTCTGGGAGAGTCAGCATATCTTGTTCTTTTGTTCTTCTAGTTCTCCCTACCTCCCATTGCACTTTAATGCTTTCTCAAGGTTTGTTTTTCATGAGGACCTGGGAGGAAGGTGCCTTTTGGTGTTTGATCCTTGTGCTGC
Source organism: Zonotrichia leucophrys gambelii (assembly GCF_028769735.1). Taxonomy (NCBI): domain Eukaryota; kingdom Metazoa; phylum Chordata; class Aves; order Passeriformes; family Passerellidae; genus Zonotrichia; species Zonotrichia leucophrys. The sequence continues at coordinate 7,139,981 of NC_088183.1, forward strand.
CAGCTGGGAGATGCCATGACTGTGCCCATCCATGCTGCCCACAGGCCAGTTTGGGTCCAGGGGGTCTGGAGAGTGCCTGGTCCTGCCCACTGCCAGCCGAGGGCCACAGCATCCCTGTCCTTGGCCTGCAGAGGAACCGCTCACCCAGCAGCTGTGAGCAGAGCAGAACAAAGAGACTGCATTGGTTCAGTTATTAAAGCAGATCTGAGTGTTGTGCCATCTGTTCTGCAGAGACACAAAACCCAGTGAGCTCTTTGGAAAAGGCAGAGAATATTCTCAGGATCTGTGGAAAAGATGGATGTGAAAATTGAGGATTGGTAGGAGCCTGGATAACACCAAAACAGACCAAATACAACAAAACAAACACTTGAGGGAGCAAACATAAGAAAGAAAACTGACTTCAAGTGCAGGAAAACACAACATTGATTGGATTTTTCATCCTGTATCTTCCCCACTGCCTTTCATACACAAGGTAATTTTTTTTCCCAGTGGTTCTACTCAGCACAGCAGATCCTGAGGATATTTCACAGCTCAGAAATGCTGTGACAGTGCAGGAGCCCACAGCACCTCACCCTCCATGCCAGCAAGGGGGACTGGTCTCTCCTGGCTGATGAGAAGCCCCAGGTAGCTCAGGGTGACACTGCTACCCCAGCCCGGCCCTGGGCCTCCCCTGCCTGCTGCCAGAAGTCACAGCTGTGATCCAAAGCACAGCTGTGTGTCCTTTTTCAAAAGCCAGGAAGGAGAATTGCAGACTGTGTGAAAAATGATAAAATCTGGAAAACTTTTTAAAACAACCTTAATAGTTTTGTGAAATTCCTGCTTCCCCAGAGTTCAGATGAATCCCATGACAGTCTGATTGTGTGAAGCTCCTTGTTGCAGTGCCATGGCCAGTTGGGACTGGTGGTGAACAGCTGGCAGAGAAGGTCACTGGTTGACCAACTCCTTGCAGCACAGTAGAACAGGAACAGCAGGTAATGAGATATCCCACACCTCTCCTGCATTTGAACTGAGAGCCATGGTCTGGTTAGAAATGACTCTGATGCTGAGAGCTGCCTGAAGGGAGGATTTTGCTGGTGGGAGTGAAAAGGGCACCTTGTGGATCATGCTCTGGACTTGGTCTCCAGGACCTTTGATTTCCCATCTCTGCCACAGAGTTCCTACATGTCCTTGGGCAAGTCATCCAGCTTGCCCTCCTCTCATTTCCCCAGTGAGGAACGGGGGATTGCTTTCCTCCAGCGCGGTGCTGTGAGGCTCCGTGGAGTTGGCAGTTTCCATAGAGATGAGGGACCTAAATAGAATTTGAAACCTGTTGAAGGAGAGCTGGAAACCTGACAGTGTTACCAAAAGAGCAGCTTGGCTTTGGCTGTGTTGTGTGGGGCAGCTACAACAGGTTGTAAAACTGTCACAGTGGGTGTAAGTCCTGTGAAACCTGGGTCATCTGGAATGCTGACTTGTAAAAACAAAAAGCTACTAGCACAAACTCAGCCCATAAATATGAAGCAATATCACTAGTTAAACAAATAAACTAAAAGAGATGTTCTCTTTAGGATCCTCTGGGCATTTTCATTTAATAAAGTCTTTTGGTCTGGCAGGAGTCCAAAATCAAGAAGTCCAGACCTGCTACTGTTCTTTCTGGGGCACCCGGGAGCTTCTGAGGCTCCTCACTGTTTGTATTAAAGGTCTTTAATTTGCTATAAAATGTCAGCTGGAGAATAAAAACCTGTAGATTTACTCTGTGATTTGTTTTAGGCAAAAGGAGATGGGGGAAAGAATATTTAACCTAATTGATACTCTATTGTGAAATGAAGATACGACTTTCAGGTAGTCCTTATTACACCATTAATTGTGTTTCTCTGTCCTTCTCATTCATGTTAAAACAAATATTTAATGTTTTCAATCTCCCAGCTGAAATGAGGATGGGTTTGAGATCCTGGTCATTCCCATTCAACAACTTTGAAACATTTCAGTTAGGTTGTATTTGCAGGCATCCTGCATCCAGTGTTTTCAGTGCAGCTATAGGACTGACTTGTGTAACAACAAAACAATGCCATCTGTCTTGTCTTTTTTTATCCCGTATTTAAACACACTTTTTTCCTGTTTTGGTGACGATTGAGTTTGTAGAGTGAAGTGAAGGGAAATATTTATTGAACTTGTTGCAATGGTTGTCCATCCCTCACGTGAGTTGGAAGTAGCTAATTTAGGACTTGTGTGTAGGTTGGTTAAATGTTTCTAACAAAACATTTTAGTTTTTTGTCAGTGTTATCTTCCATTTGACAGGTTCCTGTGCATTCATTCCTTGATCTTCCTGAGTTCTGTCTCTTGGGCTTCTGCTATCTCTAATCTAAATTGTGTAGTTAGCAGCAAATTCCAAGTGGAAGTGCAAGGACTACGTTGACCTCCTTTGTAATTTTTTAAACACATTTGGAAATTCGTTGTGAAGCTCAGTGGCTCACTGGTCACACGGCCACAACTCACCACCAGTGTGTCAGTTCGCCTGCCTGGTCTGGGATGAGCATGGGCTGGTTGGAATCTCTGTTTGCTGGGTGAGGGATGTTTCCTGTCAGGCCCTGGATGCCCCCATCTCCCTGCTGACCCCAGCAGCACCCTTGGTGCCCTTGGCTGCTTTGCCCTGGGCTGGATGTTTGGTACTCCTCTAGACAAGACTTAAAAACACAATTGCAAAAATTGACTTTAGAGTGAGTAGGGGGATAGATACAGTTTATCTGATTTTTTTTTTTGAAAACTGATAATGATTTTTGCATTTATAGAGGTAGATAACTGGCACCCTTACTAGAGTATTTCCTCTGACCCTTATTCCAAGCTGGTAGTTCTTGTGACTGTACTTGGACAGCTGACTTTGGGAAGTTTGTAAGCACTGTTGTTGTCTCAAGAACTACAAATGTTTGGGTTTTTTTTTTCTCTCTCCCTAGTAATCTAAATTAATAATGTCTGTTTCATTATAAAATAATCCCATGAGATTTTAAATACAACTGCAAGTAAGAAAGCCACATCATTTAATAGTAGATGTGTAAATTATGGAAACCACCCCACCTCTTGAAGAGCTTTCTTAATATCTTCTATAGTAATAGTATTGTCCAAATAAACACACACCAGTTGTAAACCTACCAGAATGTGTGGTGGTGCTAACCCAGCTCTACTGGTGTGAATACATTAGCCCACTGACATATGGCGTGTAATTTGATTTCTAGTAGTTCTGAAAGATTTACAGGCTGACTTATGTTTCTTGCTTTGCCTTTATTTTCCATACTCTCTTATGTTCCTTTACAGGCTCCTTTTGACTCAATGCATGTTGTGTCCAGCTTCCAGCTACCCGAGTCCTGCTGGATATTAATTTATTTTTTTTTTTGGAAAACAGACAAATTTCTTTTAACTTTTGCCTAAGAGTATAGGTGCTTTTCCAAAATCAAACATCACTACCAGTCTACCTTCAACTGCAGTAGCAGATGATTGTCTTTGGTGTCTGAACTTAACTCATGTTTGATTTTGCTTTTCCAAGGATGTAGATCACCAGGTACTGCTGAGCTCCCTGAGCCTGTTCTGGACTCAGATGATGTTCTTTATTTTTTTCTCTGCAGAAGTCTGCTAAAATGTCTTTGTTATTGTGCAATGCCTAAACCTTGGTCCTTGAACTGTAGATACTAGTGCAGTGTGAAAAATAAGGTGTTTAAATATTTTTAAGGGCAAGATTTTAGTTGGTTTTTGCATAAGACTGCCTACAATATTGCAGGCTAGAATTTCTTGTCAGAGTTTATTTTTTTTTTTGTTTCCTGGTATGTCCAAGCTTTTCTCATCAGCAATTCTTATTCTTTCTATGCTTTCAGATCTTGGAGAGTTATCATATGCCTCCCTTCGTCTTTGTCACACAGACAAATAGTGCGCATTAATTCTTTGATTTAATCCTTCTTAATAAGCCTGTTCCTCCAGGGATTAATTATTTTAGTTTTTGTACTGTATCTTGCACTTTGTTGACATCTTGTACTGGGAGCCTACAGCTGAGTGCAGTATAAAATTGAAAGCTCATCTCTCATTAGGTTTTCATGCTCTCATTTGAAAAACTGCTTTCCAGGTCCATTTCTCCAACACAGGGCAAGAGAAAGAAGGTTAAAATAAGCCTGGCTATAGGATGTGGAAAGAAAAACAAGCCCCAGTTGCAGCAAGTTTTTGTTACTTTTGTTTTCCTGCACTCTTATGGGCATCCTGTTAGAGTGAAGCTGGCATTTAGCAGAGAAAGACCCTGTCAGATTTCCAACCCACGAATCCAGACCTGTGGCTGGCTTTGGGTTTTGAGCTTTTACATGGAGCAGTATGAAGTGTGTGAGATAAGATGCTCTCTCCCACCTGGGAAATTTACCTGCTGAGGGCCTTTCCTTGTGGTAGCAAAAATGTCAGAGGCTGCAGCCCAGGGTCACTGGGTTCTGCCCTAAAGGGCCTTCCCAGGGTGGGGATTTTGGGGTGAGCTCCCCAGACCTGCCCATGCTGTGGCTGTGTGGGCACTGGAGGAGCAGGAGATGGGAATGGCCAGGCCAGGGCTGGCTCCTGCTGCCCTGCAGCTCACAGGCTCCTCTGGATGTGCAGTGCTGCTGCAGAACATCCTCCTAAGCAAAGAGTTAGGACTTCTACAGGATAATTTGGAATTACTTTAAATGCTGGGTTTCCACTCAGATTAATTTAATATAGTAAACATTTTTTTAAAATTTTTAATACAGTAATCCTTTTCCCGCAGTTTTCTGTGGTCTGGATCTTTTTATCTTGTTTACCATAGCAAAGCCCTGGACTCTGTTTCCTACCCATTAGTGGATGTGTTCCAGCCCTGCTGCAGACAATTTTTGGGAGGCTGCAGTGATGCTTTGATAAAAACTCTATGGCCTGTCTTATATAAAATATGAGCCTAAACTGCTTTAGTATTTACAAATCCATTTATAAATTCTGACCTTGAGACTTATGAATGTGACACCCATTGACTTAAGTGGGTGGTGATTTGTGCCTTAAGCAAATATATTTTTGAAAATAAATTTGTGTAGTAACTGTCCCATTTTGTGAGGATTTGAGCTGAGGAGCTTTCCAGTTGGACTTGTTATGTTTTCTTGCAGAATGTCAATTAAGTTTTATTGCTGAGGGGAAGACTCAACTATGTGTTTTGTTAGTGTCCTCAGAAATGCCTTATTTCAAATGGTTCTGTGTGTCAAAATTGGGAAAGTTAATCTTTTTGAATCTTGCTGTTAGCAAATTCAGGACTTGATATTCATGCTTTTCCTCCCTGAAAGATTAAAGTTGAGAAACTCAGTTTCAGGGCACTGCAATTACTATTCCCTGCTTGCAACAACAACAATCAAGTTTACAATCCCCTGAGTCTGCAAGATCTGCCACATTTATCATTTTCATTCTTAACAGCTATTTAATAACTCACCTCTTTCCCACTCGGAATTACACATACCTGTGGGCATCAAGCCTAGAGAATTTCCAAAATATTCTTGCTTATGCATTATTTTAGCTAAAGGAGCTGCTTGTGTCTCAAAAGCTACACAATTGTAACACTTTTGGGGATGAGGCTGGTGGCAGTATCTGAAAGGTGGGAGCCAAGCTGGCAGAGGTGCCAGGCTATTCCCTGTACAGCTGCAGGGGGATCTGCTCTGAATTTGCCTGCTTCAGAGCCCTTTCTACTTTTGCAGGCTGTGCTCTGCAAAAGGAGTATCTGTGGCAAATAGTGAAAGTTCTGGGTTTGTATATTACCTCAGCTTGTTGAAAATGAGATTTAGCTCTTGGGTCTCTGAGGATTCGTAGGTGAGCGGCTGCTAGGACAGGGCAGGTCGTGAGGGACAGAGGCAGGAGATTTACTGGGGGAAGTGCTTGGGGCTGTGCCTGGTCTGCTGCTGCTGCTGGCCCTGGGCAGGCGCTGGCAATATGGGAGTGACAGAGGTGAGAATTTGGAAATTTTCTTGTAAAGGCAGAGAAGTTGAAAGCAGTGTTTTTAGCATTGCTCACTGGTGAAAGCCAGGCCCTTTGGCCAGGACCTTTGTCTGGAAATCTGCTGGCATTGCTTTGTGAAATCACAAATTGTGTCTGTTTTCTCGATGCTTCACTGAGAATGAGACGCAGTCTGTCTCGCTATTGTGTCCCTTAAAAACCACAGAAAACACTTCTGAGTTCCTAAAATGAATTATACCATAAAACTGCAAGATTTGGGTCCAAATTCCCATCTGCTATAAACTAATGCAGCTCTCTTAACTTCAGGTTATATTGGCTCAGATTTGTCCCCCTGCTGTTATCAATCACACCTGCAATTGTGTAGTGACTAAGCTGAGCTCTGGGAACAAAATTTTATTTTTGGTAGCAGTGGAAGTCTGTAGATGCATGAATGGATGGATACCCATCCTCCCTTGAGCAACAAGGACTGTAGAAAGGAGCCTGTCATGAAAGAGCTCTCAGTAGCAGTAATTCCTGTATGGTGCTATTCATTAGTAGATCTCAAAGTGCACTGAAAATGTGACCTTACCCCCATGCAGGGAATAAATGGGGACCCTAAGGGACACACAGCTTCCATAGGGTGACCCAGAAGGCTCTGCCTCTCTGTCAGTCTAGCTGTGTGATTCTTATGTGTACCAATATTATTCACCCCCTTTTTTTTTTTTTTTTGAGAATATGTGAAAATAACATGACTTAACTGCAAACCAATTTGAAAAAAAAAGCTGAAAAATACTAAAAGTAACAAAAGTATATATGATCAGTTAGAAACTTTCTTCCCCGTCTAATCTGGGCCTGAATAGATCAGTGTAGATTGAGGGCAGCAGGGGCATGCAGCACAGTAAGTGCCAGTGTGTCCCAAATATTTGCCACAATTCCTTCAGAACTTCCTTTCACTGTAAAGGAGGATGAATTTGCAGCACTGAACAATTCTTCTTCTGCAATGCTTCACTAGTTGGAGGAATGTTCCCAAAGAATCAAATGCAAATATGACATAAGAAAGTTTGGGGTTTTTTTTTTTTTTTCATTATTATCTACATAAATTAAGCTGAATGGAAGTAAAATTCCAAACTCATCTATTCCTAAATCAATGCACTGTGTGATTGGGAATGAACTTGTTGCACAAGGGGAAATACAGAGAGATCCCATGTGGTCAGGGGTGAGTTTGGAAGGCCTGTGTCATGTCCATAGCTCTGCCTCAACTTCCTGGGTGCACTCGCTCCAGTCACTGGAGCTCCTGGTGCACCAGGTCCATTCCATTGTAACTGAGCAAAGAGTGTTTCTGTACTTGGCTTTCATGTTGGGAGGACACATCTATTGTTGTCTGAAAAAATCATGTTCCTGTGATTCCAAGACCTAGAGAAGGATCATGGAAGTAACATGAGGGATTTGTTTGCAAATTCTCTGCTCTGCTAATGCCACTTTGGTTCAAATGTGGAGAAATGTGTTTTTAGGTAAAAGCACATTGATATAAACATGGAATAAGGCTTTGTCCAATATCTTGCCATGAAAATCTAAATATTTTCCCTTTCAAGTTATCCACAGAGTATTTTTGGCAACTCTACATTTAAATGCAAGCCTTTCTCAGATTCTCTGTGAATTGATTGTTGGGAGAATCCCATATTGCCAGTTTCCATCTGGAGTGTTCATTGGCATTGCAGGGAGTGCAAGCTCATAACCCAGGCACTGAGGGTAAATATCAGAGAGTTTGTGAGTTGCTTTTGTCTCAAGAAAATAGCCTGTATTTCAAGACTGTGTTTGGGATTTGTTCATATGCAGGTATGTAATTTGGCTACTTACCTCTTTCAGAATCAAATACTAAAAAAAATTAGATCTTTATTTACAGAAATGCTATTTCTAAGAGTTTCTGAAATACTGTTTTTCTGGGTTACTGATTTAATTAATTAACCAGTTACGTGGATTTAAAAAAAATACTAATTTCAGCTTTGTTTGCATTTATCTTCCTATCTGTATCATGTGCTTGGAGATTGGGAGGTAAATCTGCCTTTTTATGGCAATGAGAAGCTTTGTAAATCTGTACTAATGAGGAAGAAAATGAGCATTAATTAAACTCCTGGTTTCAGGATGGGCTGAGGCTCTGGAGTCCTGAAGCAGCCGCTGGATGGGTTACTTCATTACAGCCCAGAACCAGGAGCTGTGATCTGAATGCAATGAGGAGACAATTAAGTCGCTCACCAAGTGCAGAGCCAGAGAGACATTTAATTATCCACAGGAGCTAACACTCCAAAACCTGGAGTTTTCTATAGATCTAAATATGCCAGGCAGTTTTTCTGTCAAATTAGGCTTCTGAGGAATGTCTTTAAGAAATGCAGGAGGGGCTGGGAGTGTTGAGGAGATGGGAGAAGAAACCTGCTGTTTTGCTGAGCTCTGTGGTGTGGTGGCAAAGCTCTGGCAGGTCCCCTGGGCTGGGGAGGAGATCTCCATCGTGTGGGATGGGATTAGCGTCATTAACCTGGGCAGAAAGCCCGTGAGGCTGTGGCCATTGCCAGTACATGTAGATCCTGTGATCCCTGAAAGCCTTGGGAGGAGGTCACCAGGGATGCACAGGAGCCCTGTTACCCTCAAAAGAGATGAGTGGAACTCTAGACCCCAACTCCGTGTGATCCACAAATGGACTCATTTGTGGCTTATCAGTGTAATTGGTGTCATAATTAGACAGGACATTCATTCTCAGTCTTCCATGTGATTTTTTTTTCTGTGTGGCTTTCACTTCTAAATAACCGCCTTGCCAACCTTAGCAGAGGTTTTGATTCTCTGAACTGCCATTTCCTTTTGATTAAGTGTTTTCTGCTCTAGTCTTTAATGCATATTAATGAGTGCCAAGCAGTGCTTGACTTGAGTAATTTGCAGCTGGGATCTAAAAGCCCTTGCAAGGAAGACCTGGGGATGTCCCGCTTTGGGAAATAGGGGGATATTGTAGGCTCTTTGCTACAATTTCGTGCATTTCAAAGGCAAACACTTTTTCTATTAATTTATATTTTCATTAGTCACAGGACACAATCCCACCTGCCATCATCAATATTCCTATATTCAGCTTAGTTTCATGTTAAAAGTCCCAGAGGAGGAGAGAAGAGGTAAGAGCTTAGCAATTTTTCCAGAATTGGATTTCCTGTCCATGGAGATGCACAATTCCACGCCTGATTATGGATTGCACAGTGTGTAATCTGCAGGGTGGCAGAGCAGGGTGATCACTGCTAATCCATAATGCTTGGAAGTACAGCATTCCTGGGATGGGTGGTGAGCAGTATAGGATAGAAAAACACTACAATAACAGGTACTTTTAAGCTCTTAGTTTGTGAATTACTTGCTGTGATTCTGTTCAGAACTTTTGGGGAAACGGGCAATTGAAAGGCTTAAATCTGTTTTCACATCTTGTGGAGTAAATGTCCAGAAGATGACTGTGCAAGGATTTTCTGAAGCCCTTCCAGTTGAAGGGAAGGCACAGGTGTGCTCAAACAATATAGCATTTCTATCTTAGGCATTCTCCAGGAAATTGCAGCAACCTGAAGGCTTTCTGTTGTCATCACAAACTTGGTGGTTGTCTGACAGTGGTCGTGGCATGATGGGCGGGCACAGGGGTGATGGAAGCTGTGGAAAAGAACAGGACTGGTGGAGGGTGAAGGTGAAGGATGTGGGCAAGCCTCTGCTGACTTGTTTGCTGCCCTATTGCTTGCTTGGCTGTGCACAACACTGGTGTTGAGTTGATGACTAAAAGCAATCTCCCTTTCATGGTGGCTTTTTGAGGGTGTTCTGAGTAGTATCAGAAAAAAATGCATTAGGCGATTCATCTTGAACTTTCCACGTTCAAAGCATTTGACCAAAAAAACACCCAAATCAGGCCATGCAATTATCCTGCAACACTGTAGTTATGCTGGTTCAGAGGTGGAGAAATGGAAGTAAAGAGGTTAAATGTCTTGCTCAAAGCAGTAAGGAAATGTGTGGTGGAGACTTTCAGGAGCCCCACATATTTCTTAATGAATCATTTATAGTTGTGGTTGTATTATTAGGCAGATGACTTGAACTGTGGATTGCTGTAGGAACTCTGCCTTTCCATCTACATGAATTTTCTTCTTAAAGTTTGAAACAGATATTCTTATCTTTCTTACTTTATTTTATTTCATGACAATATGTTGGCTAAATCAAAGACCGTGTAGGACATGCAGCATATCTAAAAATATAAAAATTTTACAGTTCAAACATACATTTTTTCCTAATAATTCCAATCAAAAATAATTGTTGAGTTTTTCTGCACTAAAAGAGAAATTTCAGTGTAGACCAAGATTGAAATGAGAAAAAGAACATTCAGCCATGCAGCCAGGAGTTGGGCTTTAATGGTCCTTGGGGGCCCTTCCATCTCAGGAGATTCTATGATTCTGTGTTTGAAGGTTAAATTCCTTCCTTTCTACAGAAGTAGGGGGGATGCTGCCATGGGGATGTGCAGAGTGGTGTCATGTCCATCCAAGAAGCAGAGTGGGGAATGAGAACACCTGATGATGTCCTGCTCTTTGGCATCTTCCAGTGCCACATCAATTTCTCTGCACAAAAAAGGGCCAATACCAGGCACAATGATCTGCAGGAAATGTCAGTGTTTAAGCACTGTTTTATGTCCTGGGATTCAGCATTCAAATACCTCTTTCTGTTTAGTCTTACAGCCTGTCCCAGGGTGTCACCTTCATCTTCTCAGAGAGGAGAATTCACTGTGACCAACAGTTTTCATTTTGAAAAGGCCATCATACCCTGGAAGCTAAAGTTCACCTATAAGAGTTGTTCCTCTGTCCAATCAGTTCAACTACTGATTGCAGACATTGTTGCTTTGTAAATTTTCTTAGATGATCTAAATTCCTCCAAACTCCCATCAGTACTCCCTGCAGCACACAATGTACAGCAGCATTTCCCCCTGTATCCTGAATTATGGTCTGCATCCCAAACTATGGTCTGGCATTAGCTGCTTAGTTAATATTAGGCTTAATGTATCCAAAAATACATAAGAACATGTGCACAACCGTGGTGCTTTTTTCACTTGCAAAAACCATAATCACATATTTTTCACATAACAGTCAAGCTCTCAGTGTATTTCTCTTGGGTGTAGTATGGGATGTGCATTGTATCCTGTGCTGTTGAACTTGCAAATGCTTGTTCCTTCTTGATGTTTAGTTGTATTTTTATCATAAAAGGATTTTCAAATTTCTGGATATAATATTTAATATCCATAAGAACTGTGTGTGTTATGTAGTTAGAATAACATTAAAAGGAGAGCAACATCAAGTCTGAATTTTTCATGTATTCCCCTTTTCAGTAAAAGATCAGTTGCTGTCTCTTTGGGTTCAGCACTTATTTTCTTGGTTGTCTTGACTTCCTTGAGCTGCTGAGGTGTCTCACCTTTTCTGTGTCTGATGTAGAATCTAAATTAGTTAAGAATAAGCAGGATTTTCAAATTCAGTTGTCTCTATACAGGCAGGATGGCATCAGCTTAAATTGCTTTGATAAAATTTTGCTTCTTTAATCCTTCCTCTCCAATCTGTTTTTGTATACATTATATATACGAATTCTGGGACTGGAAATCTTGCCTAATGTAAGTTAAGACATGACAAATGAACCTGACATTTTTCCAAGGAGGGAACCAGTGAACATACTGTATTTATAGCAGTAGGAATGTAGTTTGTTGCTTGTAGAAGAAAAATATGTGCTGTATGAGAACTTTGGTGCTGGAATATGATAAGTGTGTTTAGATGTGCTTGTTTCAAGTGAGGATACTGGGTTCAAAGGAGCCAAACTGGTTCCCCTGGAAACTTGAGGTAAGGCTTCACTGAACAGGGGATTTAGGCTCCCAGAAGCTCAGGTAGCAAGATGGAGAGTGTCACGGTACAAATTATAAACTGCAGTGTCTCCAGCATTGTCTCTGGGCAGAGTGGGAAAGAATGTGATGAAGGAGCTTCTGGAGGCTGGATCTGGACCAATTTCATGTGTGTTAATAGTAAGACTGTCTGCAAGCTGAGAGTTCAGTAGCTGAAGTTCTCAAACATAGATGTGCAAACATGCAGAAAAAATTGATTCAAGCCAACCATCTCTGCAAGCAGCCCTTGGCTGCTGTGACCTCCTGCAGTTGGGCAGGATTGCAAGAGGAGACAAGCCCAGGTGATCCAGGTACCCAAGTTGTTTCACCTGCATAAAGATGACAAAAACTCCTTTTCTTTTTTAAAGTTTTCAGTCTTTCTAAGGATTTCCCCTGAACACAATGAGAATTGCTTGGATGATGTTCTTTTGGCACGCTTTGTAGAAGTGCAAATTTCCATTTTCATACCAGGGTATCTGGTCCAATCTGAATAAGTTGGGTTATTTTTTAACAACACACTACTGACCCTCAAACTAGTTGTAGCTAATTCTTGAAAGGTTATTTTGTTGGCTTTGTGTCACAGGGGAAATAATCACAAAGCTTAGCTGCCTGAAAGCAAGATGCAGTATTTTTCTATCTTGCTTCTGGACAGAAAGGCTGACTCTACAACTTTTGACTGTTGAAGTGCACATCAGCTTATGGCACTGATCTGCTCCTTTATTTAGCAGAAATAGTAAACACTGGAGTGGTCTGGGCCTGATGGATAGCTAAGGTCATAGTAACTTCCATTGTAGATGTTTTTCAATGGAGAGGGTGATTTCCTAGACAGATTCTTAGGCCTATAGTTGGCTTGTGTGGCTCAAGGAGAAATCCTTTTGGTTCAGAGTTGTACCTTTTGTCCTTTCTTGTCAAGCTGGGAAAACAATGCTTTGTTTTGCTCTAATAAAGAATTCACCTGGTTTCCTCTCTGCATCCTAATTGCTCTCTAGAGAGCACTAAAGTGTGCTTAAGCATATTGTAACTGTTTGCTGGCAGTGCCTGCTGTACGTGCAGTAATGCAAAGTGCTCCATCTCTGCCCTGTGCTGCAGGCTGGCATGATCCGCACGGACAAGGACGAGTTCTTCATCGAGCCTCTGGAGAGGGGAGCCCAGGAGGAGGAGGAGGAAGGAGGCAGAACACACGTGGTCTATCGCAGAGCAGCTGCCAGGAAGCAGCTTCCTGGTGAGGACGTGGATACCGTGTACAGAGGTAAGGCGGGCTCTGGGATGAGGTGCAGCTGAAGGCACGGAGCCAATGTCATCTGCCACCTGTGGCTTTTTTATCCTTCAAAGTGGAAATGTGCTCTCCTGTCACTCTTGCACCGGGGTCAGGGCAGGAACAGGCCAGAGGCAGGATCATAGAAAAGGAAAAGAAGGTTTTATTCAAAAGAGCCATGCGGTTTTTATAGAGTGGCACGATAGATTCTATTCTATTGGCTAACTAACAGAAACATCTTTCTCACACACTGTCCTTGAGAGGAGCAGAAAAATAAAGTAGAAAAACACCACCTGCAAATTGTTTAGAGTCAACAAGTTATCACATCTTTCTAGCTCCCTAAAACTTCTCTCAAGCCGCTGTGAGAAATGCTTGCCGTTTCTCTCTTTCTGTCCCACGGCATCCACACTCTCCTTCCGAGGAGGGAAAAGTAGGGAACGTGTTGAACACTTCCTATGGGCTAAGCAAACATTGCAGCAGCCAAAACCATCTCTGGGATGGTGGCACTGTCTTTGCCTTGAGGAGATTCCTTGTCTCCAGAGATGGATGGCCAACATAAAGTCGTGTGTCCCCCCAAGCCCTGGGCCAGAGCAGAGGAAGGGGATGGTGGGTGACATCAGTGCAGAGGTGGCTGTGGCTGCTGGGACAGGTGGCAGTGCTGGCTGTGCAAACGTTGTATTGGACAGCTGCAAGCAGGACACTGAGGCTGGCATGGTACATGGGCTTTATCGACATTGTCTTCACTGGGCTGCATTAGTCCCAAAAGCAAAATAAGGGTATCTCCAGTATGAACACAAACTTTCTGGATTTATCTGTGTGTTGCCAAGTGTGGAATATAATGTACTAAGTATGTGATAGACAGTGATGGAATAACAAGAATTAAATATAAACATCCATTCCGTGTAGTGTTTTCTATTTCTCTGATAACTGCCTGGTTATTGCACCTTTTTTTTCTGAATAAATAAGGGATGCAAATATGCTAAGAGGATGTTTTGACAGCTGATGTTAACACTGAAATTAACTGGGTCATTTGAGTGGAAACAACAAAATAGCTACATTTTTGTTCCAAATGTGTGTACCAAACTGCAGAGTTGTTTGTCACTCACACCCTAGTATTATCTTATTTCAGTATAGTGGGGTTTAAAGTATAGGAATGAAGAAACAGAAGGCCATAGGGATGAGGCACTGAAATTTGGGCCCCAGGGACAATATAAATTTCTCACTGTTCAGATTGGAACAAGGATTAAAAAGAAAGCAAGCAATATCATTCAACCAATTTTTTTTCTGCACTTTGGAAATGACCTGTGAATTTTGTGACTGACACAGAGCTTTGGTGAGTTGTTCTCTGTTGCCTTTGTACTCACTGTGGAGCAGATCTGGGTACTGCAGGAGTCTGAATACCACAATCCCCAGAAGGGTTGGATGGCAGGTATGGTGGAAGTTGCTCTATTAGTGAATGTTTATAAAATTATTGCATGTTGGAAAATACCAGCCGCTCGCTGTGTTTCCTCTTAAACAAAAGAGACTTGATGTTGTTCACACCTTATGGCAGTATTTTTGGTTTTGGATGGTAAATATTCCTCAGGAGTAGGAGTGTGGTACACAGAAAAGCACAAACTGTAGATCAGCTCAGTTACTGGCACCTGGTACCTGCTGGAGGAGGCTCTGAGATGCAGCAAAGCCACACGCCGTGTCTGATGCCACCAGACTCGGTGTCTGTCACCTCCCCTGTGTCGGGGCTGCACTTTGCAAACTGTGGTAAAAAGGCACAAAGCAATCACAGCCACCAGCCAGCACTGTGGGATTGAAAAGCAAAAGGGAGGCTGGGCTGAGAAGTAGCAGTGACCTTGTCTGGTACAGCAGGTGTGGGGACAGGTAGGAATGGTTGTGGTATTTCAAATTTTTAAACTGAGGAAAGAATGCTAAGGGCAATAATCTTCCCTTCTACACCATCACCTTTTGATTTGGAAACTTAGTTTTTATTTTGGAAAAAAACCCCCATTGTTACCAAAAATCAGTAAAAATAAAAACTGTAGGGTAAAGGGGATTTTTTTCCATGAAATTGTCTTTGCCTTTAATAACAAAAGTGAACAACCACTTGAAAATGGTTTGTTCTCTACTTTTTTTTTTTTTTATTAAATCTGGCTTCCCACCTCTGATTGCTCTAGGCAAAAGGCATGGACAGGATGTGCTTTCACAAATTGTAATTTTATTTTCCACTTGGTCTTTTTCCAGAATGCATTGAGTTTTGGTTAACACCAAAATATTTAGTGATTGGGCATTGATAAGCACACTCAGCTGTGTGTTTCCATAGTGTTCTAAACTGATTGATGGGCTGAGTTAGGAAATACTTAGTGGGGCACTTTCAGCATGCTGTATCTATTAAAATAAAAAAGGTTAACCAAGAGCACTCCCCCTCTTTCCAATATCCCTGGAGACAAGTGCATTGTTGCCAAATCCCATAAATTTACATGTGATGAATTGTAACACTTGGACTATTTTTAAAGGTCCAGCCTCCAGGAATCTTATGAATATGTGATGATTTTTTTTCCCTAGGTAAGCTTCTGCTTCTTTTAACTGTTGATAAAAATGTGTAGTTTCTGGCTATGTAAATATTTTAAGGTAATGCGTGACAAACAAAATTTAAGTATTCCATAATTTTTAAAACAGCATCTTTTAAAATCCCATGATATGTTAATTTAATCCCATGATTTGGGAGGGGATTGTGAGTCATGATTTTTGAATGTTTTGGTTTGGATAGATAGATACAAATTCCTTATAAATATTCCTATCTTTGGCACTCTTTTCACAAGAAATAGGACAAGCTGTTCTCTCCTCAGCGAAACAGGAGGTGAAGGAATTGAAAACTCCATGAACTTGGAGTTGAGAGGATCAGCCACCATTTCAAAGTCTTGGGTCTGCAGCGGGCAGTGGCCACTGGACCTCACAAGGCACAAGGGTTTGGGATTTTCTACTAAAAGCAGTTGTTTTGGAGGGTGGTTTGTTGAAGAAAATGCCCCCAGGCAATGTGCATCTCCCTCAGCTGCCCTGGCAGAGAGCTCCAGCATGGGGCTGCAAGGCAATGACACAAAGGTCCCTGAGGCTGGGGGGCAGCTGAACACCCCAAAAGGCAGCCAGGAGTAAAGGAAGATCCATTGACTGCTTGGGAGTGAGGATTCAAAAAACCTAAAAAAAAAAAAAATTAAGATTGCATTTTCCACACCATGTAAATAAATTCTAAATTATGTCAACAGATGTGGTGAGATGGACCTGACAGCAGGGTTTTTCTAGCATTTTCCATGCACTGTTATCTATCTTTTATATTATAATTAGAGAAAACCGAGATTCCATCTGTCTGAAAATTGTAAACAAGCAAACCCACAACCTCCCAAGCCCTGCAGAGATCAAGGTGTGCATCTTGTGTTGTGAAGGCTCTGCTGATGTGCTGGGTTTTGAGAAGTGGAATGTGCTGGGAGAGATCTGCCCTGCCCTGGTTCCAGACTGTGCCAGATTCGCTTCTGCATTTACGTAAAACATTATCAGAAGATTGGGAAATGTTACTACTTGTTTTGGCAACCTGAATAATTTGTTTTGACTGGTGTGGGATTATCTGGGGTTTGGGAGAATCACAGAGTATGGGGTGTAATATTTCTGCCTGGTCTTCTTTCAAACAGTGCTATTTGTTAATGTACTGGAAAAATGTAAGCATCATATTTTAGGCAAGTAATAATCTTTAGCAGAGTAATACTCTAAAAGTCTGTGTGAGCTCACTACAAATTAGGCTAATTGTTTCAGAAAGAGAAATATTTTCCTGTAGTGGCTGAAATATTGCAGGTGTGGTGAGAATAAATCCTATTTTCTCTGGCAACTGCTTTTAGTGCTTGCATACACATAATAATTTATCTTCCTTTAGATAAAAATAAGCATCATGTTGAACATATTTTAATATTTCCAGTTGAATTCCTTCTTACAAACATGAGAAATGTTCCTTGATAGCAGTAAAACTACCTACATAATAGAACTGGAATTAAAAAGATAAGCTAGAGTGGGTTGTTTTTTCTTGAAACTGCTGAGTTTTTGCTTAAATGTTCTTTGAATGTTAACTGAAGAGGTGCTAAGTATTTAATTAATGGCTATGGTGAGGCCTGGAAAGCTAGCTTGATTTTTGCCTCTAAAGGCAATCTGATTATCAGGTTTGTAAGCTTTAATATCACATTTCTCCACCTAAATTACTGTGTCTGTTATGTTGATCAGCTGAAAGGAAATGATTATACTAAAATGTCCTTAAGGTTTGCCTTTTCTCTAAAAAATGTCGTTCAAGTACTGTACTCTTAGTTTTATTGTATTGTATGATTGATGAGAAACAGAAACTCAGCTTTAGTGACAGTTTTATTTACTGTGCAGATGAAAGATGACCTCAGCCAAGAGCAGTTCATTACTGATGAAGACAGTAAGGTAACTCCCCAAATGTGCTTAAACCAGAAAGGTTTTGTTTCTGTAAGTGCCAATTAAATCCCTTGGAATGGCCAAGCAGAGTCTGACACAAGTCCCATCACGAACAGCTCTGGGCTGACAGGGTGGGCAAACCCACAGCTCTGCTGGAGATTTGTGACCCCTTCCCATGGCAAAACCTGGGGTTGCTGGAGGTCAGAGCAGCAGAGGAGTTGTGCCTTGGTGCTGAATGATGTGATCATTTATGGTGACCCTCTGATGTTCTTCCTGGGGCAAACACCACGATTTTTAAATTTTTTTTGGTAAATTTTTCAATTATTTAGTTTTATTTTTACATTGAGGTAAAATCATCCCCCCAGCAGTAAGCACATGCAAGTCAGATAAAAAGACAGAAATAATTTTCTGCTTCTACTCAATAGTGGTAGCCAGCCTCTTTCTGACTGACCCAAACTTCAGCAGAGCTGAGCTGGTCCTCAGTCCTCTCACTGGCATCTCCTGGCCCTCCTCTCTTTGACATTTAGGAACCCTAAAAAGTTAGGGGCCAGTCAGCAGGGGAGAAATCCATGTAAAATTAGGCCGAAACAACTCCACTCTGGAAGCTTTTTGAAAAGATGAAAGGTAAAAATATTATAAAGTTGTAACAAAGTTGCCAGAGCTTTGCAGGTTTTGGAGATGATATTTCAGAGGAAGACTCCTCCATCATAGTCCATCAAGCTGTCAATGCCATTGATTTACTAATGTATTTAAATTACTCTTTAGAAACCAACGTGCATCTGGTGTATATTTTTCTGGATTGCCTGAAATGGCTCAGACTGGCTGCTGGCTGGCCAACTGCCATTCTAATTTACACAAACTTTCCTGGTTACCTTTGCAGGGGAACAGTTTCTTCAGGAAACTGAAGTTTCTCCAAATCCAATCAATATTTCCTCTCAGCTTGCACTCTTGCTGATTAATTACTGCTCCCTTATTTTGCAGTCAGTAAGACTCTGATGACAATATTTTTTGTCTCCTTCCTACATCATCTGTGCATGATAAATACATCTGTCTTTCTCTCCTGTCTTGGGTTTTCTCTGAATTCCACATTGCAGATTCATGGGGATTTCTGGGAAGAGGAAGATTGAGAATTCAGTGGCAAATCAGCTTTTGACTCAGAAGCAAGGTTAAGCACTCATGGGAAAAACAAATCTCCAGGAAAAATGGTCTTAGGCCATGGGATATCACCCTTCCCAGCCATCTGCATTACAGCTGATCAGGCAGTTCTTTGCTAGGAAAATGAGATCCTTGCAGTAATTTTGGGGAAAAATCTAAAGGTTTCTACTTTTACAGTTGTGCAGTAAATCATGTGGGATGAGCAGGTGAAGGCTAATGAACAATGCTTTTAAATGTACTGGATGGGAAATAGCAGGAATAGCCTATTTTTCTCCAGAGTTGATGGAGTTTTCTGCTGTGGACTTCCTCAGTGGGTGGTCTTAGCAGGGCCACAGAATGGTGTCAGGTAAAAAATCAAACTCCCCAGTGCTTCTGGGGTTGTCATTTTCATTCTGCAGGAAATAAAATTATTATGAAATTGATTGAATTGATTTTTTTCTCAATATCAGTAATTTTGATCAGTTTTTCGATGGGGATGTGCTCATGTAGCTCCTGATGCGTGGTGTGCAATATGCATATCAGGACCAGGCAAAGCTGTGTGGGCTACCTTTGCAGTGTGCTTTTTTGAATTTTGGAGTGCTTTGGGAAGTATATTCCATCTTCAAAGGATTTTTCTTTTAATTAAACATCTCCTTTTTCCAGGTGCTCTAAATCACCTCCAAAATTATTGAACGTTCATGAAATAGTTTCCCACTATTATTTTTTCATTATATCAAATCTGTAGTTGCTGCAGTACTATTTTGTTTCACCAGGAACACAAATCCTCTGGTACAGAATTAAAAATTGGTGGGGTGGCCTGGAGCTGGAGCAGAGCTGCCACCCGGCCCAGCTCCACTCCAGGTTCCCGGCACTGAGCTGTCATCTCCCTCTCCCACGCACCCCACCAAGCTGTAATAAACTGTTGCTAAACTATTATTATCTTCCTGGAATACAGGAACATAATAATAGTATGCGAAGAAGCTCAGTTTCTGTATTTGTCCCTGTCTTTCTCATTAGGCAGCTTGGGATCTGTGTAGACTTTGAGGAAACACTTCAGTGCAGGCTCAGCTTTGAGCAGGTACTTAAATCAAATTGATTTCAGTGGGATTCAGGTACATACCTTAGGCTAAATGGATTTTTTATTCTGAATGGGTTTCTGTTGTGGTTATGAGGCAAGTTACTGGAGCAAGTTACTTCCATTCAGATATGCATTGATTAAGGGTGAAGGACTTAATTATTTGTACTTGTTTAAATATCAGTGATTTGCCTGTATTGACAGCTAATATAAAAATAAAATAATTTAATTCTTAACTGATGAGTTCATTTTAGCTCCTCTGCTAAATTCAAGCTCTAAAAGGCTCTCCAAAATGATTACTGTGAACAGCTCATAGCTGGAGTTGAATATTACCAAATTTTACTAAATATAACAAAATTATAATAAAATTGATATTGGCGTATAAAACAAGTTTCCAGTTCTCAAATGAGTACTCCCGTAAAATTTTTGTGATCAGCTCTGATGAAAATATTCAGAAAGCACTCATTTCATTTTTCACATCTTGTATCAGCTAATCCTTCTATCCTTCTTTCACATCCTAAATTCAGCTTTGGGGGAGTGTGAAACTGAGGTTGATTAATCACTTGTTTGTGTTTGCATTTAGTCAACACTTGCTTATAAAGACAAAACACTTTCAGCAGATTTCATTAAAGTTCATTTTAGTGAACTTCCTTCTAATATCCATTGATCTCACAATCCTTAATGGATTTAGCCTCTCAGTCTCCTGGGAGGAAAGAGAGATCAAAATATTTGCCTTGTGGACGAGGGTGACATAAACCTTGTTTCCACTGCAAGCTGACCCCGTGTCTTGCTGGCAGAAGCCCTGTGGAAGGGCAGAGTTCACTGGAGCAGCAGTTGGGAAGTCAGACTCTGCCTGCAGGAGCCCAGCCAGAGCTCTCATGTGTGAGGGTGTGCAGCCGCCCACAGGCGTGTGGGGAGGTTTGCCTTATGAAAATGCATGTGCACACCCACAAGGTTTTTGCAATTTCACATTTACTGGTGTGTTTTTCTGTGAAGTGTCATCCTGTTGTGGTTTGTTTATTTACAAGCTGTGTTCGTGTTGTCCAACCTGCTGAGAAAAACAGAGGATGGCGAGGATCCAGCGGGTCCTGCCAGGCTCAAAGAGGGAGAAACTTGTTCACAGAAAGACCTTAATATTCTGTCCTGACAAACTGAAAGTGTTCTGCAACCCGTATCTCTGTTTAGGAAATGGATTCTGACTGTGAGAATTCAAAAATATGGGTAGCGTGTAGTGTTTGCTGTTTTGTACCATGGGATTCAAACTCTGTGTTTGATAACAATACACAAAATAGCATCTGGTAGGCACCACTAAAATAAGCTCTAAGTAGAAAATGCTGATAAGTGTTTTCAGTTTAAAATGCTTTCTGACAAAAAGTGTGACATAAATTTCATCTGCTGTCCATGATTATGATGATGATGATGCAGTGGTTTGATGAGGCTGAAAGACATCATCAAGTGAAAGTGATGGGCAAGCCCAGAGCTTCAAGAGAGAGGCATATCCTTAAAACATCTACATTTCTATCATTTCTCACAACAGGAGAGCCACATGTGAGGCCTTGTGAAGTGGCCCAAGGATTAAAAATGTATTCCAGCTGGTTCTGACTGTTCTCTGCTCTGTGAGATGTGCTCCTCAAGGGCTGGCCAGAGCAGCAGTGCTGTGTGGGGCTGTTATCTTGGTGCTTGCAGAATGGCCACTGGAAGGGTCTCTGCATTTATGATGGTGTGAACCCAGCTGGAGAATGGGAAACAAATGGCTTGGTCTTACTCTGCACTGATTTTCATGGCTGCCACCAAACACTTCCATACACCCCTGTGTTGCTCATGAGCTCAATGCTGGTTTAAAGGAGAACCTTTCAGTGCCCAGAGCTGGTCCTTCATCCTGACATCACTGGGCACCTCCAAAGCAAAAGCCACTGCCTGAGCTAAAGGGCTGTTTGTTTAGCTGACTCTGTATGTGCTGAATTCTGCATTATATAATGTATTTAAACACTGAATTATGCACTGTTCCCTCTAAAAGCTGCTCTCCCCCTTGCCCTAGAGCCAGAGCCAGGACTCCTGCTTGTCCTGCCTCCCCCTTGCAGCCACAGGTCCTGTTGGGTCAGAGAGACCCAGCAGTGCTGGGGGAGCTGGGCAGGGCAGGCACTGCTGCTGAGTGAGACAGAGGACACAGAGCCCTCCTGCCCTTTGTAGCCAGGCTGAGGGGAGGATGCAGACCCTGCCCCTGGTGTGTGCCAGTGCAGGCATGAGCAGGGAAGCTCGTGCTTCTTGGATGTTTATGCTTTAGCCAAGCATGTGTTCCACCCTGCAGGAGGTGGGCACTGCACCTGTGGTAACCCTGTGGTTGGTATGAAGGAGGTGCCTGGTCTGCCCAGCCTTAGGTTAGAGCTAAAGCCTGTGTTGGGTAATAGCTTTCCATATCCATGTTGTGACTCTTCCTTATTTTTTTGGTGCTTTTTGTATTTTGAGTTCTCTAAGCAGTGCTTGGGGCTGCTTGGACTTTTTAGGTAAAAATAACTTTCATTTGAAGAACAAGCAACAGCAGTGTTAACTTTCCTTTCAGCTAGTGCAAGGTTCTTTTCCCCTGTGCTTTCCTGAAATTCTAAAAGGCAAGAATGTCTTAGCCCAGGAGGAAAACAGCAAAGTTTTTGATTACACTTGCTTTGGATCTGCAGTTTGGTAACAGTAGTGAATGAATTTCTTCTTGAAAATTTGTGCTTTTCCATAGAGCAGAAACACTGTTTCAAAACAGTGCATAAGTGGGATAAAGCAGTAGCAGAAACTGTTACTGCAAACTATGAATGCAAACTCTGCTTTTTCTAAATGATTGTGTTACAAATGATTCATAATTATTTTCCTAAATACTTTATCCCAAACTGTGTAGATCATAAAGTCCCACATACATATTTGCTGGTAATAGTTTGAATTTGAATGTCTTTGCTCATTTGAATATAAACCTTGGGAGTAGTTTTACTTAACATTTGCATATTAGATTACAAATGGTCTGTCAGCAGGACCATGAAGAATTTTCAAGTCAAACAATGGCTATCTGTTAATATTGAGGTGTTTTCTTGATCCCTGCAACACTGCCTGCACACACCTGCATCCTGATACCCCATTACTGAAAGTTTACTATTGCAATGAGAGCAAAGGCATGGTCGGGTAATTGGTTTAAAGCAGTATAACACCCTGCTAATGACAGTCCCCTCTCTCACTGGCCACAGCCTCTTGCCAGCTGTTGCTACCTGAACCTCATTGCTGGAAGGGATGCAGCCACCAGCTGGAAGCTGTTGGGTGTTCCAACAGAGCCAAGGCAAGCAATTTAATCACTGCATTGCTTTCCTCAGTGCCCATGGAGACCCTGTGCTCCACTGGCTGCATTTCTGGAAAGAGACCCTCAGAGAGTGGCACCTGGTTCTGGTGTCCACCTGTCCCATTCCCGTGCAAAAGGTGAAATCTCCTGCAGACCAACAGGTCCTTAATGTTCTATGTGATATTGTTGCTCAGCTCATGGAACTGCAATGCTTGTTAATGGGTTAAATACTGTGTATTTCACTTGTCAGCAGGTTCTTTGATTAAAAGCCTGAGATGCATCTTTGCTCTTCCTTTTATCTCTGAGTTTTTGAGCAGTCCCTTCCTTGTTCCAGCTCTGTGTGTGTGCTTGGACCATCTGGCACGGCTCGGCTGCCCGTCAACGTGTGCTGCTTTCAAGGGGAAAAATTATTAATCACAATCTGGATGCTGAGGGGGTTGGGGATGGGTTTCATTTCCACTTCAGAGCTGGCAGTTCCACAGGTAGGCAGCTCTTCAGGGGAGGTTTCTCAGCAGCCTTTGCAGCGTTGCCTGGTGGGTGTGTGAGGAAGGGTGCCCAGAAATCCCTCAGAGCAGGGGAGGAGCTGGGAGCAGCAGCCCTGGTGGCTCAGCCCCACGGTCCCTCGCTGCTGCCCTGCTGCAGGAGCCTCACAGTGCTCAGGATCCCCTTCTGTAGCGCTGCTGGGCTCCAGACAGTTGTCCTTGGATCAAAATTCATTTCCCTAGGCTCTGCTCCATTTTGCAGAGTTTGGTCAATACAGACTGTCAATTTTAAGAGACATGGGTTGTTTTTTTTTCCTGGTAACACTAATATTTTAGCATTGCTTCAACAATCATAGCTTTGTAAACATTGGAGTGATTATTTACAGAACATTTGAGGAAGGATTCTTTTACCCAGAGAGAGAGTTGCACATAAGACATGCTCAGTCTAAGAGTAACCTGAAAAGACAGGCCTAATGGTGGTTTTCATGAACTGCCACCTGTAGGAATCTTTTAAACTTGTAATCTCATCAGGTGTCTCTGCACTTTGTGACCATGTCTGTTTGTTTGTCAGGAAGATCTTTTTTCCTGTGGTACTTGTGAAGACATACTGCAGTTGTTGAAGGTGTTTGCAGATAGTGAATGATGAGAGACACTAAAAAATGTTTTCTGCCTGAAGCAGCTGCCTTCAAAATGCCCATCCCTGCACCTCCTTCAAAAACCACCTTGCATGCTCGACAGGAAATTTTACCTTGCTGCTGCAGGGCTTTTTATAACTTTTAAAGAAATAGAAACCATTTTCTCTTTTTTCTGTCTCTTTTTTTTTTTTTTTTTTTTTCTTTTGTGAAGTATTTTAGGAATAAATGACTGCTCTGGTTTTAAGTGATGCAGGTTTTTGAATGGATCTTTGGATGTGGGGAGTCATGACATTTTGGAAACGCTGTTCATCCACAGACCAGCAAACCCAGGTCACTTTGTGGGAAAGCATCTGCTGTGAGTGATAGCAACAGTATCCAAACAGTGACATGAGAAGCTGCCCTTCCTGACTATTAAAATATATGAAATTAGCAAGCCCTGACAATTACCTCTTGTGAGCTGTGTTTTGTTGTTGCTGAGTGGGCAGCAATTCTGTTTGTCTAATTGAGCTTTGCTAGATCATAGTGTTCAGAGTTCATTCATCATACTGGGTTTCTTTCTTTCTAGGGTTTTCCATTTTTAGAGAGACCCTGTTATATATAGTAATGAACACATTGCAGTCGTGCATGCCTTTTTCCCTGTGGAGCAGGGCAGAAGTTTGGATCTCTTTTTACAGAGCTCTCGTTTACATTTTATTCACAATGAAACTGGGGATGCCAAACCCTAGATATTTGGGGCTTGTATCTATTTGTTATGTGGCTTTTAAAGCAGATTCTTTCTTCAATACATCAAAAAATGTATTTCTTGAGGTTGGGGAATCAGACCTTTCAGGGGCCTGAGCTTAAAATATTATATTGTCCAAAGCCATAGATTAAATCTCTGCTTGAGTCCTTGTTCACAGACTTGCTGGCTGTTCTTTTTGCCAGTTCAATGTAGCCTTTTCCCAGACCCTCCTAAGAAATTGTTGACTAAAGAGCAGGCTGAAAATCATACATGTTAACTTCATATTCTACTCACAAGCTGAAGTATTTTTTGCTGTGTTTTTCTGTAAGCAGAGCCTCTGGAGGCTTGTTAAACTATGAAATGGTTACAAAAAAGCAGCCCCAAGTCTCCAGCTAAGGGTATTAAATGTCCTAGGAAGCCCCAAAAGGCTGCTCCAACTTCAATGGAGTAAAATATGTGAAAAGGGGAAAATCTGATTTTGAGTCACTGTAAGATGACTTGAATATAATTACTAAATTTCCAGGTATTTTTCTGGGATATCCCAATTAAATGTGTGCAGTGAAATGGATGGTATTGACATTTCCATGGCAACCCATTGTAGCATTTCAGATATTAACCTCCAGGTCATATATTACTGAAGCAGAATATTTTTGGAAGACTGGCAAAATCTACCATGCCTGCAAAATGTGCAGGCAACAGCATAGCAACAAAATGCAGACAAGAAAACACAGGCTTTGGAATAGAATCTATGCTTGAAAGTTAAGTGGAAGTTTTGTTTAAGACTCCACTGGTGGTGAGTAACATCACATTCCAGCCCCAAGGGATCAATTGCTGCCATTTTTTGGCTGTGGGTCTGGTTTGTATTTGTGGCTTGATGTGGAATAGAGGTGGGATGATTGCTAAAACATTGTAGCAAGTCTTATTATCCTTTAATTCCAGGTGCTAACAGACTTTGGGGCGCCTGAGGTGGCCCTTGGTGCATCTGTTCCTCTGGTCATTGGTGATGGTGGTGGGATATGGGTGGGAAGGGCACATGGCCAGAATTAGTTAAGCCCTAGATCTCTGAGGAGGTGTTTACTGCTCCATAATGATGGATTGCCCACTGTTCCACATGGGAGCCTCTTACCAGAAGTCCTGAGGAGAATTAGATGTTCTTTTGTGCTGCTGAAACCCTGGAGAAAAGCGCTGGCAAAGGGCAGAGCGTTCCTTGCAAGGAAACTGGTGTGTCTCTGGTGTCTGGAGATTTGCAGCAGATCAGATTGATGGCACTGGTAGGATTTACAGACCTTGTGGGTCTCAGGTCAGACAGCTGGAAAGCCTGATTGTCTCTGAGGTGACGGCGGAGGCATTTCCAACAACCTTTGGAGGAAAGAATCCCCTTTGCTAGGAAGCCACATTGCTTCCTTAAGATTATTTCAGGTTTTTAAAGTTTTTTAAAGGAAAATTTGGACTGTTTGCAATGTGAGATGGAACTCTACTCCCACCAATAAATTACAGTGTGTCCTTCAAAATCCTCGTAGGCAAGGCGTGCTATGTGATAGCTAATTCTCACAGACCCTATGAGAATTCATTTCTGGGAACTGCCTTTGTAATAATAAATTACTGGTTGGCAAGTGGATAGGGTTCAGCCAAGCCATGCACTTGATCCTGTTCACACTGATTTTAATGGAAAAATTCCCAGTGAGTTTATTTGGGGCAGACCCAGTACAAGGCTGTGGGAAACTGCCTGTCTGAATTTGCCTGAACTGCAAAGTGTCTTTGCTGCTGTTTAGATTAATTTTGTACCTTCTGGTTTCATGATTTACTTTGAGATTTTGTAACTTGAAGCTATGTTGAGAACTGAGCATTGAAAACATGACCTGTATATTGCTAATGATTGAGTGTATATATGGACATGATAGAATGGATCCAGGCATTCCTAATGAAGTTGCACTGCACAGGTGCTTGCTCTCTAACATTCCTTTTATGCCTGTTGAGAGGCAACATCAACAGCAACAGCAACATCTTTCATTGTTCAGGAAAAATTATCAGAGCCCCTTTGAAAATATATTTATTTTCCCCTGGTTTCCCACTGTGCAGCTTGCAGAGGTTGTGTGTTTTGTGCTGCTACCCAGTTGCAGCAGATGTGCCTTCACCATTTAGGACACAGACAAAGACTTGTGACAATGTCATACACATTCATCTCATTTGCTCAGAATTCAGGCAGTATTTTCCTGCCTTTAACATCTCAGCCATCAGGAGATGGGTTTTTTCCTCCCCACTTATGCTTTGTCAATACCCTCCCTTATATCAAGCAACACATCATTAGTTTCAACCAGTTCAGCCAATTTGTCATTAATGAACCAGATAAGAAACTTCCAGATCAAAAGTGACCAGGTTATTTGTCATGGGATTTCAGTGCTGCTCCGTTTTGTTTTAATGAGCACTTTCTTCTCTCACCTGGTCAGGTGCTTCTTCCTCCAGCCTTTGTTAGATGCATTCAGAGGTGGGGTCTAATTTTGTTAAACTCTATCAGTAACAATTGCACCTCCATTCCTTCTTGTGGTTTCCAATTAAATAATTTTCTGAATTTTCTTTGTACAGCTTTCTCTTTAGATATGTACTTCACTGTGCTCACTCTCATTATTCTATTCATACTTTGTTTATAATCCAATTTTCAGGAAATGCGTCATGCCTTTTCCTAGAGTACTTTCAAAAAATCACTGCTTTTTGTGCATATGGAAGTATCTTTTCATCCCTCTGCTGCAATTTTCTGACAACTTCTCAACTGATTTCAATAATTGATTGAATTCACATTGGGCTGTGCTTCTATATGTTTCTTCAATTCATCAAAATTATTTCAGCTCTACAGTGTAACAGCAAGAAGTCTAAAATTTTGACTCATCAACTCTGTTGTTACTGGTCTTTCCACTTTCTTTCCTTTTCTTCCTTATCCAAGTGAGCCACTTTTTTTTCTTTATTTTTTTAACAACAATTGGTCTAATTTAGGTCTCCAGGTTATGTCTTGGTGATTCCTATGTTTCCCAGATGTCCCTGTATCTTTCAGGCTTCTCATTTACATTTTTCCACAGAACCCATCATGCCCTCTCAGTATTTTGACCACTTTATGCCAAGATGTCATGTTGCATGAGGCCTTTTACTGTCTCACTTTTTTGTTCTCCCAATTTACAGTGAAATTGTTGGAAGAATTTGATACTGTGTTAGCATTTAGAAGAATTTCTCATTCATGGGCAAATTTGGCTTGAAACACAAAACCTTGCTCCCAAAATCCCAAAATATTAATTAAATCCAAGAAAAGCACATATTCTGATATATTAAAAAGGATAAAAACACAGTTCCTGGGCGCTAACACCAAAAACATCCTGCAGTATTGGTCTCTCCACATTCTTCCAGAAGTCATTGTCATGTGCAAATACCCTTCTCACTTCCTTCGTAATAAAGGTAAATAGTTCAAGTTTTTAAAAACAAGCTTAAAGTTGTTCAGATACCCAGGAGAAATCACTGTCTTCAGCCTTTATAGAAAGGATCTCAAGAAGATAATTTTATTGGTTTCAGGATCTGAAGGGAGAATCAATAAGGCTCCTACAGACTTTGAAGTTCCTGGTCTGACCCCTGCATTCCCATTAACTGCTCCCCTCTTGTTTCTCCCTCTCACAGTCATCTTAACAACAGTGTAAACCCTTGGACTTCATTTCATTCCACGTTTGGCTCTTAAAAAACACCCACAAAGTGCTTAACAGGATGTTTCAGAAACACTGCCAAGAGCTTGGGGTGAATTTCCTTCCCTTGGAAGTGTTGACCTCGGGCTGGAAGAGGAGGCT
Source organism: Zonotrichia leucophrys gambelii (assembly GCF_028769735.1). Taxonomy (NCBI): domain Eukaryota; kingdom Metazoa; phylum Chordata; class Aves; order Passeriformes; family Passerellidae; genus Zonotrichia; species Zonotrichia leucophrys. Next base: position 7,168,696 of record NC_088183.1, read on the forward strand.
GCTGTGGAAATCCAGCTGGAATCTGCTCTCCCTTTGCAGAGGGGTCTGAAGACACTCTACAGCTGCAGGTGCTTCCTTTGCTCCAGGCTCTTGCCCTTTGCAAGGAGGAATCTCCTGTGCTTGGAGCGTGGCCATGTGGTGCCCTTGGCTCCTGGGCAGGCTGGGTGAGGAGAGCAGCACAGCTCCCCTGATCCCTGGGGAAGAGCAGCTCTGGTGCTTGCCCTGTGCAGTGCTTCCCTGCCAGCACCAGGCTAGGTGGGATGGCACGGAGAGGAGTGAGGAAGCAAGGCAGGAGTGCCATTTAGTGTCTGCTTGTACAGAGAACTGTATGCTTGCAATATGTTTTACCTTCTGCCGGCAGCTCTGGTGTGAAAAGCAGCATAGCTTAATTAGGCGGTGTCAAGATACTCAAATCTTCCAATCTGCCTTCCAATCTGAAGTGTTGTTCTTTGCTGATTTAGCTGTATCTTGCAAGAAGTCTATATGCTTATGGCTAAATGATTGAGTTGCATGAAAAATTTCAGTGTCACCTGATTTTTTTGATGGATTTTTTAATAGGACTTGGACAAATCTGTCAGGCTCTGTGGATCATCATTCTGTCAGGATTTTCCAAAAAGGGATCTGTGTGTGCTTTGACCAGAGTGGATCTGCAGCATCCAAGTTGTGTGGGATTTAATATGCAAGACTGGGACTCTGTGTGCTGCATGTCCTGCAGCACAGGTCCACCTACATGCTGTAATCCCAGTACATACCAGTTACATCCTGCTTGCTGCACGTGCTTAGGAGATTTCAGAGCATGCTCTTAACATGTGAGACAATGCTGAAAAATGTCCCCAGTTTACTGGGTATGTGTGTGGCTCACTTGTTCCAGTATCTTGCAACTGTACCAAATTTATTGGGCTTCTAGCGCTAATTACCTTATGGCCAGTGCTTTTCCTTGGAGGAGTGGTTCAAAACACCACTAGCTTGGTCAGGCATCTGGACATTTAGAATAGTGAGGCCAACAGTGTTCTCTAGTTCCACCTGGGTGAAATTTCTGGGAAGATAAAGAGCAGAAGCAAGAGAAAGCCTGGATGAACAAAATAAAGTCAAAACCTTGGTCTCAAGCATGTACTGTTCCCAAGGGCTTTGTTAGCATTGTGCTTGATAAGAATCAAGTTTCAGTGGGTTTTGGATTGTATTGTTGAACAAGATGAAGCGTTCTTTGCTAAACTTAGAATGAAGAAGACAAAAGGAAGTTGTTATTGGGTATGGAATTTTTTTCTTACTAGAACCATCTTTCCCTGAAATATGAAAGATCCTTTCCAAATGCAAAAGTTATGCAAACATGTCTGAATATAGAAGTGAAACTGGAAAGCAGTGGGTTTCTTCTGCCAGTTTTGCAGGAGGCCACCCACAAAGGTATATCTTATTTTTTTCTCTTTCTGGTTTTGTTTTTTTCCCTTCTGGAAAAATACAGAAAAATTTTGGCCAAAATCAGAGCCTATTTTGATTTTATAGCCTTTCTTATCAAAGCAGGATTGAAATGTAGCTTGAATTTTCCAAGTAGTGTCTAATTCATGAAGGAAAAAAAATTAAAAATAAAGTTACAGATTTGGTGCAAATGATGTATCACCAAGTCTCTAAGTTCTTGGTTAGATAAATTCATACATATTAGCCTTTGTCTACATGAAATGGAGACTGTTTGGTGTAAGCCATTTGCCTTGTTATTAGTTGGTGCTGACTGTATTTTTGTCCTTGCTATGAGTGTTTGATAATGGTTTCCTGTATTAAAATCAAAGCCCTGTTTTGACTTGATATTTCCAATCTGTTTCTTAACTGCAGCATTCTCAAATTTTACTCGTCTTTAAGAGGCTGTTACTTTTTATTCTGCATATGCACTCCCTCTGGCCAAGCGGGCAGGAAATGTAGTTAATTTCTGTGTAGCCCACAAGATTCCCTGTGGAGGGACACTCTGCAGCGCTCACAGCCCACCCTGCTCTCCTCACATCTGTCTCTCCCCGCGCCGCCCTGCCTTCCATTGATGGATGATTTCTCAGCGCAAGCAAAGCCCCAGAAATGCAGTTAGAATGTGAGTTGTTTATTGTTCATTTAGCTTCAGAAGCCAGATATTCCAGATCCCTGCAGTCACTTGTGCAGCAGTGTCAGTATCCTCTGTCTGCTACGGAAATGATCTCCTTGGTCCTTTGGTGCGTCCTGAGCCCCCGTCCCACCACTCCCTCCTGTGCATTGTTCAAACTCATTTAGCAGAATTCCAGAGGAAGAAATTCAACAATTTGCACTTGGAGCCTACATTGTAGTCTAAATGATCTCACTGCTTTAAAATGTTTTCTTGGGTCTAAGTTTAATAATTTTTCACAATCTATCCTTTGTAGCTAACCCTCCCCCACTTTCTTCTTAAAAAAAATTCCTTCTCTTCCATGTGCCAGTGTTTTGTAGACATATAAGCTGTTATCAGGTTGTCTCAGCCATCTTTCAATCAAGATGTACTTTTTAGTTCCTGTAGATCATTATGTTTTTTCTTCATCTTTATGTAAATACAGAAATTGTACTAATGTAACCTCCTGTAGTTAAAATGATGCAACCTCGCTGGTGTTGTTGTGTAACCTAGTTCTGGGAGAAGACAAACTCTGCTTGGGATGAGGCACCTTTATCCCAGTACCCCCAGTGGTGCTTGTACTGATGATTATCACTCAGAAGGTAAGTGATCTATGACAATAAACCAGAAGGATGCCTTAAAATGAACAAAGATTTCCACACCCTTAAAACAAGAAAAATATAGCAATGGGTAGGCAGCTTGGCAGCAGAGTCCTCAGCTGAGTAAAAGTGTGTCCTTGAGCAGAGTTCATGTTCTGCTGTGGTTTGGTGGTGTTGGATGGAGGAATGACTCTTATTCATACATTTGTATTCCCAAATAAGTCTCAGTGATTAAAACATCCTGACTGAGCAGAGTTGTTTTTTATGGATTCAAAACTGGGACAAAATAATGTTCAAATGTGGAGGCCGCTGTTAATCCTGCAGTGCTGTTTTGACACTGGGTGTAGTTGTTTTCTGTAAAGGATGCTTTTCCAGAAGTGTTGTGGCTGTGTGGTGTTGGAATGCCATCACATCCTGACTTTGAATTAGAAAAAGGTTTCGGAGTTAATCAAATGTAATGACTACCAAAACCCTTAATAACGCAAGTGTTGGATTCCTAGGACTTGTTGTATGGAGGCTTTTTAAGAGTTGGAGTCATTAACTTCTTTCAATTACACTGTTGATGGTCCAGAACTCTTCAAGGACATTGAGTATATTGAGATTGCCCTAAATATCTACCAGCACAACTGAGAGTTGACTCTAGTCCCACCTTTTTCATTTCCATGTGCTAGATCATCTCAAAAAATGGGGAGAATGTGGTTCTCTGCAAAGAGAAAAGTAGCTCATTGAATGTCTGTGCTGTGGGCTATACTAACTAAAACAGGAACTGGTGCCATAAAATTCCTACCCAATATAGCCAACCTACTACTTTAAATGGTTTGCTCACCAGTTCACTGCAGTCTTTGATTTATTAAATTATTATTTATTACATCATAAATGTCAATAAGCTTCAAAGGATATTTATTATCTAAAAAATGTTTTATCCAAAATAATAAATCCTTTCTTGTTCCTAGAAATGGCACAGTAAAAATCTGTGTTCAATGTTAATCATGCATTAAGTTTTAGATGTTTAAATATGAGAATCTTTGGATTATCTGTAAGTCAGTTTTCTGTAGCAGAGCCCTGTAAGTGCCTCTGTTGCAGTGACACTGACAACCAGACATCTCTGCATAGAGTACAGCCTCAGTCCCTCTGAGAGTACTTCCCAGTAGAAATATATTTTGTTTTTATCAATTATAAAGGAGATGCATATGCAGTAGTTCTCTTAGTGCTACATCTGCATTGCCTCCTCTTTAAACATTTGCAACAAGAAGGTTTTGCCCAAGGGCAGGGCAGGCTGGCCAGGACAGGCCCAGTGGCACCGACTTGGGCAGCTGCCATCCATGTAATCCTGGAGAAATCTACCTAAATCCTCCAAATCAGAATTTCATGCTCCCTGTATGAGGCTGGGTGTGAAATTTTAATTTGCACTTGTCAGTCTGAAGTAAGGGGAAAAGGGAAAGCAAAAAATAAAAGGCATATGATAAATTTCACACTTTCCCCCGAACAAAGCAGCGCGGTTCTTTCCTGCGGGCGCCTCAATGAATCTCCGTGTGGGCAGCTGGAAGCTGGCGGTTTATCTGGAGACATGGCAGAGTTGTAAGCAGAGTGGGTAGTGTCAGCTATCGCTGACATGGTGCTTCCTATTATTGAACTCGGATTTAGTTTTGCTAAAAATCTGCCAAGCCTCCCTGGTTTGGGCTGAAGGTTTTTGTGTCAGGTGTCTGCCAGGCCTGAGGCCTGGGCCAGCCTGGCTTTTGGCACTGCTGCTCAGGCCGTGCTTGATGAGCAGGCTAAAAATGGCTCTCCACAGAGAAGCTACTTTGGGTTTTGTTTTCTGTTTGCTCTCCAGGGTTTCCCTTCAACCCTGCTCTGATGACTGAACTTTCTCCAGGGTTTTTCTCTGATGCTCTAAGTAGATGTTTCACAGCCACTAATGATTCTGTTTTTATAGCCCTCCACAGGAAGAGAGTGTTTTTTCTGCATCTTGCTGAGGAGAGAACCAAGTAACCAGTGGTTGGAGCTGGAACTTCCCTTGTGTTCTGACTGGCCCATTTGAAGCACCTTTTTTGGAGTGCTTTAAACAGTCAGAACACACTGAGCAACTGTAATGCCCAGCTGCAGATTGTAAAACTTGAGTATTTTTAAAATCCAAGGCTGATGTCTCAGGCCAGATGGCTACAGCACATACTTACCTGCACAGAAAAATCTTTGTGGTGCATGTGGAAGAGCAGAGTTTGCTTCTCCAGCACATCACTTTGTATCCCTTCCTTAGACACTCCCCAACATGCTTCTCATTTTTTGCAACATGTGATCAAAGATATTCCATGGAAAACTATTTACTGTCCTCTCCTCAGTCATGTCTATGCATGGTTATTTCTTGCAATAACCATGCATAGACATGATTCAGGAGGTCAAGGGTTCAATGGAAATAAAAGTAGATGAAGATCTAAAATTTGCATCATGATACATAAAGGCTGGGGTTCAGGGTTAGGGTCACATGAGCATTATTAAAGCATTTTCAGTAAGCAACCTTTGTAGCTAAGAAAACCTTTGACATTGGATGCTTTAGAAATGCTATTTAAACATGGGATTTCTATTTTTTGGTATTAGAGAGCTGAAAGGATCATCTGTAAATTTTGTTTCCCATTGCTATGGTTCATTGTGTTTTCTGATGGATTGCTGGGCAGTGATTGATTCCTGAAGTACTTCCAGTGGGAGTTCATCCACAGCTAGCACCAGACTGCTGGAGAAAGCCTAAATGATCTCTAGTTATGCTATGGATAAGTGGTATTGCAAATGCCATATTATAAATGTCTGGGCTTCTTTGACTGATTTTCCTCATTTCAAAAAATGTTGCTCTTCAAAATGTAGTATCAAAGGATGTGCATTAAAATATTTAGTCACAGAGTTTTTCTTTTGCCCTCATAATTTTCTAGAAATCTGTGTGACAATCACTGCTTTCCTCTGGAAAAGGATTTGGAGCATTTTGTTGGTGTCTTTTTCTGAATCACTGTCAGGAGATGCCTTTTTATGTTTGTTGACTGTTTAGAGAATCTCAGGTGAGCAGATTCCTGAACAGCCAGCTGCATCAGAGGCTCCAGCTGGGCACGATGACTCAGCCCATGGATAGTGACCTAGTTTGAGTTGCCTGCAGGGGAAGGTGTGTGAGAGATTCAGGGTGTTGTGAGGATAACAACAGCCATGAGCTGGGTGTGTCAGGGAAATTCCACTGCATCTGTGCAGTGTTTTTATAGGACAGACCTCTGGTACAGCAGGTTCCAGGATGGAAAGGAGCTCATGAGAGGCTAAGCTTTCCTAAACTGTACTCAGCTGACTCGACCTTCCTACTGGATGTACTGAGTGGATGGTTCTGAAGGGTGTGCAACAAATACACAAACATGAAAGTATAAAAAAGATTTCTCACTGGGGTGGGTGCATGAAGTTTGTGCAGGATTTCAACTCAAAGGCCAATTTCCTGGAGCTACTGAGCAAAGACTGTGGATGTAGCAAAAAGACAGAGAAGTCAAGCAGAAATGATTACTCTCCTGAAAGGAATAAGGGCAAACCACCCCATCTCATTTGCTGAGTTAAAAAGTTTCAGTTTCTTTCTTAATTCCCAGAGATAATACTGAGGAATTCTTAGAGCTTATATGGGCAAGAAGGTACCTTTCCAAATGTTCCTTGTATTTACCTGTAAAGATGCCAGTGGTAGAAGGATGTTTGGCAGGATGGGAGGGCAGTAGAGCTACGCTTCATGTGGATATGGGAAAACAAAATTTAATAAATAATGTTTTTTTTCATTGCTAGAAATTCTATTTTATTTTAAAATCTTATCTGTATTCCATCATATAAATTTACCAACCTGCTCTCATGGTCGTTTTTTTGAAGTTAACCCAGATTTTTCAGTTAAGAAATATTTTCAAGTAAAGCAGCATATGTCTAAGAAATGAATAGACAGCTAAATTGCCTCTATATCCCACAGTTTAATTAGTGAAAATAGTGTATGTTTTATGCAGAGCAAAGAGATATGTTGGCTTTTGTGACTCTTAGTGGGATGCAAGATTTGACAGCTTGAATGTAGGTTACAGAGATTCAGTTCATTAGTGATACTAAGAAAGCAATTACAGTTTCTGGGAGACAGGTAAAGTCTCCAGTGACAGATTTTTAGGTTGTTGGCATTTGTTGCTCTGGATGTGTGAAAGAGTCTTTCCTGTCCGTCCGTCCATCCATCCATCCATCCATCCATCCATCCATCCATCCATCCATCCATCCATCCATCCATCCATCCATCCGTCATCTTCAGGGAGAGCTAAATGCACAAACTGATGACCAGGAGAAGTAGTAAATAACTGCTTTTTTTCTCTTCATTATGGTCACTTGTGGCTGCCAAATTCTTGGTGTGACAGTTGCTATTCAAGAACTAAATCTAATTCCTGATTTTTCTCCCCCTTTCCCACTACAGAGTACAACTATTTTTTTTTTCCTGTTCTACATTACTTTGAAATGTGTTTGATGAGAATCAAAACTTTCTTATGCCTGGATAGAAAAAACATTTCCTAGTTGATTTTTAGGCCCTGATGAGAGGTGGGACTTTTTTGCACAGCTTCTTTTTCTCCCCCCAGGCCCTGGAATCATGCTGGAAGCCCCTTCACAGCCCATCTCATGAAGGGCTCTGCCCTGGATGTATTTGCAGATGTATTTGAGTTTCCTTCAGCTGTTCTTAGCACATCATCTTTCCACACAGAAGCAACATCAAAACAGAGCATCTCTTACACCAACAGTTGACTTTGGCAATCTATAGAAGGGAAATCAAATTTCATAGCCAGTTTGGGTAGCTTGAAGAGAACAAGCATCCTGATTATTTTTCCACTGAGTTTAACAGGTGACCTACATTTTTAAGGTACCTGCTAAGTTACACTTTTTATACTTTTGCAAAGGCCTTGTTTTCAAAAATTGCTGATCCACGCTTGCTTGAGGAGTCAGGCTTCCTGAAGACATTTTAGGCACCAAAAAGCACTTGGAGACTGAGAACATCCCAATTAGCTTGTGTTTGGATTTTGACAGATAAAACTACTTCACCAGACAGTGTAAAACACTAGCAATGCTTTCAAAACATAATTGGTTTAAGACTAATTTCTAACATAATGATGAAGTCAACTGTCCTTTATTGCAAGAAAATGAATTTTCATTTCTGTTGCTAATCATACTGAAATCAAACTTGGTTCACTGGAAGGTCATTAGGTTTCTATTTAGATGTTTCCTTAACAAGTCTTAAAGTATTGCAACTTTATATTATTCTGTATTCTCTGAATTAAAAGAGGGCATAAATCAAGCTTGAATGGGCCCTAAATACACACTAAAAATAGTCTGGGATGCATTTGACCTTTTCACAGTGGGTGGAAATCTGCCTGCTGCCAGCTGTTTATTTAAGCCAGTGATACTGGTTTTCTAGCAAAAGCTATCAGTGCTGGTAGGAAGGGAGAGCTGGCAGGAGTTCAGCCCTGAAGTATTAAACTGCCATGTGACAGGACACAGAAAAGTAAATAGATGGAAATTTTCAGTGATGGAAATTTTGATCCCTGAAGAAAATGACAATGTTTTCACTTGTTTTCACTTGCTTTCAGTTCAGGTGCATGTACCAAATCTGGGTTGTGTTACAAAAGCCATTGGGTGAGCCCTTCCCCTTGCACTGAACTGAGTTAGCCAGAGCCAAATGGGAGAAACCTCCTGTCCCTCCACCCAGTATTTGTAGGAGAGCTGGGATGTGATGACTTTGGGCCTTTCAGTGCTATAATCTATTCTACATTTACAGGAAACCTTATTCTTTTGGCCTATATTTGAAGGCCTGACCCATTTCCCAGTGGAATCAATGGTATTTTCTGCTAGCTTTAGTAAGAGCCAGATTGATTTTTAAAATGTAATAAATAAATATGCTGCTTTATTAATTGAGTGTTCCATTTTAAATATAGAAGTGATATTTTTTTTCCTCTGTATAGCAAACAATAACATTAAATGATGTTGATGAAATGATGAGGGTAAAATCTTATATGAAAATGAGATGAACTGCCTTTGACATTTTCCATAGTGCCTTGCAGTTCTGAAATTTTATTTGCTCATATGAATAATGACATCCGAGCCTCTGACCGTATAAACTTTTAAATATAAAAGCATCATAGCAAGTTTTCTGGAACTCCATATGTGTCTGCAGATAAGGGTGTTAGTGAGCACTGTGTAGTTTGAAACCATAACATGGAAAGAAATCCATTTTAGGATTAAACTTCTCCTGTGAAGCAAGTTCTGTGCTCCACAGAGCTCACTTTAGCCTTTTTGAAGTCTTTGATAGGGCTCAGTGTGGGTAGTTCCCATCACAAATATATATTGCACATATTGTGTGTTGGATATTGTATCCCTGTGCATTAGAGAAAATATCATGCAGACAGACAAGATATCAACCCTGTTGTAACCAGGAGAATCTGTATAACTATCCATAGAAAAACTTTTCAACTTCAAAAAATGTGCTAATTTAATGTAATGAGCATTAATATGATATGGTTTATCACCACTCAGGTTTATATTACCAAGCTGAAATTGCTGAAATGAAGAATTAAGAATAAAACTGACTTCAGTTTGCTGGAAATGGGGCTGATCCATGGCTGTGTTTGCTGAAGTTGAGTAAATACTTTGTGTCTTAGAATTTACTTCAGAGTAAACAAAATGTTTGTTCCTTCTGGAAAACTTTGTTGGCCTAAGGTATATTTCACCTTATTTCAACTCCAGCTCAAAATAATCTTGCGTGCCTGTTGTTGTTCTTGGAAGCTAATAGGGAGGAACATATGCTAAGCATTGGTAATGTCAGTTAAGCCCTTAATTAGTGATGAACGAACCTCAGTTTTTCCCTGTGGTTCAATTCGGATGCTGCTCAAAAGCTGAGCAGTTCTCCAGGTTTTAGCCAAGTTTTTTCAGGATCTCAAGTTGTGCAAAGCTGGTTTTGTTACTGTGGTGAAGTTAAGATTTCTCTGGCGTTTTTAGATTGGGAACAAGCTGTCATATCCTCAGCCCTTTCCTGGCAGTGTTTTGGCACTTTGGGATGAGGATGAGGAAGGCATAAACAGGTGTTCAAAAGACAAAAACATGTTTGGATCAGAGATGACATTCAGGAAAATCTTAACTCAAGTTTAGAGTACTCTAGCAAAGCTTTGGGGGCAAGTAGACAAGGGTTTGGCTGAGCTTGTGTGTCCTCCAGGATGGGGATTTGGGCTGTACAACCTGCACTGGGAGCACCTGGGCAGGTTGTACCTGCTCTGGAGAAAGCAGCAGTGATGAGATTTCCAATGGGAAGAATCTGCTCATTACTTCTCTTCTTAGTAAGCCCAGAGCAGTCATTCAGGGCAGGGTACAGTGGATATCCAAATGTCTCCAGGAGGGGAACAGTGCTGGGAGCAAAGGCCCATTTGTCATTTGTGTCTCTGCTCTGTCACCTAATTATACATGGTGATGGCACTAAGGGGCAGTGGAATTGCCTCATTGCCGTGTCTGGAAGAGGAGCAGTGAAAATGCAGCTTTGCAGAGCTGGGATGTCCAAAGAGTCACAAATCTGCAGTTATAGCCTTGGTTTTCTAAATACCCCCTAAGTATTTCAGCTTTGTTTCAGAGCTTCTCTGTGCTATGTTTTTAGGAGAATGGTTTTAAAGTGGGACAAAAGCTGTAGGCTTGGACTGAGATGAGCAGAGCTCCCAGCGCATGACTAGGCCCCTTTCCATGTTACCTTGGCTGGCCTTTGCTGCAATGTTTTCTTGACATCCTCTTATAGGCACAGAATTAAAGGTTATTTCCATTCCTCCTCCTTATCACTTTGATCTTTTGCCAGCTCTTAACATCTCCAGCAGATTTGCTCTGGATCTGTAATTCCCATACCTACCCTCTGTCTGCGACATTCTCTGACATTTCCATTTCTGCACCACCCCTTCGTTCCTTTCTCTCCCCATTTATTCTTCAAGATTTTTTAAAATTTTCTCCTCAGTGGAATGGCTGTATGAAACTACTGATATTTGCATGCAGTTGCTACCAAATTCATAAGTCTCACCCCGTGAATCCCAAAGCCATTAGACTGTTCAAAATATTTTTGCAATTTCTGTCTGCTTAGCCAAAAAAAAAAAAAAGGAAACGTTAAAAAAAATTGCTGTTTAATTCTTTCTGCAATTCATCTTCCAAAGGTGGCTTTCTGCTGTGGTATAATTGTTTATTAGCTCCAAGATCTTTTCTGAAATTAGACAGAGTCAGACCAAGGACTGGCAAAGATTAAGGCACAGTCATGATGGTATGACTTCTCTCTGTCTCTATCTGGGGGAAATAAAACCCAAAAACAACAAAAAAGGATGTTTTGGGTGGGAGAGGAGGAAAAATAAGCAAAGGAATGAATGGAAGAGAGAAATAAATTTTAAAAAGGCAGAATAAAGGAAGTTTCTCTGTTATTTTTTAATTATTGCATATCTGTTTCTCAGCTAAATCTCTTTTCCATGGATTAAATAGAAGAATGGAATGTGTCTGAACCTGTTGTAGCATAAAACAATATCTTTGTCTAATGATCTGTAGCCATGACCAGGAGGTAGGAGTCCCCCACTATTCATTATCCCACTGCTCCATCCTGCGTGTTCTCAGGCCAGTCATTAATGGCATTTATCACTCTTCCTCCCCTGCATAATATTCCTCACAGTGAGGTGGGTCTGATAAATTATATTTGAAGAAGACAGCACCCAAAGTGAATCAATTTACAGCTTTTACCCTCTGGTATACAAAATATAGCCCAATGTTTTAGCTGAGTCTTTGAAGGAGATCCAGACTGACAGTGGAATAAGAAATTATGGAAGGAGTTTCATATTATTTTCTGTGGGGAAAAACAGACACTAAACTTCTGATGATCCTAAGTTTTCTTATGCCTGCAGTCAGAGCATACCTGAAAAGAATGAGAGTTGGAAGATTTGCTGTTATTAAAGGTGCAGAATAGCTGGTGGGCACCTCCAGAGAGCAAAGGGGTGCAGGTAGGATGTTTTGGTGGTACTGTCTGCTCTCCATCAGTCACTTTCCCTCCCAGAGCTACATTTCCCTCTCTGTACCATGGTGTAACAATAAAAGTCTCTTTTGTAAGTATTTTGAGAGCTGTAGATTAAAAATTTGGCTGCTGCTCCTGTTCTCAGTGCTGCTGCTGCAGATGTGGTTGTTAAATCCACCTGGAAGCTCAGGCAGAACATTTCTGACTCCTTAAAAACCCACCCTCTTCACACAGAGCACCTCTGTGCAGGGTGGGATGGGCTGGCCCTGCTCTCAGGGCAGCATCCCAGGCCCTCAGAGCTCACCTTTGTGGCTTTGGGGGCTGCTCCTCACCAAGACTTTTCCCTCACCCAGCATGACAGCATGGCAGGGACAGCTGAGCTGCAGCTCGGTTGATTTAGGAGGGAGATTCAAGACTTGCTGTCTAGACACTCTCTGCAGCGAATTTTCAGCTTCAGACTTAATGTGTTCTTTTTTCCAAAGTCATTCAAATCCTCTGACCTTTGGGGTCTGCTGAAAGAAAAGTAATCTATCATTTTGAGATGTTGTAGTGATATTTTTTTTGTGTATTTGTAATAAGTGGCCTTAGCCTTCTCTTCTGTCTTGTTTATTCTTATCTCAATTTTTTCTCTTAAACTTATGCTATCTCCTACTATAAAGGAAGTGTTAAAGATGTTTTTGAATATTATTATGAATATAAAATCCAGTTGCTTTTGGAATGCTTTAACTGCTACATGAGTACTCAGGTTTTAGAAGAATTTATCCCCTGCTTGTATAGCAGAGTAAAGAAAAGTTTGTGGGCTCATAGGTTTGGATTCAGGTATCTGTCTTGGGAAATGGTGCAGAACATGACTTGCTGTTAGTCTTTGGGTAAATGCAGGTTTTGTTGAAATGCTCATTAAACAGAGACAGGTCTGCTTGCTGCTGGGTCGGTCTCACTGCCTGGGTTTGGCAGAATGAACCTGTGGCTTTATGAAACATGTTTTAATGGAAATGTCCCATAGCAGAGATTAACAAACTTTCTTGCAGACAGTTTTGCTTTATGGTGCTGGCTCTGTGTGTGCCTCTCCCAGGGCTCATGACCCTCTCTGCAGAATACAATCTCTGTTACTGCATTTAACTGGGGGCCATTCCTACACTAAATAAAACAAATACTTATGGTATTACTCAGCCAATTTTTAGTTAATATATGGGTTTGGGATAGCACAGGATATATTCCTTGATAAGTTTAACCTTTGTTTTCCTTAACACCAATTTATCTGCCTTCAGTTACTCCTAACCTTGATAGAAAAGAATCAGAGTAATTTTTGACTGGAAATCGCATATTGCCAAAAATGGCTATGTATAATTACAGTTGGGGGTAATCTAAAAAGATGATACATTTAGATGATGAAATTATCCCTAATTTAGGAGTAACAAAAATGAGGTATACCCAACATTGAGACTACAGTGAGAGAAATCCTAGCAAGTAAAGACATAAAAATAGAAAGGAAGAATTAATTTATTTTTTTAACTTAGAATTTTAAGTAAAAAAAAATAGATTTGCATCTATGTTCTCAGAGCAGGATGGTATTCCTAGTGATTAAGTTGTGTAAGTACAGGCTGGACATCCTTCACAAGAAGATGGCTGGAACCATCTGAAACATCCCTCAGACTGTGCAGGTACTCACTGAACACACATAGCAAACTCCAATACAACTAACTTCATTCTGCCTTTCTTACTATTTGGTTGTTCTGGGCATAAAGCATCCATACTATCTGGGTATAAAACATCCATACTATCTGGGTTTCAAAACTTTGCTGAAAATTCCTTGCAATGGGTTAAAGAAGAAAGAAACTTCACTTGTTCAATTTACTGACTTGCATTCCAGGATTCAGAATGTTCCTCCAGCTTCCAGCATTAAATAGCAGTGCTGGTGTCTGGACAGGCCCAAGGGACCTGGCTGTGCTTTTATGGGCACAGACTTCTCTCCTACAATGTGCTCTGATAAATAGCCATTGTGCTGCCTGCTCTTTTCCCATTATAGGAGTTCCACAAGAGCATCACTCTGCGGTGAGCTGGGATCAAGCTTTGAAATAATCTGCACAGAGAGATTTGAAATGGTATTTAAAAAATAGTGGGACAATGATTGTGAGCTCTCTGCTTCTTCCTAGCAAGTCAAAAGCAAAAACTGTGTTTGGGGTTTTGGGCTGACTTCTCTTTTGATTTTGAGACCAGTGAGGCTGCATGTTGGTTGAGCTAATGATCTCTCCAAGTGTACTGACACTGCTCTGGAGGTCTTGGAAAGCAAAAATATGGGATAAATACCTCCCAGTCTTCACAGTGACACGATTATCTCTGGCACAGATGATGTCTGCTCAGTATTGCTTATGTTCCTAGTTGCATTTTGGTTATCTTGCAAAGATTAGGATGAAATTGTGGCATTCTTAGTTAGTGGGAAAGTCTCATTATTGTCTGGAGTTGAAAATGTGCTTTCACATTTTGGAGTGGAGGTTTGAACAGACACTAAACTCTGTGCTGCAAGACAGGACCTTGATAAGGGGAAGGAAGAGAATTATGAAATGCCTTATAGGAAAGACTGAGTGGCCCAGTAGTATCTGTGGTGTTGCTCCTACATCCTTTTCTACTCCAGAAAATGTATTTAATATATGGCAGCACAAACATAATCTGTTGCACCTTTCCTTTTCTCTGTTGTGCCATTTTTTCCTGCACATTGAATATCTCACTGGGGGTCTCAGTCTGTTTAATGTTCAGGATACTAGAAGATGACTTAGACCTCTACCTAAAGGATACCCAGCTGTTCCTGTCTGCAAACAGGAGTTATATTTTTATTAGCTAGTAAAATAAAAGGCTGGATAGCAGAATTGTGGAGATTTTCCACTGATGCACAGTTCCAGTGTGCCTGCAGCTCACACTGCATGATGTTTGAAATGGCTTTGGCAGGTTTTTCTGTCTCTCTTGATCAGCTGAGCACATACCCACTTCTCAGAACTATTGACAAGGTTACTTCAATTCACCCACATATTTGGATTAGTTTTTCACTGGTCTCCATGGTAAATAACAGAACTAAGGGCCTTGGCTGCATGGAAGCTGGAAGAACAATGCAAGAACATCTGTGCTGCCTGCACACGTTATTTGAAAATCTCTTCTGTCTACGTATCAAAAATTTGTGACAGCTGTGAAGGTCCTAAGATTCCTTCAGTGCAACTAAAAGATGAAAAACCTAAAAAAAGTCTGGAATTGTATTTAAAGCAGTCACATCCAAGAGACTTTCTAAAGGCAGCTGCTGGGGAATGAATTTAAATATTTTTTATGATATCTGATGGAACAGAAGCTGAAAAAAGTTAGGCTGGGGTTTTGAGAAATTAAATCCTGCTCTTGCTTTTCATGGGTTGTCATCCCAGCATTGGCCTGTCCCTGGAACAATGCTTGACACACTGTGTTGGGAAGAGGAGCCGGCAAGAGAGAGGAGGGCTGAAATCCATGAGGTTGTGTGGAAGTCACTGTGGGATATTGCAGTCCCTTGGGCATTTTGGAAAATCACATCTGTATCCTGGAGAGTCAGAAATGCCATGGAGAACAGCTGCTGGACCCTGTGCCTGTTGCCAGCTGGACATGGGGTGAGGCAGGGCAGGCTCTGTTGGGGATGTGTGATCCCTGCAGGGAGGCACGAACATCTGTGTGCTCTGTGCTGTCTTCACTGTGGGAGACCCTCAGGGGGGTCACTGGGCTGCATTTAGGAGCTGTCAGGTCCAATGGACACCATCTTGCTAAAGCTGATCACCTGAACCATGCCTTGTGCATTTTCCTTGTTACTAGTGTGGAAATCAGGTGAGAAAAACTCTCAATGGAATGTGACCACATGCAGTGTGCCACTGCACCTTACCTGTTTGCTATGGTGTGTGAATGAGCTCTAGACAAAATAAATATACAGTAAAACCTGCATGGGTTCTTTGTTTTGTTTTTGGGTTTTTTTGTGTTTCGTTGGTTTGTTTGTTTGTTTTTCCCTTGTTTTTTTTTTTTTTTTTTTTTGATATGGGTAATAAACTCACTGGAAAATGAGGTTTAGATTACCAGCAATACCCATTGATGGAGGGAGCAGGATGAGAAGGGTAATCCTCAAGCTTGTCTGAAGGTTGAATGAGGCAGTGGGGGTTCCTGGGATGTGCTTGGAAGGGTGATCAGTGTCCTCCTTAATTTATTGCTGCTCTAAATCTGAGCAAGGACGAGGCTGAGGAGGCATCCACAGGGCCCCTGGGAGGATTGGAAAGGCAGGTTCTTCTCTTTTGGGTGCTCTGTGCTGCTCTCTCAAAGCAGAAGACTCTTCTGACCCAGCCTTGGAGGCACAAAAAGCTCTTAGGTGGGATCATCTCCTCCTGCTGCCATCTCCCTGTTCTGCTGAAAGGCCAGCTGATTATCCTGAAATTTGCTTTCATTTGATATACAGCATTTTCTAACAAAATCCAAAGAAAGATGTGATGAAAGGTTTATATGTAAGTAATTATAATGCTGCAGTATTCAGTGCAGGCAGAAATTAATATATGAGGTGAAAATGTCAAAATAAAAGGTCAGGAAAGTGAATTACAGAGAAAGTTGAGCATTAGCTAAGAGGCAGTGTTTGTTGGCAGAAGCTCCCTCCAGTATAAAAAAGGTTAGGAAGGAGGCTTATGAAGACTGAATATTTCACACACAATTAAAATTCTGTATCGGTTATCTTGAAGAGTCATGTAGCATAGTTAAACTAGGACAATTAATATAATGAAAAATTCATGTTTATAGCTTCTGGCTTTTGCCTAGGGATACTTCATAAACCAAAAGTGACCCTTTCCTTTAGAGGTGATTCCAAGAGCTTGACATGACATAGGTGGGGCGAGGGAAATATAGTCAAAGAAAACAGATTTCTTAAAATAATAGCCACAATTATAAACACAACTGAGAAACATTTAATAACAGTTTTCTTCATAATAAACTGAGCTATCCCTTTATATAAGCAGGGCAGCCATGCAGCATTAAACTATGATTTACTAGGGCTGCGAGTGGTGGAATCACCGTTTCTATTTTAGCAATAAGCAATAATAATAAATTTTTTAGGAGGATGCTACAAAAAAAAAGTGTTGGAGGAAATGCACAATGATCGATTTCTCAGAATTAAACTGCACAGACATACTGAATCAATGAGCTCTTTGTTCTTAAAGCTTCACCTACTCTGGCTGCTGAAATTGGAGATTTATGATGTCAAAAAAATTGTAATAACTATAAATTGCTATGCTGGTGTCTGTTAAAGTTAATCTACTTGCTTCCAATATGAAACTGATTTTTTTTTTCCTAAATTGCCTTGTAGATTTAGTCATCTGAATAGCTGGTTTTCCTTCCAGCAGAGATTTGCTATTAAAGCTGTTGTCCTACTGAATGTAGATTTCAAGGATTATTCATTCATTTACTTAATGTATTGTCCCAAATTACTTATGCAAAGTAATGCAATTTAATGGTGGAGTTATTGATTAATTTTGCTTTTTAAAATGTACTTTAAGAGCACAGATTAAGCGAATCTTAGCAAAATCTCAGGTTAAGTGCTAAAAGGGTCTCTACTTTGTCAAGTTTCTGTAGGCAGTGTGCTCTAGACCTTGCATAACTTGGCACGGATCGATGGCATCTGGTGATGTGCTGACTCTTGGGGATGCTGCACTAGCAAAGTCCCCGTGTGTGGTGTTGTGCCTGCAAGCCTGAAAGTGACTCCTCTCCTCAGCTGCACAGAGACCTCCTGCACACAGGACTCACTTTTGTCCATCCTTATTGATAGCTGTACCCAGGTCTTCATTAAATTTTAACACAGATGCACAGTATGCAATGCAAGACAATGATGTCTGGCAGGCAGATCCCAGCAGGTCTGCTGGCTGCAGTGTCTGCATCCTGCCCCTGTGGAAGCACAGCCCACAAACCACGGCTGTCAATGGCCACTCCTGGCTGTGGTTTCACACCAGCTGCACATGCAAGGTCCAAATCAGAAATGGATGTACCTGTGTATTTCCTGTGGTAGGAGTCATTTATCTCAGAGCTTCCTGCTCTCTAGAGCACTGTGAATAACTCTAACTGTCCTCTTCTTAGATCTTTTGCTCCATATCCCCTGTTTTAAAATCTATTTTAAGAAGGCAAAGTTTGCTGATGTGTGTAACTCTCCTCCTCCCATTTTCCCATAATTTGCTTCATCTCCTTTCCCAGCATCCTAACCCTGCACCTCATATCAGTGTGCTCAGCCAATTGACCAGCAGCAGCAGGTGTAGGAGCAGGTAGTTTCCTGAGTTATTAAAACATTGGTTTTGATTAAAAGGTTGTTGGGAGTTGTTTTTACTATTATTTTTAATTTTTTCAAAATATTCCGTTTCTACTGTAAAATCCCAGCTTTGTTTTTATGTGCCTGACATAACCTGGTCTAGGTTGCAGTGGAGGAATTTTTGGTGGCATGGTGCAGCTGTGGGTAGCTTTGAAAGATGACTTTGCAGGGATGACATTGTGGACTTCCATATGCATTGCTGTGAAATGCTGCCAGATTTCACTGTACTGTTGGAAATAGAGCATTTCTTTGAGCACTGACCTATGTGAAGTCAAGCTTGGGTCATAAAATCAAGGTGATTTTTCTCCTCCTCCACTCATCAGCAACAACAACCTTGTACCCAGAATTTAAGCAACTTTGTTACGTCAGTCCAGATGCAACCCAGGTCATTTTTCCCTCCCTTGATCCTGGAGTAAAATAAGACCCCAATTAATTATGAAGGGAAATGGGTCAGCTACAAAATACATCTAGAAACAAATGCATGATACCTTAAAATATCTTTTTAAATCAGGCATGGGATAAGTGTAAATCCTAAATCTCCTTAAACTGATTTTTTTTCTCGACAGGATTAGTAAACCTGTGCCTTACATTACCTTACTCACCTTCTCTGGATGTCACACACTGTCACAGGCTCCTGGGGCCCCGGGTGCTGCTCCTGCTGTGCTACAGCCCCACTGATGTGACTGTCAGCTGCAGGTTTGGAGAGTGTGGTTCATTCTCTGTCCTTTGGCTGTTCCCAGGGTTATGAAATCTCCATTTCCAGAAGAGAAGGTGTTTGCTTGGAGTGCCAAGGCTGGCTGTGCTGAGCCCTGCCTGCCCTCTGCTCTGTTGCAGAGCTGTTTGCAGTTGGTGGCCTCAGGATGCTCCTGCAGATCTACCATTGATTTAAGAGGAGGGACCAGGTTTGGGAGAGCAGTGGGCTCACTGAGGGTTGGGGTTTTTAAAGCTTTTAATGGAATCTGTAACATCTGCATCTAGAACTGCAGCATAAAAATTTAATTATCAAATGGTAATGTGTTAGATATGAATCTCTTGGTTAAGAAAGTTGAAGATGATTCCATGTAAATTCTTCTCCTATTTGAATTATAAGAAAAATCCTTCTTCTCTTTCAGCAACTTAGATTATCCTTCTTATGGTAAGACCTGATCTGAACTTGTACATGGATTTTACTCTGTGTTCATCACCATGAGGTTTGAAAAGTTTATTCTTCAGTAGCTGTAGGGAAGTGCTCAGCATCTCAGGATCTGTGTTTGGGAGAGGCACGACGACCCCTCTAATAACTGGTTTCTAGTTAGTTATTTTTGGTGCATTATCTTTCTGCAGATACAAAACTATTCTTGTCTTTTTCATTTTGCTTATCATTATTGCTGTTTAATGATAGATGATTCAAGGGAATACACAAAATGAGGAAATCTTGGAAACCTCCCTTAGGGTGTTGTGGAGAGTGTATGTGGGAATGCACAGTTTAATTAAGACTACCTGGCAGACATTCAGGCAAGGGAAGTCATGTTTAAGTAATTTGCTGGAGTTGTTTGAGGATATAACTGCCACAAGAGATAAAGGGAAGTCAGTGCTTGTGGTGTATTTAAATGTTGAAGTTTCCGCATCCAGAATGAGTGTCCACGCTGTGGCTTGGCAGGAGAGGCTCATGGCTGGTAGGACACTGAATCCAGGACTAGGTCCATTGGGAAGTGGTGTAGGAATAACCATGTTTCTGCTGATTTCTGGGCTAAATGCCACCTGTGTTGCAGTGTGCACTGGAGAGGATGTTGTGTTGGAAGTGCTCCATCATGGAGTGGGACAGCTGAGGATGTGGGGAGTGCCCATGGATGTCTGTAGGAGAGGAGAGTGCCCGTGGAAGCCACCTTCAGTGCCGTCTGGGGACAAGGGGACCGAGGGACCGTGGCACTCTGCCTGCTCCACTCCTGGTGTCTGCTGCCCATCCCTGCCAGGAGCTGGGTGTTTGTGCCTCCTCCTGGCCCTGCCTGTGGCTGCCAGAGTGCCCTGGGGCAGGGACCTGGCAATCCCACCCCACCTGGCATGTGTGTCCTGGGAGAACAGAGCCTTTCTAAGCCTCTGCCTGCAGCCAGATGGGGAAGGATGGATGGATGGGTGTGGGAATTACCTCTGCTCCAGGGGGAGATCCTGGCTGTGCATTGATGGTCTGCTCTGACCTGCAGGGCTACTGGAGCCCCCTGGGATCCTGAGGTGAGGCCAGTGGTCATTCCCAGTTACCAACTTCCATGTGTGCAATGCAACCAGGCAGGAAAATCCCCCGTCCTTTGCAAAACAAGGAATGATGCAAACAAACAGTGCAGACACACTGTGATATATATAAACTTTTGTCCAGGTGTTTGTGTTATATATATGTGGTTTAATCACACATAGCAGGGAATTGTGTAAGAACTGTGCCGAAAGATTAACCTTGATTTAATGGGAACAATTTTTTTATTGCTTTTAAACAAATTGACAGGTAAGCGCTGGCTCCTTAGACATGACAGCTCTCATGCTAAGTCTGAATGACAGAAGATTTGAGAGGTTTCAGCATTAAAACATCCAGAGAGGCTTTTCACAGCCTTGGACCCTGTTGATGTGATGCTGAGAAGCCCCCACCTTCCCAAATCTCAGAAAGGCTGCAAAGTCAAGCACAAGAACTCAGCTTTCAGTTTAAACTTTTAAATCCCAGCCTGCCAGGCAGTCAGAACAGGCCTCTTGTGCAACTGAGTTCCATTTAGCATATGGTTTTATTAGATGAGACTTTTCTCAGCCATGTCAGGCATGAAAGATTGAGTATAAATAATGTGTTTAAAAGCTGCATAGAACTGCTGGCTGTAAAACAATGTGTTGCTCTGAAATTGCCAATTAGGTCTCCTGTTTGTTTTGTTGTGGTAGAAAGACATGCTCTGACAGTTCATACTTTTTTTTCCTTTTGTTCAGATTAGGTAATAGAAAATCCTGGTCTTTTCTCACATTTCCAATTGACATTCTGAAGAGGCGTATTCAGTACAGAGATGTGCATGAGTTACTGAGTTTTATTGGGTTTTAGTTATGGCTAATAAAACCCATTTTCTGCACAGTTATTTAATTTGCATCTATAATTGCCGCAGTTGTACATAAATTAGACATGCAATTGGAAGCCTAATTCAGCTTGTCTACTCCTTCTGCCCCATCCATAATTATGGAGCTGTGGTAGCCTCATGTTAAGAGATTTACAAAAGTTTTGGAAAGCATTTGGCCCCAGGGAGAAAATGGCCTGTTGCTATCAGCTGCTTTACATGAGAATTATACAGAATGCCCAGCCTGGGCTGGAAATCCCAGCTCTGGTGAGGGACACTCCTTGCCCTGCAGGATTTCCAGTGGGAGCAGGTCTGGCAGGAGCAGAGTTCAGAGCCTGGTGAAAGTGCTGGCCCTGCTTTTCCTGCCCTGGTACAAGTTCAGCCCCTGGATGTGCCTTCCCAGCCTCTTTCCTTCCCTCACAAGGTGCCAAGGGGAAGCACTGGAAGCTCCTGGGGTGTCTATTCTTGTCTTGGCCTCTTGCTCTCCCATGCATCCATAAATCTGGGGAAACTTCAAAAGCTGAGAGCTGGTATTGCTTACATGGGCATTATTCCAAGGTGTGTCAGGAAGGCAGGGGGTGGAGGAAGGCTGTGCTGGTGCCAGCTGAGCTTGGTGGTCCCACGTACATCAAATGGCTCAGCTTGGCCCTGCCAGCCTTGCTTCTTGCAGTTCTGCACCAGTGTTTCCATCAGTGGTCCAGCGCTTGAAAGCACATTAAAATGGCATTAAAATGCTTCTTCCCAAAACCCTCTGGCTCCATGGTCATGCTCTACAAGTACCTGCCAAACAAAGCAATCTTCTCTCCAAACCTAAACAACCCTTCTTCCCTCTTCCACATGCGTTTTGGCATGAACCTTTCCTTGCTCAGATAGTTATCTACAGAACCTGTTGGGGTTTTGCCATGACTTGCCTTTGGGGAAGGGGGTTGGTTTTCTGGAGGTTGTTCTGAGTTGCAAGGAGGGAGAAGGTGGAAACTTGTCCCTGTTGAAGTTAAGTGCTGACACCAGCAGGGCAGGATGTTGCTCACAGGCCCCTGGGCATGGTTTGGCCTTGCTGAGGTTGATTGCTGTAAGTGATGTCTGGATTGAGCTAGATCCACGTGTGGAAGGCTGGGAAACAAAGAGACAGGAGCTGCTTTTGCAGCTGGATGAGAAAGTACTTTTATTTTACCCTCTGCTTTCCCTGACTAATGGCAACTGAGGGGTTTTGCAAGAGGAGTTGGTTTCCCTGGGTGAATTCAGGACATATAGGCAAGACCACATGCTGCACTCTATAGGTTTTGGGTTTTTAAAAATCTTTTCACAAGGAAGTTCAATCAGTGGCTTTAGTTTCTCTCTTGTGAGACTTCAAATGGATCTGAAATTTGTGACGTTAAGATATAATCCTGGCAGGTTAATGCTTCAGACAATTTGTTCTTTGCTGACTTTCCTTGTACTTTAGGTGATCCAAATACTGGTGTTCTCTTTTGTCTCCCACGGCATTGCTTGGCTTTCCAGATGAATTTTTAAACCATAACTTTAGTGGAATTTTCCAAGAATATTTATCTCCCCCAGACATAAAAACCTCACTGCTGAGCCGACCTTTTGTCAGAAGAGACAGCTAAAACCCATGCAATGGGCAGTGGTTGCTGCCCTGATTTCATACCACAGTTTGACACTCTTACTTTGTGAGGAAAAAAACCCCAAAAACTTTTAAAGAATTTTCCCTTCACAAACTGTTTTGTTCCCCTTTTTACATATTGTAATTGCTTTCATTGAAGTTGGGTTTATTTGGTGTGTGTTCCTCCCCTCTCCTCTTCCTACACAAGCTGGTTGCTCAGAATTGATATTTTCTGATTTTTAGCCAGGCTAAGATCCATTGCTAGCGTTGGAGAATGATCTCCCATTCAAATGGTCAGAAGTCAAGGTCAAGGCTAAAAGCTCAAAACTTAAAATGAGGCAATCTCTGCAAAAAAAACCAAAAACAACAAAACAACAAAACAAAACCACCAAAAAAACAAATCAAGCTCTCACGGGAAGGGTTGAGGATCTCCCTCATATTCCTGGTTGAATTCCCAAAGGCTTCTGTCACTGGAAGATGAACACACCTGTGCTGGCAAGGTTGACTGTCCCAGGTAGATGCCCCATCCTGAGAAACAACTCAAGGTCAGGTCATCAACCTGGATGAGGTTTTGAGCAGCTAATTGATGATGTCTCTGCTCATCACAGGGGAGTTGGACTAGATGACATTTAAGATTTCTTTGCATCCAAAATTATTCCGTGATTTTGTGTCCTCCTCTCTGCTGTAGCCTGAGCTGGTTGGGCACTTTCACAATGTGAAATAAATGTTCACCAAAATGAAATGTGGGTCCTTACTCCATTATTTTCTTTTAATCCCTAAAACCCCCTGTGATTGATTTGAAAATAACTTCAAAACAACCACTACTTTGTTCAAAACAACCACTACTTTGTTTTTTGGTGAACCCGTTATTCAGCAAAATGTAAGAGTTGCCCAGCTGCACTGCAGTATTTGGAACCAAGGCACCTTGGACTACAACCAGAATGTAAGAAACCTTTCCGAATGCTTCAGAAATTTTAGGGAAGATTAGCCAGAAATAGATTTGAAAGAGCGAAAAAGTAACACATTAAAATTCTCTGATCCTAAGAGAAATATGGGAAAGGTCGAATGGAAAGCTTTGCACTGAAAGGCAGCCTGGAGCTCACTAGAAGAGCCTGGAGAACCGGGCGCTGAGAGCAGCTGGATGCCACCAACCCTCGGCTTTCTTCTGAGGCTCACTGGGGCAGCAGCAGCTGCTGCTATCATTTTTCTAATAAAGTTGAAACCGGTGAGAAAGTGATGGGTATTGATTAGTGTCAGCTTCAATAAATACATGTCCAGCTCCCACGCTGCACAAGATCATTCAGAGTCCTGCAAGCCCAAAGTAATTGTTGAGGACTCATGGGGGCTTCCAGGGCACCACAGCAAAGAGGAGTCGTTATTGACTGTGGTACTTTCATGTCTTATTTCATAACTGAGTAGCACTGTTGTTGGACAAGTAAATGCTGTTTTGTATGACTTTTCAAAAACATTCTTTTTTTTTTTTTCCAGCACTGCTTTGTGGTCTCAGATCTGGTTGAACAGGTACAATAGGTGAACTGAAAGGAGACTGTATTTGTGGGACTTGTGTTGCTGAGGAGACAGGCAGGAAGTTGCTCTTGGGGAACAATAATCTGTTGAAGAGACAGACCCTGACACCCAACATGTGCCTTCTTCAGCTGCCAAAAAATGTTACTTTTCCCTCCAGCCTTCCTTCCCCTTTGCTACAAATGTCACTTTATTCCTTTAAAGTAAGTTCAGTTAGTGTTAACTTTGCTGTTTATCTTTGTAGGCTTTTCTTTTTGGAGTAATGGGAAAATATAAAGGATTTCTATGTTGAAACACTGAAGAAATAATATTCTCTTATTCAGCAAGAACTGAAAGTGGATGGAGTCTATTCTGACTTCAAATGAGGGAACCACGTTATTACTTATATTAGCACAATGCAATAATAATTAGTATTATCAGAATTTGTATGATCTATTACCTAAACATTTAGGTTTTTGGAAGAATAAAGAAGATGAATATACTCAGGGACATCTTTTTACCTCTCGATTCCCAAAATGGAACATAAACTGTGGGTGTTGCAGCTGATGCTTTGTGGAAGGTTTTTGTATTTCTGTTTTTTTCCCCTGTGATTTTCGTTCAACTGATCACAGGTATCTTTACAATAAGGTAAACTTGGAGTGGCTTGGTTAGCCAGTTCTTAACTAGGTGGAAACAGGTGATAGAGTTCAACTAATCCAGCCCAGTATTCAGCTAAAACCCAAAATTCATTGCAGGAACTCAGATCTGGAGTGACTCTGTTTTTACTAGTTTTAGAGAGAATGTGTTAATTACTGGAAGTCTTTATCATGTATGTTAGCATTGCTCTCAGTAAACTTCTTGGTTACTTTAGCAACTGCTTTTTAAGGAAATCTGAAAGGATTTTTTTTTTTTTTTTGGTGTTGGCTTTAACATTTCCATTTCTTACTATGCAAGAGTAACAGGCTGGAGGCTAAATGGTCTTTAAATACTGTTCCAGTTCCAGAGGCAAAAACTACTTGGAGCTTTGGAACAGCTGTCTACTTTTATCCTTAGCAGCATCCACTGTTTCTCTAACATCCATTGACTTGTCTAGTCCTCTTAGCTCCCAATTGGGTTAAAACCATTTAAAGAGAATTTGAGTTAAAAAAAACTTAATATCTCAATTTTCTGTTGTTTCTGATAGTTTTCTAATGTTTGATTTAATTTAAAAACATTTCTAATAGAAATGTTAGCTATCAAGAGAGCTGTCCATCCATCAACCCTCCAGCCACCTTTGTTAAAATATATAGTTCTCTTATTTTAGCATTATTACATGTAAGTATATCTATATATATGAGTGTGTATATATATACATGCATATATATATACATGTATGTATGTATGTATATATGTATATGTATGTATGTCTATATATAAGAGACTTCCCAGCCCTTCTTACTGCCCATTGTGCATTTTCTTTTCAAAGTCTCATTTCATTCTCTGTAGAAAGAGCAGAGCATTCATTACTATTAAAGCAATTTTATAGCACACTGCAAAGGGAATACAAATGCAGTTTCTGACCACTTTAAGCCTTATTTGCACAAAGATGATATCTTTAATTCAGGAGATAAATTCCTTGCTACCTAATTCTTGAAAGGCTTTTATTTTGAGGTGGGTTTGATTTGTCCCTATAGGAGAGTTGTCTGCTGCCTGCCAAGGAGCACTACATCTTACCAACTACATCTCATTTAGCAGAAAAATGACCTGAGCTTGATTAGGCTACAAGCCAATTCAGAGGACAAGCCAGTCAGCGCTGAGTACAGCTTGTTTATCAATAATATGTGAATAAACCAACAAAAATACAGACGTCCTGAAATGATGATCGTTCCTTTGGGGGAAGGGGGGTAGATGGTGGAGAGAGGAAATGGAAACTCCTTTTAGTCTTGGCACTTACAGTTGAGTTGGGTGAAATTTCTATTGGTGATAAAAAATCTGGATTTTTTCACTGAACTTCACACTGATAAAAAAGAAAAAAATCCTGAAAATGTAGGGTGTTTCATGGCAGAGCATTCCAAACAAACCATCTCCCTTCTTTCCCTTGAGTTATTTTATAATTTGAAATTATTCTCTGCATTGAGACTTGAAGGGCTTGATTTCATATCAAATGAGTAAAACTGGATTTCAGATGAACTGAAATGTTTTTTTTGTTCACATTAAAAAAAGTTCAGTATTCAAGTCCATTTGACCTGAACGGAATTAAAAATATTTTGGACCTGCCAGAAAATGAAATAAATGCATGCTGACCTGTTCTAATCCCTCTAAAGCTCCCAGATATTAATGCTAAATTTATCTTGAGAAAGGAACATTAAAGCCCTGCCTGCAGGTGCTGGGGAGATGGTTTGCCTGGCATACCTTGGCATTTGTCCTTGTGTTCCCTGGAGCTCCGGGGCTGTTCCCAGGACACAGCTTTCAGGGATGGGGAGTGGGATGTGGGAGGAAGCCCTGACTTTGCTTTCCTAGGGCCAGTGGGGAACTGCAGCAGGAAAACCAACAGTGATTTCTTTTCACTTTCTTCTTTTGCATTTGTGTCCTCACAACTTCTGCCTCTAAATTTGCCCTTTCCCCAGAGGGTTTTGTTATCCTCACACCCATTCATCTGCTTTCCTTCCTCCCTACCTTCTTTTCCCCTCTCTCCAGCCCCAGCCCATGCTCATGAACAGGACTGCCCATTTAAAGCATCTCTTCTCTGCTGTCATTGCCAGGACCCATCTCCCACCCACCCACCACAACAGAAGGGCAGCATTTCACAGTTTGCCTTTTGTGGGGCCTGACAGATTGAGAGCTCTTGTACAAATAACAAAAGAAGCCTTTGCCCTTGATTTTGAACTGCCTTGGGACTAAACCTCCTGCGCCTTCCCTAGAGCAGAGGCTGATTCTCTCTTTCAGGAGTTTTTACTGTCATTTTGAAGTTTAAGAAACTCCTGCATCCTCCAAGTGAGTTTTGTCTTTCCTGCACTCTCTAATCAATTGCAGCTGAGTTTGTTGGTGCAGAAGGTCCAGGCAGATTTAGCAACAAGGATATTTTCAAAACATAGGTAAAATTATAACTCTTTCTCTCTCAGTGTTAAATCCTGCTAGCAGAAGTAGCCAAGGCATCGTGTGTTGCCCTGCTTTTGCTCAGCCTGTCTGGATGAGGTTTTCTTCTTGTAATACTCAATTTACCTTCTTTTCCTTTGTCTGACTGCTGTTTTATGGCAAAATTTTTTGAGATGTACAAGAAGTCTGTTGAACTCACTGATATTGCAAAATGAGACCTGTTTTGCCTTAGAATTTGGGAAGATTTTCTCCTTCCTATGCTTTTCTTCGCAAGGTGAAATGAGCAGAATGTTTACTCTGTCTAATTAAAAGATCATTATGATTATGTAGGAAACAGGAGCTGTTTGCATTGTCATTTTTGCTGTACATTGTTTACACTGATGAGTTTTATATTCTACTTGACATTGAGAACATTCAATTGTATAATTTACAACTTTGTGAGACTTTATAACTGAGAAAAGTGCTGGCCTTTAAAAAGGATAGAATAATTCCACTTTGGAATGTTGCCGAAAGAAAAGACTTGAGGTTTATGGCTAAAAAGCATAGGAAAGATGCATATTTGCTTCAGTCATTATTTTTCAGTAATATTTCAATGATGCATGATTATTTTAGGTATTTCTTTGCCTTTTCTCCCTCATCTCACCTTCCTGCCCTGGCTAGAAATTTGACTTCTATTACCTGTGTGTTTTTTAATGTTATTTTCTTGAACTGTAATTAAACTTCATTTCCTTTTCTTAGGGAATACTTGGTTTATGTAAAGACAACTGCCATCCCATGTAATCTGTTGTTATTCAGGTCCTGTACCACAGCTTGGCATTTCATTCTGTTAAAAATGCAAGTGGGATTGTTAGACATGCCACCTACAAAGCCATGGGGTCAGCTTGGCAGCTTACTTAATGTGCTAATTTGCTGTAATTTAATCATGCTTGGAATATGGATTGGGCATCTGAGTATCTTGGTGGCAGACTTGGACTCACACAGCCCATAAACACTGGGTTAAAGCCTGCTTGGGAAAGGTGAGTTGTGGTCAGCTCCTGATCCTTTGCCTTTGGGGCTTCAGGTGGGGTCTTTGGGGCTCACAGAACTCTGTGGAGCTGTGGCTCTGTGCCCAGTGCCTGTGTGGAGACGTGGCTGAATCTGCAGTTTAATTAATTATGCATTAGCTGCAAATGAGATTGAGCTCGCTGAGCTCCCTCTGTGGCTCCCTGTGATCCATGCAGAGCAAATCCTGCTCTGCCCAGGCACAGGGAGCACTGCAGGCCTTGGGAGGGATGGAGCCCTTGTCCCAGGCCAGATGGGGGCTCTCAGAGTGGCTGGGGTGTGGTAAATCAGGCACCTCGTTCTGCAAGTCACAGGCTCTGCAACACAGGCCAGCTTACAATGACTTGCCAAAATATTTGCCAGATAGCACTTCTCAGATGCAATCAATTAAGTCAGTGAAACTTAAAAGTTGGCTTCTAAATTAGTTTTCTAGAGTAGCTTTCTTTGCCCCTTTTTGAGCTTACTTTAAAGCACTGTTTGGACTTCTTGCTCCTGCATTATTTGGTGCTAAACTGTGAAACCTGTGTTTGCATTAGTAAGGCTGATAGCTGAAAATTTTCCAAAGGATAAGTTTTGCTGTTGGAAAAATTTTGTATTTGGATCCCAGAGAGCTCTATTTCAACCAGGTCACACAAGCTGGTTTCCTGGCTGGTTTGCCATTTCTTTCATTTCCTCTTTTTGACTATTATGTTGTAAGACGAAAGTTAAAATTTTAACGCACTATGTTTCACCATTTGGAAAAATAAAGTTTTAGCCTGGGGTATTCTATTACCTTGCTCTCATTTAATCTTCTAACAGTGCAATTATCTCTTATCTTTGTGTTATTCTTTGTGTGACTCTGGCCCTGATGAGATCAATTTAGTATTCAACTTCTCTTTTTAGTATTGTGATATCTTTTCTCTTGTGATAAGCCAGAAAAAAATCTCCCTGGCAACACCTAACTGTGGATATTCTTTGTGCCTCTGGCCTGTCCACTTGCTACTGTGTCCACCTGGCCGTTTTCACTGCACTAATTGGTTTATCCTTTGGAAAGACTTTTTTTTTTTCTTTTAACTTTGGTGGGTTCATCTTTGGTTTTTTTTTAATAATCCTGATTCTCTGATCTAGGTTTAGATTGCATATTGAGAAAAAATTCTTCCCTGTGGGTGGTGAGATCCT
The DNA here is from genome assembly GCF_028769735.1 of Zonotrichia leucophrys gambelii. Classification (NCBI taxonomy): domain Eukaryota; kingdom Metazoa; phylum Chordata; class Aves; order Passeriformes; family Passerellidae; genus Zonotrichia; species Zonotrichia leucophrys. Next base: position 7,198,188 of record NC_088183.1, read on the forward strand.
GGCGCAGGATGCCCAGTGCAGCCTGGAAGTGTCCAGGCCAGGTTGGACATTGGACAGGGCTTGGAGTACCCTGGGACAGTGGAAAGTGTCCCTGCCCATGGCAGGAGAGAGCAATGGGATGAGCTTTAAGGTCCCTTCCAACCCAAACAGTTTTGTGACTTTATGATTCAGGCAGGCACTTGAGCATGTCCCAAGTTTCAAAGTCACTGTGCTGTTGCAAAAGTGACAAGGAAAAAAAGAACATTGCTTGTGTCTGTGTGTTTGCAAGAATGTGCATTCACTCTGCAAAGGGGGGACAATAGCTCTGCCCCAAGGAATTTACAATTGCTGTCTGTATGAAATACTGTTAAATACTTGAAACTCCTGATTTCAAGTGCAGGACCAGATCATTCCAGCAGGAATTCAGCTGCTCTGTCTGCTGGCCTTATGCAGCTGGAGTCTGAGACCTATTTTTGCAGAGCCCAGCCCAACTTACCCCAACAGCCACGGCAAACTCCCCCTGGCCAGATGAAAGGTGGAGCTGGCTCTTGTTAAAATGTGATTTGACCAGAAACAGCATTGCCATAACTCAGAGGCAGAGAGCTTGTAATGAGATCATGTGGTCAGCAAAGCACACAGCCTAAAATCTTCCTGTTAAATGCTGCTTCTTTGCACATCAGGGCAGGACAACAATTTGGGAAGTTGGAGAGGATGCCTGGTGCATACCCAATCTTTTGTTTACTAGTGTGGTCTTACTTTTGGTTTATGTAAAAATATGTGAGAGGAGGAATTTGATCCCACTCCTCAAGAGAATTCTGCTGCAGTGATTGCTCTTGGTTAAGGATTCACCAAGTAGCAGCCATTGTTAACCTGTGATTCAAGAAATCACAAGAATCCCACAAAAATTGAGCTCCAAGTTAAAACTGTGTTGAGGCAGTGTCCTCCTGGAGATGCCTTTTAAACAGGGCTGACTTGGTTATCGTGTACCAAGTTCACTCCATGGATTTCCTCTTGTTTAGGCTGTTTTCAATTTGCTTTCACCTCACAGAAGCTTTCTCCCATTTTAATTCCCTGCTGCCTTTACCCAGTTTTCTTATGAGTGATCTATAGCAGAAGGGTCCAAATTCAGACTGCAGTATGGGAAAGGGATTTATAAATTATGAAACACCAATGTAGCTAAGCAGGATGGTTAGGGGGGAGAAGAAAGACAAGTAGAGGACATTTGGAAAACAAAGCAGGGAGCAGAGGAAGGTGAGCATGGCTGTAAAACCATCAGAAATAAGTTTTTAAAGAAATAAAAAATCTGAGAAACTATTGATTAAGAAATGACCATAACACAACATGGATGTGTGCAACTGTAATGAAAAACAAAACCCCAAATGAAGGAACTTAAAAATGGGAGAATAAATCACTAGGAGATAAAATCCAAGGCTAATGACTGTTCATTGTTGACTCCAACCTCCATGGGCTGGGCTTCAATTTACCATCGAAGGCAAATGAGGGTTTTGGTAAAATGCATGAACAGGCTAATTGGAGGCTAATTAGGGATCAGTTGATCACAGAGCACTGACACAAGAGAAGCCCCCAGGATCCAAGTGGCAGGGAGCGTTGCAGAAGGATGGCTCATGATTGAAGGTGCAATTCCCAAAAGAGCAATTTTCTGTCAAGCTGTCAGCAGGGTTTGGTGCTTTTCCAGAGGTGCAGATGTACTTGAGCAGTGGGAAGCTGAGAGCTAAAGCAAGTCCACCCTGCCTGCTTCTGTGAGCTTGTTCCTCCTGCATCTGCAGCACAGAGGGATGGATGGGCTCGTGCCTGGGCTGGGATTGCAGTCCCAGGCTTGGAGTGGCACTGCCACCAAGCTGTGGTGCAGCTGAGCAGGGCTGGGTGCCCCAAGCCCCTGCGCTGTCACAGAAGTGTTTGCCACCCCAGCAGAGCAGGCTCCAGCTGTGCTCCACATCTGCCTGAGTCACTGGGGTGAAAAACATGAAAACAACAACACAAAACTGCTGGTTTGCAGCAAGGAATGGGGAGCTGGGAGTTCCTCCAGCAATGTGTCCCAGGAATGGAGATGAGTGGCAAAGCAGCAGCTCAGCAGTGCTGATCCTCGTGTGGCTGCAGAGAAGGTGCTCAGCAGTCGGCTCAGGCGTTCGTCTGCTCCCACGCTGACAGATGAAGTGTCCACAAAAGCAAACCAGCTGCATTTCAATGGTGGCTGCCTGGGCTGAATGCTGCACACCCAGGTTTGAAATGAAATTCCAGCTCGTTGCTGTGCTGACAAGCTGCAGATGATGGCTGTGAACATGACACACAGTTCAGTCTCCCAGCTGCTCATCCTGGCCTCTGCTCTGGGCTTGCCAGAAAGTTCCCTTCTCCCTATCAGAAAGAGGAGATAAAATATTAGAAACTGCTTTATTAGCACAATATTGCTGCTGTGAGATTGGGGAACCCTAAGGCTGGTAAAGTCCAGTTGTTTCATAAGGTGCAGCTGTATTTTCCTGAGCCTTTTTGAAAGAGGTCATGAAAAAAACCAAACAAGAGCATGAGCCAGCAACTGTGGGTTTGGTGGATGTCCTAAAGGGAGTGACAGAAAACACAGGGAGAGGGAGTTTTTATGGCAGCAGTGTGTTCATGCTTCAGTAACTCAGAGCATCTGTTTGAGCTTTGCCTGCCATGATGGGTGAGGCAGAATCAGGAGATGTCATGTAATTGGGTTTCCATAAAGAACGTGATATCAAACATTCATGAGCAAGGCAAAAATTCCCAGAAAATAAGGTGGTGTCATCCCAAACTGTTGCAGATGGGGAATTCTTCTGAAGATGTGCAAAGGCAACACTATTTGACAACTTGGGCACTTTTTATTCCTTCCCTGGAAGATGGTCTACAGTGGTAGGAGAAAATTACTGAAGTATCTGAGGGTTTTTTGGTTTTTTTAAATATTGTGAAGTTTGTAGCTGGCTTTAGGAAAAAAATAGGGGTTTTGAGGGAATTTTGTTGAACTGTTAGAGTGCGGCTGTCATTTGATTTATTCTGAATGAGCAGCAACAGAGGGAAATAGAAGCTTCTCTGTGAGTGATTAATTTTCACAAATGTGAATTTTTCCTAGCAAGAGCAAGAGGGTTTCAACACAGGCTGGTGTGAGGCTCTGCAAATGCCAAGTGTCTCCTCTTGGGAGATTGAAAACAAAGTTGGCACCAGTGATTAGTGGCTGATTTGGCAAAAGTTGCTGAAAATTGACATCTGAGGGAGAGGTCTTGTGATGATTTAGTAAAACAGTGCAGTTTGAGACTACTTTTGTGGTGTCACTGTGCAAAGTGCAGGGGCTATCAGAAGGAATGTAATGTGGAAAACGTGAAGGACGAATTTGGTGTCTTATTTAGTTCTTTGTGCTTTCTCTTGAGCTTTTCTATCATATTGTTAGCAGTACCATGATACAGCAAAGTTGTGACGTTGACTAAGGAAAGTTAAGATGCCAAAACACCACAAATATTTCATTTACTACATATGCAACTTTGTTTCTCTTCCTCTTTGCTAAGATATGGGTATTAATTTCACTTGGATGTAACTGTCATTTAGGAGCAAATCCAACATGGGAATAGCATCACATGGTCCAGCAAATCCAGCAATTCATCATCCAGGAGCCTGGGAGGCAGAGCAGCACTGGAGGAGGGCTCTGTGGGGTTTGTGGTCAGGCGTGTGTGGAGGCATCCCTGCCTGCCCAGGGACAGCCTCTGGGAAGGAGCACTGGGTGGGAAATTGGGATATGAACCAGAAATCTTTGCAGCTACTGTTGTGAATGTTTTGAGCTGTGTTTCTGGTCTTGGGATGGTTCCAGCACCAGCTGGAGCCAGTGTGGCTTTCCCTCTGCTGGGAAGCACATGGGGTTGGTGCCTCAGAGGTGCCAGTGCCCAACACTGGGTGTGTTGTCCTGAGGGGAACAGCTGAGGGGTGAAGGAATTGTGTATATGTGGAATTTTTTTGCTCCCAAGAAAATATAAAGTGGTTGCTTGGCACCTAGTGGGAGGGAGATGACTTCCAGGGAACCTCCTGATAACTTTTCTGAGGAGTTGGCAGGACTGTAGGGACTACAGTGTGACAGTGATGAAGTGAGCAGCAAAGAGGGAGGACAGGCAGTTTTTGCTGCAGGATGGTAGGATCACATTTTGCCTCTGGCTGATTTACTCACAGCAGGAATAAAGGTACTGTGTCAGGAGTTAGTTTGACACATAAGGGAGAGAAATAAAAGCACAAAAGCTCAAGATGCCTTGACAGCCAATCACCCACCCAAATAACAGCCCCCCAGCAGCAGAGCTTGCTGTTCACAACCTCAGTGCATGGCTCAGGCTCTCCCCCTGCCCAGCACTGCTGTTCTGCAGTTGCTTCTCTCTGATAGCTTTGCCTTGCTGCTGATTGCTTTAGCTTTTTATGCAGAGCAGAGAGAAGACATGACCTGCAGCCCCTGCCAGCCTAGGCTTACTTTTCTACAGAGCTTTTAAGATTTATGGTCATATTTTACAGTAACTATGATTTGTCTTATAGATAATGAATATATGATTGCCCCATGATCCCGTAGTGATGGCTTGGTCATTACTCCTGAGCACTAGCAAGGAAATTTTAACACTGAGGTTTTCCTGTGGAGAAATCCAGCAGGCAGGGCTGGAGCCTGATGGAGCTGCCTCCAGTGCTGCCAGGCCAGGCTCATTCACCCTCCATGGTACACCTGGGAGTGGCAGCTGGCTCTGCATGAGGGATGAATTATCATGCTGAATCATGGATTCTGACTGGAATAATTGTAAAAGTTGTGGCCCCAAGAGCAGGAGCTGCTGGGAGCCCTGAGGCTGGCAATGAGAATGTGGTGGTTGTGCTTGTTAGCTACATCAAATGCTGCTCTTTGGGGAGAAGGACACAGGTTCCATGGGGGTGTTGGAGACCACATGGCACCTTCTCTCTGTGCACAGAGCAAGGGCAGCTCTGCCAGTGCAGTGCAGAGGAGATCCTGCAGCTGTGGCTCTCAGGACAAGAGTGTCCTTGAAGCTTGCGGGAATCTGGCAGGAAGCTGTGTCTTTCAGGGGCTGTCCTTTGGTCTCTTTAAGGAGAGCAGAGAGCAGCTTCTCAGCACACAAGACACAGCCTCTCTGGCTGGTAACCTGTGTGCTCCATGGGGACTGGGGATGCCTGGTGTGTGTCCCTCCTGGGGACATACAGGCTGTGCAGGTTGGTGTGTTATTGTCACCTCAGTGGGGAGTTGAGGGCGCTCTGCTCAGGCTGCTCATTGCCCAGGACCTGCTGACACAGCAGCCTGAGGCAGCAAGGTTCAGGCAAGAGCACAGATGTTCTTGTAATGAGCCCAGTGATCTGGTGACTCATTCCCTTCCCAAGCAGCCACTTTTGATGTGAAAACTTCAATAAGTGGAAATGGAGAATCCACTTTTGTAACGTTTCCAAGAGCTGTTTCTCATTTCTAGTTTGAAGGTGATGGCTTGGGCTTCCTCCCTTTGCTTCCCATTATATTTCTGTGAATGAAGCATTGGGACCTTTACTCAACCCACAGCCCTCTCTGCACTTTTGCTGACCTCTCTGAGTCTTTCCTGACACTTCCTAAAATCAAGAGGTTCTCAGTAGTGATTCCAGACTCATATAATGCAAATGGTAATAATGATATGAATGATAATCATTGTTATGCTGTAGGATGAAATGTCAAGATTCCATATTTTCATGTTAATTTTTAGTAGATAAGTGCCACATTAAGCATGTCCATCCTGTCAGGGAACATGCTTTTCATATCACAGTAACTGTTAGAAATCATTAGTAATGAAGGAGACAACTGTTGTGCCTGGTGGGCTGGCCTGTGACATGCAGTAATGCAAAGTGACATGGAAAATTTGGAATGAAGGATGAAAAGCTGTTAAAAAAATTGTGGACATAGCTATAAATTTATTAATCTCGTATCTAAAATGTGGCGCTGAGATGTGATGATAAATAGGATCCATTTCACTACTGTTGGAGTGCATGTGTGTAACAGAAAGGAGCTAAAGGGTTGAGGCTGGGGGGACTGGTTTGGTGGTACCTGAGGGGATGGCAAAAGGCTGTGCTGGCAGCTGCACTTACCTGGAAATAGGAATCTGTGGGCAGTAAGATCAGATCTCTAATTGTTCTAAATAGAGGCTACACTGGGTAGCATAGGATCCCTGGACATGCATTTCAGTTAGAAGTACTTTTAAGCAACAAGTATTTTACTCAAACAGCTCTGTTCTTCTCATCAAGACATTGGTATGACCTGCTGCTCTTTGGGGCCTGTATTTATTGTGCAGTATTACTTTGTAGAAAGTATTGCTTTTACCTTGCAAAACAAAAACATTTTGGGTCACCTAAATTCTCATTTAGGTAGTTTTAACTGACATTTCGTGAAACTAACGCTGTTATACAACGCTCAGAACACAACAAATGCTGCTACTTCAAATGAATCTGAGCTGAAACCTGAACGTCTCCTGGCTGGTAACTCTCTGTGTGTTTGCTCCCAGGCTCCAACCTCACTGTCCTGGACCCTCTGGGCAGCGCCGTGGGCCTCGCTGAGGAGCAGGTGCAGGGCTGGAGGCGGCGCCGCCGCCGGCACGCCACCGAGGACGACTACAACATCGAGGTGCTCCTGGGCGTGGATGACTCAGTGGTGCAGTTCCATGGGAAAGAACACGTTCAGAAGTACCTGCTGACCTTGATGAACATTGTGAGTACAGCCCCGCTCGCTGCCCTGTGGGAAGGCTCTGAAAGGCCTGGGAATGTAGGTTGGGCAAGCCATTTGAATAAGACGTAACAGATTTTGTTCGTGGCAGGAGATAAAATAACTCTAGGAGGGAAATCCAGGCCACTTTCAGAAAATCCAATAGGGGAAAAGCAAAAATAAAAAAAAAGAAAAAAAGAGAAAGGAGCCAAGACAGAAGCTGAGTGTGGGACTGTTAAAATGTTCAAAGTCCTTCTTATGTGCTTTGGTGGGTGGGACACAAGGTCAGGGGCTCAGGTTTTTGGAAGTCATTATGTTTCAGCTGTATATTCCCTTAACCTAAGCTTCCTGCTGAGGAACATGGTTTGGAGAGCTCTCTTCAAATAAGATTCTAACAGAAATTACAACTGGCTTTTAAATTTTTAAAACTACTCTGCTGAATTCTTTGATTTCTCAACAGCCACTTTAGGTCCCAGGCCACCTCCCTGCTCCTTGTTCACACTGCAGTAAAATGTTATGCAGTGTAACTCTGAGCCTTCTTAAATTGATTTAGTATTTACTCCATGACTGACATCTTTAGGTTTCCTTAGTTAAATATTTAATCTTCATAACCATAGTCTGTGTAATAGGCTATATAGTGTAGGAGTGATGAAAGGAGACACTAGGGAATATTATGTTTGAAAGAATCACTTTTTATTTCTAAATATCAATGCAGCAGCCCTCTAACACCCCAGACAGTAAGCAAGGACACTATTTTTTGGAAAAGAATGAAGACTTGAAAAACCATCCATAGTACAGATAAAAATCCAAATATATTTTATTCTTTTGCCAAAGAAATAGAAGTCAGTGGTAGCCCCCCTCATAGGCAACTCATTTGGGGATGACTTTCTTCCTTCTCCTTCTCGTCTGGAACAGGAGTCTTTTCTCAAAAAGACACACTTCTGAAAAAGCTTTGGCCTCAGTGAATGTGTATTCTTAGTAAAATAGTGTTGAGTAAAAAAATTGTAGGTCTGCTCTGTTTTTGACAAATGGAGTCTGACTGCTGAAGTTTACAGTCGTGTCAAGAGGATGAGCCTGTAGATGACTCCTTTCACGTTGCAAACCACAGAGGCAGAAATCCAGGCTGTTAGGTAGATTTGTCTGGGATGCAGTTTTTCCAAGATATATTTTTTTAATTATGAAGCTTAGTTTTTTTCCTTCTTTATTACGTTCTTTTAGCAATGTGCAGAATATCACTGTTTTTCATTTTAAATTAGAGGTGGAATACAATTTGAGAAAATCCCTTGTGTGATATAAATTCAGTTATGACTTTTTATAACAGCATTGTAAATAGTTAAAAACCTGCTCTGACATTAGAATTATGGAGTACTTGGTGTCTGCTCTGATGGCTGTAAATGCATATATTCTAACAGAAATGACATAGTGAATTTAATTTATTTGTGTGGTTTGTTTCCTCTGAGGCCTAAAACAAAGTCTACAGTGAAACAGATGGTTTTATGCATCTCTAAATTAACAAGTCAAACAGGCCAAACCAGGAATGTGGCAAACAGGCCAAAATAGATTAAACAGGACTCTTTACTTATCATGTCACTTAAATCTATTTTTAAGAATTAAAATATACAGTAATGGTAAAGAAGCCATAAATGTTCCAGCTCTGGAATATACTTTTTCCTAATTTTAGTAAACCAAACCAAGACACAAATTGCAAGAAATAACAGCTCTTCAGCAGCCTGTCTCTGCAAGTGGTTTAGAAAGTGCAGCCTGTGTAACCATCCCCACAGGGCACAGCAGCTCTTGGCACAGGCAGCAATTTTTCTGTTGAGGGCTCTGAGGTAGAAACGTCTTTTGGGGACTGAGGATGTGTCCCATGCCTTGTGCCCAAATTCGAGGAGCTGCTTGAAATCCTCAAGGCCTCTTGAAAGGCACTGGAAAGTTGCTGGCAGTCATCAGTGTTGTCCTGTTCTTTCTCTCAAAAGTCAGCTGGTTTCTAGAGTTTTTTCTCTGTATTTCAGCAGAGGGGTGGTGATGGTAACCAGCCCCATTTCCAGCTCCAGCACAGAGAGGCAGGAGGGGTTTATTGCTGCAGATGGTGCTGGGGACTCGGATTGTGCCAAGGACAACACAATGCAGAACCTCTCCTTCCTCTCCACAAGGCAACTCCAGCTCTTGCCCTCATTGCTGGATGGGTGCAAGGTGTAATTCTGTACAGAACATGGCTTTGTTCTCCTTTCCTGAGGTTCACAGTGACTCCTCCATTGCCCTCTCTTCTACCTCTTTGAATTTTGGGGGGTTTTTGTTTAGAAAATGAGCCCACTATAAGAGGCCTTGGGGTGCCTGGCTGCTAGGGGTCACGTGTGCAGTGTGTCTCTGATGAGATGTGTAGGTCCACACTGAAAAAGAGTGACAAACAATTCCAGCTGTATTTTTAAATCTAATTGGAGATCCTCTCATAAGAATCAGATTGTGTGTACCCTGCTGGATTTAGGATGTAATCAATTAGCTTCCTGTACTAACAAGGCATAGAATCAATTAGCTTTGTATGGTAACGAGGTAGTAAGCATAAAATCAAGAATGCATGGTAATGAAATTAAATAATAGTGAAGATATTTACTGGAGATAAAACAGGTAATCAAATAGTTGAATTTCTGAGGTTCCAAAAATGAAATAAACCTTAGGTGGATTGTCCCTCCTGGGGCAAGACATTACTTTCCCAGAAGCAACTCCCAGCATGGCTGCTTCTCCCACTGTGCCTGATCTCTTTGTGTGTGATGGCGTGAACAGTTGTCCTTAACTAACTTTTCCCAGGGATCTTGGGTGGAACCCTACCACCAACCCAATCAAAACAATATATTTTTTTTTTCCAAGCTCAGCGCAATGACTGTAAATTCAGTAAAATCTGTTTTGTGCAGCTCAAGTGATGTGTTACAGTCCACACCTAAAAGCCATGAAGTGAGAAAAAACAGGGGCTGGGTGTCCTGGCTATCTTGAATAGCTGTGCTAATATTTATCCCAAAGTTTGGAAATGAAGTCACTCCCAAACAAATGGTGATGGATGCCAGAGGATTTTTAACACGTTGGGCTGCAGCCACGTATCGTCTGACTGTGCTCCAGCCGTTCCACTGCAGTGAGCTCGGCCTCATGCCTCCCCTTTTTCATCCTCCAGTCATTTCCTCTGACAAAACTCTGGTTTCTCTTGACCTCCTCTCTTTTCTGGGCTCAGCACCACGGGGACATTCAGTCACCTTTGGAAAAGATGCCATTGTTTTCACTTTGGAGACCTCGCTGCCCCTCGCTTGCACCATTTTCATTGCGCGTCATGCTGTGCTTTTTCCTGGGAGGGATATTGGCCTGCACAGTCCTCTGCATTTCCAAGTGTGAGCCCACACATTGCACAAATTAACTTTGTATTTATAGCATGCAGGAGCATTTCCACAGAGGAGACATATTTGGGTGGAATCTTGTAGTTCTGTAGTTACTCAAGAACATAGAAGGTAATTCAATTTCAGCAAGAAAGCATCTCAACCCCCCCAGTAATTGTATCTGCCTGTACAATTGCTTGGGAAATACTAGAAAAGTGCAAGGCTAGAAGTGGTGTTGTAGAATTACCTTGTTGCTTGGGAAAGGAAAGGTTTTCACTGCAGGATGCTCTGGGAGGAGAAGGGCACAGAATGGATGTCATTGAGCTGAATGGCTTGGATGGGTGCACTGATCAGAGCATAAAAATCTGGCTGGGTGGTCAAATCCAAAGGGTGGTGGTAAATGGAACCAAATCCAGCTGGTGGCCAGTCCAAAGTGGTATCCCCAGGTCCAGCAGTGCTCAATAGCAGTGATCTGGATTAGGGAATTGAGTGAATCCTCAGTTCATGACACCAAGGTAGATGGGAGTGTTGATCTGCTGGAGGGCTGAAGGCTCTGCAGTGGGATCTGGACATGGCCTCAAGTTGCTCCAGGTGATGTTTAGATTGAATATTTGGAAAAATCTCTTAATGGTTGTTAAGCATTGGAACAGGCTGCCCAGGGAAGTGGTGGAGTCACCATCCCTGGAGATGATTAGAAGATATTTGCATGTGGCACTTGGGGTTGTGGTTTAGTGGTGACCTTGACAGTGCGGGGGTTGATGGTTGGACTTCATAATCTTAAAGAGCTTTTTCAACCTAAAGGGTAAATTGATTTTGAAATGGATGTTGTTGGTACCCAGTACTGGTGCTGAAATTCACTGCTTCATAACTCTCTTAAAAGTAGTTTTGAGGATTAAGCAATTTTCAGGGGTAAAAATCTTTAAATTCTTTTCCATTCCTTTACTGTAAAAGAGCTGATATTAAAATATTTATATATACTTATTTAATGTAAATATGGCCAAAATATTTGTGATACTAAAGCCCATCCCCTCAAAGAAGCTAAGTGCCTAATTGCTGTTATTTCAAAGGGAGATAGACTCTAAATAAGAGCTATGCCTCACTCTGGGCCAGATTTATCTGAGTATTTAGTCATTTACCTGCCTTTGAAATCAGTGAGAATCAGTATTAAAAATTAGCTCATGGGATTATGTATCCCCCAGCCTTCAAGTGAAACCTCAACTCCAGAACAAATACATTAAACAACTTTTCATTTGAATAACTGAAATCAATGAGAGTTATGCAGCTGGGGGCTTTGGAAAGTCCCTGGAGTCTTTCACCTGCATCTTTCAGCACTACACATGTCTTTGAAATTGTGGCCCTGAGGCGCTGCTGAATGTGTTATCTGTCCTCTTTAATAGGATGTACATGATACTACTATTATAGATGAGATTTCTGCTCTTGTATCTCTGGCTGATGAGGGATGAAGATTTGCAGGTACAGAACAGCAAGTCCCTAATGAGAGGAAAGGGCAGAAATGCCATCGGTTTCTAACTGACAGTTGGATAAAAACCTGAAAGCATGTCTAATTCTAGCTGCTAAAAAGAAAGTGATGATTGAATACATTGAAATAATGGTGCTCCCTGTCTTCAGAATCATGCTTTTTAAACTAAAAAGTATTTCTTTTAGGCAGCAAGGATAGTTCAATAATGTAGAATTCAACTGGATTTTTGAAAATTAAATAATTCATAAGCTCCAATGCTCATTATTTAAAATCAGTTTATTTGAATATGGGCACTTTAAATTTGAACTAACTCTAAGAAGTTTCACAAATAACAAATGTAAGTCCAGCTCTATTCATCTGAGGGACTTCAGCTGTCTGTAGCTGAATTACAGCTTGTTTGAAAGTTTAAATTTATGTATGTGAGTTAACTCCACATTTTGACTGTTCATTATACACCAGTAGCTGTGACTGGTGTGAACAGTGTCTGAAGAGGCCTACATGAGGTTATTTTTGTTCATTATCTTGATTGCCACCCTACAGTGGAAGCTGTAGTTGTGCTTGAGCATTCAGGGGTTCCTGCAGGAAAGATCCTCTCAGAACTCTTACAGGTTGTGCTCATTTTCACAGGGATTTTATTCCCAGTGTCAATTAGGTGAGCATTGCTCATTATTGGTACCTGGAATGTGCCTTGCTGCCCTATCACACAGGTTTTGGTACCATCCTGAAGGTAGAGGGTAGGTACTGTTAAAAGATGATTTTTATCTTTACTCCAAATACCAACATGAGCTTTAGCCACAAAGGTTTCAGCCAGGGACTTCTGAGTTGTGGCAGTGTGGTTTGTGTGATGGAGTGTGGATGACTAGGATCAGCTTTCAAATTCTGGGCGCTTTTCTTTACCAAACACTCAGATTTAAAGAGGTCACCATATTTATTACTTTGACACCACACCCCTATCCCTTGTAGTAAAGTGATAAATCAGTCTGCTTAATTATTTTATGATGTTGATTTTATTAGCATGATCTTGAGACAGTAATTCAGAAAAATACTGAGTCTGTTGGCGCAAAGGTAATTTACAGTGTTTAGAGAAACTTCTCACAGCAGTGGTTTATGAGCAGGAATGAGAAGTTCCAAGAGCCTGCGGGAGGAACTAAGAAAAATAAATTAGTCATGAAGTCAGAAAACAAAGTCTATGACCTTTCTAAAGCCAATGTTACAGTCGAAGATGAGATAGAGGCTGGTAACACGAAGCTACCTAGTGCCTTGCCAACACATCTGCTGGGGAATGTTTTTCATTTTGATCAGAAGCAGCTAACTTGGACTTGGTAACACCTACTGACTCTGACACCAGAGAAGGTAAATCAGGACTCAGACTCATATTTGTATAGAAAAAGTGAGATTCCTATCTCTGGTTCAAAATGTACATTGCCAAGCTCTTCTAAAACTGCCCGGTGTATGTGGTTTTGAGCAGAATGATAGATGTTTTCCAAATGTGGGATCACAGTTTGACCTTTAAGTTTCACATGTCTTGTGTGCTTTCATTCTTCTTTTTTCCTTGTGATGCTCAATAAAGATTTCAGGAAAAAAAGAGGGTTCCTCTCTGAGGAAATGAGGAAATGCCTTGTAAGGACTAGAAAGGGTGATTTGCTGTATGACTTTCTGTGGGACCATAGTACATCCACCAGAGGAATTGATGTAACATTATTCCTGTGGGATTAAGATAAAGCTTTGGGAATGTCAGAAATGCTCATTTGGGATCTTCAAAAGCATAAAAAAGGTGATGAAAATCGAAGAGCACAGTGGTGTTTGAAGCGGGACCACAGAAAAATAAAGTGAGAGGGAAACGCTTTTGGGAGGGTCAGATTACAGAAGTTTGTGCTCAGTATCCACCATGACATTTCTGGTTCCTATCCTGTAATTCAAACCAGACATTTCTTACAGAAATAGACAATCACTGGATGCCCACCAGGCACCGAGGCTTTGCTGCAGATAATTATGAGCTGATGAATGAGCTGCATCTCGGGCTGGGCTCTGACAATGGCTTGCCAGCAGCTCTGCCATCCCACAGGGAAGGAGCTGATGCTCTCCAGCTTCTCCAGGATTGCTCTGGCAGAGATCCACACATGGTCCCAGCTCTGCCTGGGAGCACGTAGCCATCAGTAGTTTCTGCAGCAGTGGTTGTGTAAGGATGCTGGGTGATCAAAGAGCAGGCTAATCAGCTTGGATGGATCAGCAAACTGTGGTGGCTGCAAAACCAGATGACTCTTGGTTTGTGCCCTCTGCAAAGGGTCAGATGTGCCCTCTGATGGCCCCTGGTGCTGGGTCAGAGCTGTTTGACACTGATGGTGCCCGAGGTGGAAGCTGTGAAATGTCCAGCAGGGGTGTGTGCTCAGGAGCCTGGGGCAGCAGCGCTCACCCAGGCGTGAGGAGCAACCCATGGAGCTGCCTCAGGAAGGACCCGATGCTTTATGCTTCAGGAGTTGTGTTCTGATGAAATGATCTGCCTTTTGCAGAGCAGATACTAACAAACTCTGCAAGGCTGGGACTCCTTCTAAGTGCATGAATGAGTTTGCTGATGATTTGCCAAAATACACAGATTATTCTCCTATGGTGCATTGGTTTAATTAGGGATCCAGGGAACCACCTGACTTTGCCTAAAAATCCTGCCAGCTCTACCAGCAGGTAACCTGCTCTGCACCAAGACTAGCAGAACTGCAGGCTGTTGATTACTATTTGTGTTACAGGAGCTTTCAAAATTCCCTTTTAGGATCAGGCAGTGCTTTGCTCAGTAATCAAAACTTTCCAGTGCTTCTTTTACAAAGCATGAGGCACCTCACTGGTGCTTGGCTTGCCTTTAACTTTTTGATGTATTCTATGTGCTTACTGTGCTGACTTGAAACTTCCTCAAGGCAGGAGAATTATAAAATTAGCAGAGAGGGACAGATGAAAAAAAAAGTAAATAAAGTCTTTGTTTTTCTTATGTAGCACCAATCTGTGCTAGCCTGATTTCTACACAGAAACTTTAAATAGAAATGTGTGTTTTCCTTTGAAATATCCCAGAAAAAGAAACCAAAGATATCCCAAAATAGTTAGTGAACTACAACAGCTTGATAAAAGTCTCTTTACAGTATTTCACTGTGCTTTGAATTCTTTGAGATTTACCCAGCCTTCTTCATCACCCTCTATAAATGCTGAATCACTGTAGGACATTTAATAAGATTTAATTCATTCACTGCCTTCAGTACAGGAGCTGTGATTATGGGATGGTCTCTGTGTACTTTTTTCCTCCTATGCAGCAATTTAATTTTAGACTTACTGATCTAAGAACAACAGGAGATTGACTCTGGCTTTTCTTCTGTTGATATGAACCAGGATGTCCTGCTGAAGTACATGAAGATGCAGGGCTGGGAAAGTACTTGCAGTCTTTTCCAGAGCTGTGTGTATTTATTGCACAGACATGTGAACATGTATCTCCATTGTCTGGCTGTCTGTGCTATCAAACACTAAATTTCAAAGTTGTGAGTTGCTCTCAAGCCTGGAGCTTTCTGATTGCACAGGCTGGTTGGTCATCTTCTGCCCTATGCATTGAGCTGCATTAGCTTGACTCTGCTTTCCTGTTGAAATAAGAGGTGGAAATGTGGGGAATCTGAGCTAGGGACAGTGTTGGGCCTTTCAGTGTGTGCATTTTCATGAACCTCTGAGAGCACAACATTCGTTTGGATTTTGTATCTCTAACAGATTCCTGCAACAAATAGGTGTGATTTAGGCTGTGCTGAAAAGAAGGAAAAGCATCTATTTCAGCATATTATTCATGTGCAGTGAGACACTCCTAGCAAACCACAGTTTAGGTCAGAGGAAGATGCTGGGTGAAGAGGGCTTGGACTCATCCTTATTAATGAAACCAAGGCCCAGAGCTTTGAATTGGCCTGCTGTCTCGCAGAAAATCCAGGATCCCAAGAGAACCAAGCTGCTTTTTACAGTGCTTGTGCTTTTCTGCTCATTCACAGTTTGTTTGTTAGATGTCATTTGCATGAATAGTCAAACAGTGTTTTAATTCTGTTCCATCAATGTTTTCAAGCCAAGTTTCCCTTTGGCACACAACAACGATACAGTTGTTCGGTTACTCAACGATTGTTAAAAGAGGCTTAGGTTAAATTCTGGATGTTAATGAGAGAGTGGTGTGCACCAATTTGGATTATGCTTTATGAACTAATTAAATACTTATTTACATGCTGTGTTTACTGTCCTCTATACACAGCAGTTTTTTGTTTAATACTCATTTCATGTACAGGTAATTTGCAGCTTATTTCAACCTCATATCCTTGATGTGAGTACTCTCTTCTCACCACACAAAGAGGGAGGCAAATTAATATCCCTGTCTCCCTTGACAGCATTCAAGGGTCTTTTTCCTGGGTGAAAGAATTTTTGTAAAGCAAAATGTGTTTATGTCTTACCTCTTTATAGTTTGTGTTGAGCAATGGTCCTCAAAGTAAAATTAAGAGCGTTTTAAAAATTTTAGAATATAAAGTTAGTCTTCTAAAGTCTTATTTAAACATGCAAAGAGATGATCTGATTTCTAGAGGGGTTGTTCACAAAGCAGATTTGAGCATAATCAGCTCCTTCTACCCTGCAAGGAAAACAGAAGCCCCTGAGGCCACTCATAGCCGTGGGCTCCTCATCCACCATTTTAATCCAAGGATCTGCTTGCTCATCAACCTGCATCCCAGGCATGCCCCAGAATGTTCCCCAGGTGCCCTGGAGGGTGTGAGCCTCCTCCTGGAGCTGTGGTTCAGCAGGACACTCAGGACTGTTGAAAACTTGGATATCTACCAGGCATAAAATAAGGCTCTTCTGTCAAAAAATACTGATGAAACGAATTAAAATTCACTTTAAAATGTCAGCGGGGATTGCTTAGCAAAACCTACACTGATGTATTTAATTTTAATGGTTTTTGAAGAGATAAAATATGGGCCATTAAAACTGGGGCTGATTGAAGTAGCAGGACATTATTTACCATGTTTCAAATGAAAGGTTCCCTGAAAGTTATTTATTAGCTTGAAGTAATGAATCTAGTTTGCAGGAATAAATGAAATCTAGGTACATCCAGCAAAACAGTTCAGTTTGGTGCAACCTTTACCAAGGGAAGGAGGTTTTAGGGAAGGAACTTGCCTTGCAGGGATCTCATCTGCCTCTTCTAATTTGTAAAGCTAAACCCCTGCCATTTGGCCAAGTCTCATGCAGTCTTCATCACTGAATACTTAAATCAGCCTCGTTAACAGTTAATATTTGCCCAGCTTGCCTGTAGCAGTGTTTCCTAAGTAATTGTTATTCATCCACATTGCATTCTCTACTCTAAATATTTACAGTTTTCTTTTCATCGTTCCTGGGGTGATTTCCCCATGTGCATGTTCAGCTGTGTAGCTCTGGTATACAAAGAAAGAAGACAATTTTAACTTGCTGGCATTTTGTAGCTTTTGTTCTACTTGCAAAGTTTAACACTGATGAGTTTTGACACACAATAAAGCCAGCTCATGTGCCTGACCAGCTTTTTGGGGGAGGCACATCCTCTTGGCAGAGTGTGATATGATGGGTCCCAGATGGAAGAGTTACAGGGTGCAGCTGAGCTGATCCAGTGAATGGCTCTTGGGAGAGAGGTCCTGTCTCTCTGCTCACTCATCCCCTTCCCTATGCACGTTCCTGCTCAGCAGAGAGATATTTGGGATTTTGCCTGGATATTTGAGATTTTGCCATGCTCCAGGCTCCAGTGGGTACACATGGGTCAGCTCAGCTGCATGGTGTGGGTGCACCAAGATACCTCCAAGTGCAATTAGAGTGGCACTTATACACCTGGTAATCTGAAGTGTCTCTCTCTCTATATATATCTATATGTATATCTATATATCTATAAATCTATTGTTCTCTATTTTAAATTATTCCCTAAATTATGGCCTGTTGGGAGATTACAGCAGAGTTTGGAAAAACCCCATTCCCTCTCTCATTAGTGGAGTTTTTCATGTTTTAAATATGATCACAAAGCGGTGTCTGGCCTAATGACAGAGCATAAAAGGTACTGGCTGTATCACTGCCTTCATAGTTACCATTGTTAAAGCACTGAACTCTTTTGCAGGTTAATGAAATTTATCATGATGAGTCCCTGGGTGCTCACATTAACGTTGTCTTGGTGAGGATAATCCTGCTGAGCTACGGCAAGGTAAGGAAAGGTTAATTTAAATGGAGGATATCAATATCTCTAGACTTCTTTCTTTTATGAACAGTGCAGTTACTGGGGACATGTATTTGTTTTGTATTTTAATCCATATATATTATCCTTACTAGTTCGTGAATATAAAGAACTTTCATGTTTATATATATCTGTTTATCATTTAAACTTTACATTTCAAATAATTTCAATTTCTTCTGGGTTTTCCCTGTGTCACTTGATGTTACTGCTTAGCTCTGGCAGTCTGTCTTTTCAGATTTGTTTGGAATAGTCCATGAAACATAGAGAACATTTTAGTTCCTACAGAAAACACAATTGTGTTCTGGTTCAAGTGTATGTAAGTAACAGTAAACACAAGGTCAGCTCTGCAAGATGCTGAGGGCTATGGCTGCTTTCTAAGAACTCATTTATACTTGTGCTTATTATCAGGGGAACTACACATGTGCTTAAAGTAAAATGGGTGTTCTGTGGAATAGGGGCCAGAAGAAGAGAGCTCTGCAGATCAAATCTGTAATTAAAAATATCAAGTGTTCTTTCTCTCATTTTCTGTGGAAGGGGATGGTCCACAGACAAAACCTGGGTAAAAAGGAACAAAATGTTAAATGGGTTTCAATAGTATTGATCTGTTCAGTACCTGTGTCCTGTTACTGCCAAGTCAACATCAGATTCCATGGGAACAAGAACAGGACGTTTCAAGTATGTTGATAACTGCTTTGGTTAAGGACATGTGATTTTAGTGCCTCAAATGCAGCATCAGGCCCAGCTGCTCAGAGCAGAGTGTTAACATCCAATACACCTTCCTGTGACTGGAGTTGCTGGGATTTCCATGTTCATGTAGGAACCCTGGATTCTGGATGACTCCATGTCTGTTCATGGAAGTTGCTGGAATGCTGTCAGCAAAGAGCCAGAGCAGATGGTGAAACTTCCCTGCATTCACCAGCTTGTCCTGCTCAATACCAGCTCAGAATTTCCCTCCCTGGTGCAAATGAGGGAGCTCTCAGGTTTAGTCTGGCCTCTGCAGGAGACTGATTACCTGGATACAGGTTAAATTTTTCTGTTGGAGCTTCCCCATCTGAGAACTAAACACACCAATCTATCTCTGCTTTTCCTGCAGTGATGATAATGATGTAGTTATGCACTTTGAATAAGCTTTATCAGATGTATGTCCTAAGGTAAATGTAAAAAAAGGTCATATTTGCCATTTTGTGATTGAAACTTCATGGAGTGTGTAGTTAACATTGAATTACAAAATGGTTGATATATCCTTGTCATTGCTATAGTGGCAAAAATTGATTGCAAATTGACTTATGAATCTGATGTTGCAATAGTGGTGGAAGCCAGCAGAATTAGTGCCTGGGCTAGTCACTTCTTTGCAGTCCTTAGTACATAGGTATTTCATAATTGTTATGTGTTTATTATTATTCATCTTTAGCCCTATAGATCTACCTCAGTGTGAGCTCTGGCTATTTCTGCCATTTTCCAGATGGCAGACAGTGGCTACAGCAGTCATCATTCCATCTTAAGGATCTTTGTTTTCTTGTGAAGAGCAAAGATTTGTCCATTTATAATTTGAAAGTTACCAGTTTCATATTCTTTAGAGAGGAGAGTTGGGGTGGAGGACAGAATCCAGCATTTTTTGGCAGGTCTTTGGCCACATCACAGAAGTAGCATTTGCAGGTCTGTGTAATCTGCTTGTGGATATTCTGCTTCTGGATTCTACATCCACAATCTGCAGTGGACAAGGCTTTACCTTCTGAGTTATCCTGCTGGTTTCAGTGGAATAATTCTGCTATCACAAACTTGTCCCAAAGATAATTTTTCTTGCATTTCCATATCTGATTCTTGTTTACATGAAAGACAATCTATAGCTTTCTAAAAATAGTAAAAAGTATATATAAAAGATATAATTCCAAAACTCCTCTACTTTAAGATGTGAGAACCTGCATGCCATGGCTGTATAAGAATACATCCTTTTCTGTTCATGTTTTTAAAGTTCCTGATAAGAGGACTCCCAGTACCAGGGAGTAGAAGGTGAGGAGATTTTTCTTTAAAGTTTTGGGATAATTTAGCAGTGGAAAAGCATAGAGAAGTGTATAGTTCTTATTTTCTGAACCTGTTCTGAGGGATTAGAAAAAAGCCTTGAATATTTTACTGTCCCACACATGAGCACTAACAATTTTTAGGAAAATATATATTCAAAACACATAGTATTTAGTGGGGTACTTGTAGAAGTTAAGGCAGTGCATGAATGAAGCAGCGTGGTTGGCTTCACAACATGAAAATGTTATCCCAGTCTTGTTTGAGTAAGCATTTCTTTTGAAAGCATGGAGCTAATATCTTCAGATTCATTTGCTTCACTGCAGGCAATTTATATATATTATCAAGGGTGCCATTTAAATAATCATAATAATTACATTATGGTTCTGTAATTGATGAAGTATGTACCATCAACGTCAGGTTTATGACAGCACTCTCAGCTATTGCCAATTCTCCACCCCTGAGCAGCCTTCTACTGGATTGTGGGTTTTTCAGATGATTATATTATTTTATACAATATGTCATCTGTTGATAAGAATAATATGGACAATACTTGAGTTGCATAGCAACCAACCTTTCACTGGTTCTTGCTTGAAGGTACTCCACTCTTTCAAATGTACTTATATTTTAATATTCTCAAACACAGGCAAGTGTACATGCAGAAGTTTCAGTAATTTCAGGAACAGCATTAATATGTGTAAGATGGAAAAATGGAACATATTCCTTGGCGATCACATGCTGAAATTACTTCGGGGATGAATTGAAAAGATCTGACATGGTTTTACTGAATTAGCACTTTGTGTGAGTTATCACCTCAGGACTTTGAGGGGGTGGCAGGCTGAGCCCTGCCAAGGGCACCAGGCTTGGGCTCTGGCTGGGTGGTGTTTGGGGAGCAGGCAGAGTGTGGCTGGGCTGGGGCTGGGGTAGATTTGCAGGACTTTGCAGGAGCTGCCAGCCCTTCCCTGACTCCCCACTTTTCTCTTAGTACTTCCTGCAAATGATGTACCACAGACTGATGTGAAGGCTTCAGCTGTGCCTTGCTGCTGCCCACTCATTTATCAATTCCATCATTAGATAGAAAAATATGTTCTGCAAAGGCTGCTCCATATCTGTGTTGGCTTCAGAAGTCACAATGCATTTCTCTGCATTTTCTTGACATTGACTTCCAAAGTCACTGGCTTTTTTGATGGGATGGGATACTGCAAGTAAGTAAACAGGGTTCATGCAGTGCATTTTTCTTCAAATGGGAAAAAAATGAGCTGGCTCATTTCTGCCTTTTTGACTTCAGTAGTAGGAAGATTGGTTCCAAATTTTGGCAACTGCGGGTATATTTGAGATTAATATAATTCAATGTTTGTGCAAATTATTCCACTTAGACCTATTTTGGTTGTAACAGCTCTATAATACAGCTAGCTCTAGAATACTCAGGGAAATAAGCAAAGCAACCACGAGCACCAAGTGCAGAGGAGGTTGCAAGAGATGAGCTGAGCATGCATTTAAAAGCCCTGACTGGTTATTCTAAAATTTGTTTGGAAACATTTAAACACTGAGCACTGCATAAAATCCTCTCATCGCCTCTTTGAGGTGAATGAATAAAGATTATTATTCCCATTTTACAGCTAAAAAAACAAAGATGTTAAGTGTTATTTTCCAAGGCCACACGGAAGGCCACTGGCAGGCTGGGGATAAGACCTCATAAATTCCTGGCTGCAGCCCCACGCTCTGTCCACTGACAATGGTGACTCTGTGTGCAGATGAGCTGCCCCTGCACAGCACAGAGGAAAGCACAGGTTAGCTGGGATGGATGTAATTAATTCAGTGATTAATGAAAAAACACTTGGAAAGAATTTTGCAGGGACTGCAGGTTTTCAATAAATGCAGCCCCCTGAGGATTTGTGAGGGAAATGTGAGTGTGGCAGCGCAGGACACCCTGAGCTCTCCTCTGGCACCATGCACAGCCTGAGTGTATTCAGCCTGGAGCAGGGTGGGATGGGCTGAGGGATGCTGGCTGTGCTCCGTGGCATCTGGAAATGCAACCAGGAGGGAGAGAAAAGCCACATAAGCTGTAAACCAGTGCTGGCATCAAAACAAGTGGCTGGACTCTGACCATGTGTTAGCTTGGTCAGAGTGAAAGAAGAACCTGACTACCACTGCAGAGAGCCTCTCAAATAGCTGCGAGGAGGGAAGAAAACCCTTTGAGGTAGCAGTTGAAGAAGAAGGTGCTATGGGATGGATGCCTGCAACCTCATAGGACAGGACTGTCCAACTGAGAAGGAATTTTCAATTTTGTATATCTGAGACATTAGCAGAGCTCCTGCTGCCTACACTGGGGACAGGGCTTTACCTTTGATATTTTCATACAATGATGCTCTCTTTATCTCTGCCATCTGACCTTTTCATGTCTAAGCTTGATACAAGCAGGGGAGATGTTCCTGGTTCAGCCAGGATGGAAGTGCTGGTTCAGTCTGAGTCAGGTTCTTCTTGATCTCTGTTTCCCATAAGGCAGCCTTGGAAGCACAAATCAGGTTTATTCCTTAAATCTGGTGTTTGTCTTTACTATTTTGCTGTTGACCCTGATGTTTCCCTGGAGGGAAAGGGATGAGCACCTCCACCTCTCCCACTAAAGTGCAAAGGCTCTGGCTGAGAGCACCTGTGCCTGGCAATGCAAGGAGGTTTTAGCTGCACATTAGGGCCATGAGCAGCTGTGCTTGGAATGAACCTCATCTAGTCCAGCTCCCCTGCTCAGAGCAAGGTCACCTGGAGCAGGTTGTTCAGGACTTTGTCCAGCTTGGTTTTGAATATTTCCAGAGACTCAATAACCTCTCTGGACAACCCTTCCCAATGTTTGGCCACTCTTATGGTAAAATACGGTAACACTCCTAAATGCTTTTTTTCTTGCCTATTGCCTCTTCTCCTTTCTCTGGGTCCCACTTTCCAGACTGTCTCAGTCATCTTTATTCCCTGCCCAATAGGTTTTTAAATCTATTGAAATCTTCCTGAGCCTCCTCCAGCCTCTCCTTGTACTAGCTCATGAATGTGAGTTGAGTATCTTTTTTTTCCACTGACATTGGTAGATGCAGAAGACCTGAAAGAATCAGCAGGAATCAAGCCCTGACCTTACAGATGTGTCTGAAGATGGAGTTGTTGACCCCAGCATTTGGCCATGTCCAGTAACCAGTTCTGCACAGGCTGAGTTGCAAGGCCAGGACCTACATATGATGTAGCATTTTGGCAGCTGTTCATATTTTTGCACTGTTTTCATATGTTTCATATGAGGATAAAGAGAAGAGATATTGCCATCCTGAATTTTATCTGGGTGAATTGTTGAATTCCCTTATTTCTATATTAGACTTAGAGTTTATAAAAAAGTTTCCTAGTGTGTTTTGTTGGGACCTTGAAGAATGTGGAGCTGGCTGATAGCATAAACAGTACTTTGTACTCCTGATCTGCTTACATTTATACAGAATAAGATACTGAAAAATGTTTACAAACTGCTGCCATAAGAAAGCTTTACAAATCCCTTGAATGAGAAATGACAGTTTGCTGAATGAGCTATTTTTGTTAGTTTGGTTACCATGGACATTCAATAATTGTATTTATTTATCTTTTGCTTGCCTTGTTCAGGATGAAAGAAGAATATAGGAGTTATAATCCAATATCCAATGAGCAATAGAAATGCCAAGTAGAAGCAATGTAAACAGTGTGTTTTGCAGAGATTTTACACATTCAGGAAGGGAAAGTCATATGTTAAATTGTTTCCTGAACGTGTGCACTGCTGTGGTCCAACTTTTCCTGCTATAGTTTGAAGCCTGTCATGTTAAGAATATTTCTGCTCCTCCTGGAGCTACTGAAGAGCTGCAAAGCCTTCTCCGTTGGTTCTCTTGGAGCACCACCTAATGGATGAGTTAGGAAAGGTCCCAAGCTTCTGACCAGCCTAAATTTCTTATATTCTTATCACCAGGTACCTGCTCATCATCACTTTTGCAAAGTTGTACCCAGTGCTGCCAAATATCAGTTAAATGAAATATTTGTTTAAGGGGAGCTGCCATTCTGTGTGTGACTCCAGTGTGTCTTTCCCATGGGCTGGCAGCTTGAACATTCTTGAATGGCTTGGGTAGAATGTAGACTAATTTTGCAGCTTTCTTCTAAGATAACTTTGACATTGTTAAAGAAAAAAGAAATACTTATTTCTTCCTTTCCCCACAATCTCCAATCTCCACAAGTATTTTAAGGACTTTCCACAGCTTCATGAATGACTTGTTCTTCAGTGTGTTCATATGAGAGAACTGATAACATCCCAAAGGATAAGAAGGTTCAGAGACCTCTCTGGCTTTCAACCACTTCTTACTGCCCTGCTTTGCCTCTTTGTATGAATGATAACGGTAATTGCAACTCAGTTGTCTTCTTCTTTTTTTTTTTTTTTTTTTTTTTTTTTTTTTTGGTTTTGTTTTTGGTTGTTGTTGCTTCCATCTAAGAAGGAAGAGAGTGAAGAAGAAATGAAGGCAGAATCAAAAAAAGGAAGGGAAATGTGCAGCATAGGTAGATGTTTAGTTTCCCAGAGAAAAGGCCTCAGCTAGTTCTGTAGGGCAGAATGTCCTCGTCACCCTCTGTGGTATCTCCTCGCCTGGGGGATGTTTTCCCAGCTGAGCCCTTTCCACTTCTTGGCCAACATCTCCATCTGTTTCCATCAGCAGTTCATAGATATTTTTGCTTTTCTTGCTGTGAGAAGGAAAGTTTCTCTTTCCACTGGCAGTTTTCCTGCTGATCAGCTGAGTAATGCTCTCCACAGGCCTGCTGTCCTGCTTGGAAAGAGGTCCTTCCCAGCCAGGTCAGAGCTCCCAGCCAGCTGCAGGACCTGTGGGTTGCTGGCAGTGTGAGCCCTTTGCTGGCCAAGAGTAACACCTACACCTCTTCTCCATGTGCAGCCTGCTGGCCCCCAGTTTCCCCTGTTTGCTGTGTGACAAGAGGGATTTTACCTTTCAGCCCTTATTACAGCACACAGCTCATCTCTTTTCCTCTTCCTTATTTGCTTTGTCCACTTAATAAAATATCTGGGCTCTGATGAAAGCCCACATTGGTTTCCAAAAGAAAATATTATTAAGTGTTATCTGATATCTCTACAAGAGTAATTTTTGGACAACATCCTTCTAAAACATATGACATCTGCCCTGTCTACTAACAAGCTCTGCCTGGTCCCACAATCTCCCAGACTCCTTTCTTCAGGACAGCAGCATCTATCTGTAAAGACAAGGCAGCTGGAAAAGTGGATAAAATTCTATACAAAGGCATGCCTGGCTTAGAAGTCTCTGACCCAAAGACCACTGGAGCATTGGAGGTTCTTTGGAGGGAAACACTAATTCCCTTCCCTGGCCATGGCATTGCCTGCTGTCAGGAGAGGACCATGGTGTTCGTGGTTCTTCAGTCTCAGCCAGTGCAGTTGCACAGCACAGTGAGCTTGACTCCCTGATGGTTCCCCAGACATGCAATATTTGCTGTTAGCACTGATGGAGCCTTTCTGATCTGAAAGTCTTTGGCAAATTGCAGAAAGTGGATGTTCAGGTGAAAATTTGCTAGGAATCAAGTGGGTTTCTCTTTTCAGGCTGTTCCATTACAGTGGGGAAAGACAAGGGATTAGTGACCAGATGACTTGAGTGCTCAGTGGACTTGGAGTACTCAGCAGACAGACTGAGTTTTTCCTCTCACTCTTTGAAGTCCTCCTCACTTACAGGACCTAGACTTGCTACATTCATAGCACACGGACACTCAAAATAATTGGCTTCCTACTGGATGTCTTGTTTCCCAGCTTAAAGAGCAGTAAGGCTCAGTTTTATGATAAAGTTGTGTCGTTGGCAAAAAGTTGGGTCAGCTAAAACATATTTTCTAGGACTTGTGTGTTCTCAGTTTCCCCTTTTATGTGAAAGGGTTTTTTTTTCTTTCTCCCTATTGTGTTAGATGCAAAAACCCCACCATGCTCCACGTTATCCACTTGGTCCAACTTCATTTGCTTGAAGACAAACTCTAAAATCAGTGTTTTGATAAGTAAGCATTGAGGTTCTCTTGGACTGAGCCTGTGGTTTTGCTCCTGGAATGGACTCAGAATCCAGTGAAGGAGTTGTTGACTCATGGCAATGCCAGGGCAGGGCCTGAGCCACGGGAGCTGCTGCTCTGCTGTGCCAGACTGCTCTGGCCCCTGGCAGACTCGATGTTAATCAGAGCAGCGCTGAAACCTGCTCCCTTGGTTCATTCAGAGACAAACATTTTGCTTTTGTGATAAACACCAACAAGGGCTTGGTTTAGCGGGCAGGGAAGAGATGACAGAGGGCAGCTATAAAGCAGTGGTTATTAGGAAATAATTGACATTTTATTTTCTGTGCTTTTTTGCTGATCATGCAAATTCAAGACTTCTTTGCAAATAATTGGATACCCTTAAACAAAGCATATGTTGATAGGGTGTGTGTTTTCATTGTTTTCTGATCATTGTGTCTTAAATAATGCAATTTTTCATTTGATAGAATGTACACAAGGAGGTCATTATGAAATAAGGAAGTATTAGCAAACATCAGAAAGTATTAGAAAACTAGAGGTTTCTCAACTTCATTTTGCGGCATTCTTTGCTTTTGAGTCTTGCAGTCAGATACTTTTATTGAGCTCCTTGAAGGAATTGATCTTTTTTGCGCAGTTTTAGAGAAATAAGAGTGAAGGTGATATAGATAAGTTTTGTGTTTGTTTGCTTGTTTGTTTTTGTTTTACCACTGATGGATGTTATTAAAGATCTCAGCAACAGTCAAACCCTTTTAACAGACTAGGATTTTTCTTGGAGAGCCAGGATTTTGCCCTGTATTAGTAACTCAAAGTTTGTTTAAGTATGTTCTTATAAATATACAAAGATTCAATAAAGGCACCACAACTGTCCCACCATTTTAAATACAGTTATTAGTTCAATTTCCAAGGGAATTATGGCTGGAAGCAGTATGATCCAATACAGGATTATATTACAACTTTTTCATTCCACAGTGGTATCAGAGTCCAAACTGTGCTCTATTTGGTTTATAAATTTGTTTTTCTGAACATTTGCAGAATTGTAATATCTTAGTTTAGCCAAAATCAGACCTCAGTTTGGCAGACACTTGTTTTATCAATTCCAGTTGTTCCTCCACAACCCTTTGAGGGTTTTCTTTTTCATGTAGTCAATACTCTATGTACTCCATCATGCATTCAATTAGAGGACACGTCAAATACATCTGTATTTAAACATGAATTGTATTACTTCTCTCTTATTTTTGGCATAGGCTAAGTTTTGCTCTACATTAAGTATTTTGGAATGACAAATGCTTGCAGTACAGTATAGCATCTAAACTGTAATGGGTTTTGTTATGATTACAGTGTTGTCATGGTAATATAATTTTTGCAAATGAAAAGCCAGGGTTCACATCTGTAGTTCTTACAAATCTTGGAAGTCCTGGGACAGGTCAGTTAGTCATACATTCTGGAGTATCCCACATACAATAAGCTTTACAAAGTCTTAGCAGGGCGCAGTATCAAGCAGAATTAGCTGAGAGCTCCTAAGAAAGTACTACTAAAAAAAAAAAAAACCAGAAAAAAAAGAAGAGGCAAATGTAATAGTTGGATTTTAAAATACCTTTCTCTTCCTTGCTCAAGAGAACTGTTCTTTGCACCTCACCTAACACTTCAGCTCACTGGAACCAGCCAAGCTGTGTCAGTGCACCACCCATGTAACCTGTGGTTTACATGGAGAATGGCATCCCTCAGTGGGAAGTTGTGTTCTACCTTCTGAACGATCTTCAGATGAGTAATGGGATAAAGAAAATGCAATTTAAAAGACAGTCACTGAGAATGTCCATTTCTGGAAGTAATGGTTCAAGTACAGCTGAAAAAGTGGACTTGGTTTTACACCAACAGAGCATCCAAGAATGTGCCAAGGTCTGCCAGAACAGCCTAAGCATCTCCATTTCATGACAAAAGCAGTGATGGACAGGACACGGTGCTGGCTCTCTGCAGTTGTTGTGATAGGCTTTTCTTGGCCATTAGGCATTGATCATCCCCACACTGGGTCAGTCTGTCCTGGTTGAGTCTGTTGTGGTTCCAAAAGGGACGTGGGCTCCATCAGGAACTGTGTATCCAGTCTGGAAGTGATGATAAAGAGATGATAAAGAGATGTAAACTGATGCCAGGGTTGCATAGAAATAATAAGAGTGCCCAACCCAGTATCAGTTTTGTCATTAAAATACCCATCTTTTTATTTCTTGTCTATTTTTAAAATTTTGTTACATCTGAGATCTCATAAATGCAGAATTCGCAATCTAACCATGAATTTAGCTATTCTATTGCTTCCTTGATCCAGTAAAATTTGTTTCTGAAGTGTAAGTATCTCTTAATTAAGAACAAACTTGTAATGGAAATGGGATGCTTAGTCAAGTGCCTGAAAAAGTTGGGAAAAAAATTGCCTACACTTCTAATAAATAACTCTTGGTGTAATTTTTTTCCCATTGTGACTGCAGTCCATGAGTCTGATAGAGATTGGGAACCCCTCCCAAAGCCTGGAGAACGTGTGTCGTTGGGCCTACCTGCAGCAGAAACCCGACACGGGGCACGCCGAGTACCATGATCACGCCATCTTCCTCACCAGGCAGGATTTTGGTCCATCAGGCATGCAAGGTGTGTGCCTGGCTTTGGTTTGCATTTGCATTTATTAATGAGCCAGGCTAACCACGTGAAGTTTAACTGTACATCTTTTGCTGAGCTGTGCTCAGTGTTATCTCTCCCCAAGAGCTCTGTGCTGGGCCATTCTCAGTTGTAGCTGCTTTATTTGTTATTTGATTCTTTCTTACTGATTATCTATTGGATCATTTTTGTGTTCTCACTGAAGCAAAGAAAATGGGATACATATGTAAACAGTCCTGGAAATGCCCCAAGATTAAATAATAGATTTTGTGTTTTAAAAGTTTCAAAGCTGTTGCTGTGTTACAGCCAAATTGCAAGAAATGTTGTTATGGAGAGGTTTGGAACAGCAGGGCCAAGTACTGTCCCCTTTTTCCTTTTTTGAGACCTCTGCCTCCTGTGAGATCAGGTTTTTCACCAGATGGGAGAAATCTCAGAACTTTCCCATTGGTTTTGAGTTGGCCAGAACTGCTGTCAACACAGGGATGGGGCTTTGCTACCTGAGGGGTGGTGTTGGGCTCCTCCATCAGCAGCACGTGGTGCTCTTTGCCTCTGTTGTCTTATGCACTTAGGAAAGGCGACTGTAGGGCAGTCCAAGAGGTGACAAGAATTTCCTTGGTGAGCCAGGAAGTTTTCATTTGTTCAAGGCTGGTTTCGCCTGTTTCCTAGATGAAGGAGCACATCATTAAAAGTTTGGGGGCAGAGGACCACTTCAACTATACTTGAGTCACAACAAAGGAAAGAGCTCACCCTAGAACTTCCCACCACGCTGATTTTTCTGTACTTGTTCATTTTCTGAAACCCTTGGTGCTTCTCACAGGCTATGCCCCCGTCACTGGGATGTGCCATCCTGTCCGGAGCTGCACTCTCAACCATGAAGATGGGTTTTCATCTGCATTTGTGGTGGCTCATGAAACTGGACATGTGTGAGTACAACTGGACATCTGTGTTGTGCCTTAAATGGTTTTTGGTACTAACAAATGCTGTTGACATTGAACAGATGCAACTGTTGTTAAGAAACAATATTTAGAGTTTAGAGCTCTGGTTTTGAGTCTCAGCTCTCACAAAGCTTTTTTTATGATCTTAAATAAGCTTTATATTTTGGGATTTTCAAATGGGAAAAAATAATACCAAAATATCTTCCAGGGCTGCTGTGGGACTAGATTGAATGATGTATTATAGTCTCCTGGCGGAAATAAAAAGTACCCATAATAAAGAAATATGAATTCACTGAGGCAGTGGAACACAGTATTCTTGCAAGCAATCCATACTAAATAAGCACATAATCTGTATATGTTAGTGCTGATAAAGGAAACAATACTGTATAGAAGCAAGGTGCCAAGCACTGCAGTTCCAACTGTTCTATATATCTCATATAAAAAATGTAATCCTTTTACCTGTTGACGTGATTTGAACCGATGCCTGAGCAGCAGTTGTCAGAGCTTTGGCTTTTCCCAGATCTTTTTAGTTTCTCTGTTCTCCCTCCAGAGAACTCCCACTGATTTCCCATTTTCTCTTTGGTAGAATAACAGGTACCAGAAGGCTTTTTCTGAACAGTTTCCATCTATTCTGTTTTTCCTGAGAAAGCCTGCAGGCCCTTTCTCTTTTTTTAAACAATGAAGTGCCAAAATTTATTGAAATCACCATAAACATATCTCTTAGTTAGACAGAGACACCTATTTGAGACTCAGATAGTATTCGATTCCAGAATTTTTGAATTAGGAATGAAAAGAACACAGCATGGACTTTAAAAGAGACTGCAGAAAGTTTGTAATCCCTCAAGTCATATTCAGCCCCAATGTGTTGATTTGGTTTAACTATGGACATATATTGCCCACATTAGTCCAATAGTGCTTATTAAAAATACAGTATAAGATTCTAACAAAGGAAAGGATCAAATATATTAATAATAAATCCAAAAAGAAATTTTAAACCATCTGTAATTTGGGGTAATTTTCTAGAGAGCATCCACCGCTTTCCAGGCTGTTTCACATTTAAACAATGTGGGATTGCTCCTGGGCAACAGCAGCAGCTTGTCTGAACTAGCGTTCTCTGTGCTGCCTTTCTTTATTTCCATGCAAAACAATTGTCTGCAGTTGCAAAATACTTTGAATCAAGCTAAGGTGTGATTTTTTTAGAAGAGTTATATAAAGCCCTGAATAGCTCCAGATTAGAGCCTGGGAACGTTTCTGTTAGAATTCCTGGAGGGTGGGCAGGCTCAGTAATTCAGAAATGGATTCACATTTAGCTGTAGTAATTCACAAATGTGTGTGTGCACAAAGCCCACAAAAGGCATTTTTAGGTTTTTTTTGAAAGTGGATTAGGCTGATGACATGAAGGTACTCGCCAGGGTCAATCCTTCCATGTGGGAGTTACTCTTGACCAGCTCTAGCTCCGTCCTCACCCTTATTCCCCATGAATTGCTCATGTGAACAAGGGCAGTGGGAGTTCAGAACCTTGCTGGCACCAAGCCCTGGTGACATGGGGAGGGACAGCACTCAGAGCCCACCCACAACATCACCTCTGTGTCTCTGTTGGGGGCAGTTTAGGAATGGAGCACGACGGCCAAGGGAACCGCTGTGGGGACGAGGTCCGGCTGGGCAGCATCATGGCCCCCCTGGTGCAGGCAGCCTTCCACCGCTTCCACTGGTCCCGCTGCAGCCAGCAGGAGCTGAACCGCTACCTCCAGTGAGTAACACTGCCTACAGCGAGTACTGCTACCTCCAGTGGGTAGCGCTGCCTCCAGTGGGTAGCGCTGCCTCCAGTGAGTAACACTGCCTCCAGTGAGTAACACTGCCTACAGTGAGTTACACTGCCTACAGTGAGTACTGTTACCTCCAGTGAGTAACACTGCCTCCAGTGAGTAACACTGCCTCCAGTGAGTGACACTACCTACAGTGAGTTACACTGCCTACAGTGAGTACTGCTACCCCCAGTGAGTACTGCTCCCTCCAGTGAGTACTGCTATCCCCCAGTGAGTACTGCTACCTCCAGTGAGTACTGTTACCTCCAGTGAGTACCGCTCCCTCCAGTGAGTACCACTGGGCAGCCCTGGCCCTCCTTGAGGGAACGCTTCTGCCTCTCGCCTTCACTTTGATGGCAGCCTGTCAGATTCACATTTTCTGAAAACTCCCTTCACCCAGGATTTTTCTTCTGGGAAGCTGAGAAGCTTCAGAGAAAAGAGATACAATTCTTATCTCATTTGATTCTCCTGTGTTTTGCTCCTTTGGAATGTGTTTGGAGATTGTTTACCCACAGATGACTGTTTTATTGGTTTTTGATGTGGGTTGTTTTCACTCATTGTCCAATCAGTGCCAACTCTGTTGGGACTCTGGAGACAGTCATGAGGTTTCATTATTATCATTTTAGCCTTCTGTAAGTATCCTTTCTGTATTCCTTAGTATAGTATAATATTCTTTAATATAACATAGTATCATAAAGTAATAAATTAGCCTTCTGAGAGCATGGAGTCAGATTCATCATTCCTTCCTTCATTGGGGCACCCCGCAAATGCAATATCAACCCATTCTAAATTATTCTCATTTCATTTATGTCTGTTTGTTTTCTGGACATTGAGGGTGTATTTGCTGTCCTCTCAGGGGTGATGGAAGGCCCTGTTATGAATCTCATTGCAAACTTTCCTCCCTCCCTACTCTAATCTCTAGCTGAGCGCTGCCTTGGCTACCCAGCAGTGTCGTGTCTGTCTTGCCATTTGTTGCTTATGATATCTGTCAGTGACAAGATGGTGCTGCCTAGAGAGGAAAATCTGCCCTTCAAGTGCTCAGGGCTTTTCTTGACTTTAGTAGATATCTGAAGAGCATACATGGTTCCAGAATCAGGTCTTCAGTTGTTAATTTTTCTTTCAGTACCTTAAATGCAAAAGCTGTTTAAACAGCTTCATCCATGCCCCTTGCATTCCTTTTTGGACCTGACACTTCAGGCATTAGATCTGTGTAGAGTTCCCTGACAAATTCTGTTGTTTATGACCTTTTATTTTTGCTCCTTACAGAAAAAACCCTCCCCTTATTATGTGCAAATTTTACAAAAAATATGGGAAAGCTACCACCATAACCAGCAAAAGCTGAAAATGAGTAGGAAAAAAGTAGAGCAAAATACATGAAGTAAACATGAGTCAGTCTTTTTGTCAGTATTTTTATTATTGTAGATATCTTAGGCGTGGCAATAAAGAATAAAAACATTGTGAGGGAAGTGTGATTGTTTCAATTAGCAAGATCCTCCAGAGCTTTAGCCATTAAATAAAAATCATCTGGCCTAGAGGGCTGCTTTATGTTCTTTTAAATACAACTATTTATAAAATGTCTTATAACAAAGCAGAATGATGGTTTGCTTTGAAGTAAATCTAACCTCAAAATTCTGCTTTCAGCTATTGGTAACTTCAAGGCAACCTTAATGATTGCCAGGATAGGCTCGTGTATGGTGTCCTCATGTCTGTTAAATAACTGGGAGACATTTCAGAGATCCTGTGGACTGGGTTGGTGTTGTGAATAAACCAGTTCTTACACTGTGTTAACCATTTGGTGGGATTGGCATCAGGCCTTGAGCTGGCATGACTTGGTCAGATGTAATTCTACAGGCTGTTCTCTTTAGGAGAAGAGGAGAAACTTCCACATTGATCACACAGAAAGAAAACTCATTTTAAACTATGGATGGAGTTGGGAGTGATGAGGAGAAGCAGAGAGAGGGAACAAACCCTACTGAAGTCTGTAAATGAGTCACTGCTTCTCAGGGAGGACACAGGGAAGCTGTAAGCTCAGTGGTATTCTGGGCTGGTTACCCTGGCCTCTGCTTTTGAAACCTCATTTGAGAGACAGCTGCAGGCAGCAAGAAATTCCGCAAATGGAAAATTAATTAAACTTTCTTTTCTTCCTGGTCTCATGTGGATTCTTCCTTTGATTCTTTTCACATAAGGGGCCTGGAGACGGATAGGAATT
Source organism: Zonotrichia leucophrys gambelii (assembly GCF_028769735.1). Taxonomy (NCBI): domain Eukaryota; kingdom Metazoa; phylum Chordata; class Aves; order Passeriformes; family Passerellidae; genus Zonotrichia; species Zonotrichia leucophrys. The sequence goes on from NC_088183.1 coordinate 7,231,606, forward strand.
TACCTGCAAGCTAAATGGAAATTACAATGGAAGGGCTTCAAAAAAAGATGTGTAGAATCCATTGAAGGTAGATACGACATGCTAAAGTGAATGTGACCATAATTGTGATATTAGCTGCTCTTCAGGATCAGGATCTGAGAAATTGCAGGCTCTATTTTGTTTGGAACAAAAAGGCAACGAAACCACAAACACTGTGCAAGCCTCACAGCCCCATCTGTTCCTGTAATTGTTGCCTGTTGCAGCTCCTACGATTGTCTGCGGGATGATCCCTTCGAACACGACTGGCCCTCCCTTCCACAGCTGCCAGGGATTCACTACTCCATGAATGAGCAGTGCCGCTTTGACTTCGGGCTGGGATACATGATGTGCACAGCTGTGAGTACTTAACTTTAGCTGCTGCTGTTTCTCATCCAGGCGTGCTCTAAGTGTCTCTGAAATGTCCTTAAAAGGGACAGTGTAGTGAAGCCCACAGTGAAAGATGCTGTGCCTTCTTATCTGTAAGCAAGGATTAACAACTGGATGTTGACATATATGTTATTCTAAATATCTCTTATTTTTTGTCTTTTTCTAACTGGAGTTACAGAAGTAATTATTTTGCAGTTTCATAAATATCTGTAGTTGTCAAGCAAACAAACTTGCTGTGTTATTGAGCCTCCTCTTGCTGGCAGCTGGTTATTTTGCTACAAAACTCCCACCCGGATGTGAAGGAGATGGATTTGCTGCCACATCTCGTAGTGCTAGCACAGGGCAGCATGCTTTTATGATCCAATTTTATGGAAAGTGTGATGTATTTTGATACCTTGCAAGAGAAAATAGGCATCACAGCGAGTAAAGCAACTTGTAAGGGCTCTTGTGACACGGCTGGCTCTTGTGTATGAGGAAAATAAGAGGCAAAGTCTAAGTTTAAAGCAAGGCAAGTTTATTGCTATTCTCAGCGGACTGGCCTCAGAAAATAAAGTCTTCTGCAGCAGGGCTGTGTCTCCCACCTCCAGCCCCTCAAGTAGAACTAAATATTAAATGGAAAGAGATGTTTTCAGCTGCTGGCAGCTGCTGACACATAACATTTCTGCTTTCATTCCCATCTGCAGGAATATATGAGCCGAGCAGTGTCCCTAGATAATGGATGAGGACCTTTACAGCATGAGCTGTAGTGTTGTGTCTTTACTCAATTCCCTCTGAAGCTGCCTTGGAAGAATGTCCCAGCCAAAGAGAATCTTTTCTTACAGCCATCCTGCAGAGCCTGGGAGATGGAGGCTTTCTATTTTTCTTTGTTCAGAATAGCCAAAAGCATGTCCAGACATCATGATTTAGTATGTTTTGTGGTGGGTGCTTCCCATCCTATCCTACAGAAGCCTTTGCATTGTAGGTAAAATGCTGATTTATTCTTTGGATTGGGGACCTCATCTCAAATTTCCATCCCCCTAAGAAGGGGATTACAACAGCTGAGCTGAAGTCTGAGCAGCTCATTTCCATCTCCCATGGGTGCACAAGGATTTTTTGCTTTGTTTGCCAAAGGAAGCAGCCCCATTTGGAGAAGCTGTAAGAAAAGGCAGTGTGTGTCTCACTGCCTGAGCAAACTGGTTGGTCATTTGTGTAAAACTATTTTTGTTTGACTTTATTCCATCTCATGCAGATGGGATCTCACCTCAGAGTCATGATTCTGTATGCTCAAATATTCAATCCACAGACATCACGGTGCTCCTCAGGGATCAGCACCAACAGCTGGAATTTTACACCTAGGAAAGGAACCCCCCCATCTGCAGCTCCTGTTGCAGTTTCCAGTGGGAGCTCTCTCAAACATCATCCACTCTGATTTTGTTTTGTGTGTTCCAGTTCCGTACATTTGATCCCTGCAAGCAGCTGTGGTGCAGCCACCCCGAGAACCCCTATTTCTGCAAAACCAAGAAAGGGCCTCCGCTGGACGGGACCATGTGTGCACCAGGGAAGGTGAGAGCTGTGCACCCACACACCTGTGTGTGTTCATGTGTGTTTGTGTGCAGCTGGGGATGTTCCCCTCAAAATCAAGAGGAGAAAGAGGAGACCCTGTCTGGAGGACCTGAGGTTTGCTAAGATGTGGGGCAAACTCCTGAGGGCAAGTGATGTGCTGAGAATTAGCTCAGCTGGTTGGAGCTTGGTGTGAATAGCACATGGGTTTGGTCCCTGTAGGGGCCATTGACTCAAGAGCTGGACTTGCCTATCCTTGTGGGTCCCATCCAACTCAGAATATTCTGTGATTCTGAGCAGTGTGAGGGGAGGACATGGGGTGAGGGCTGGTGTGTCCTGCTTGGCCGCTCTGTGACCATTAAACCCCATCCTCAGGCAGGTCATGGCAGGATCTGCCCCACACAAGTCTCTGTGGCAAAGCCAAAATGGGGAAATTTCCTCTCTCCTATGACTCTTTTGAGGTCAGGGTGTTTGCTTGGACCAGCAATGTTGCCATGGTGCTGCCTGGCCTCCCTAATACAGAGAGCAGTGGGAGCTGGAGAAACATCCAAGCCACGGCCCTGGAGCTTCCCGGAGGGAAGGGATGGATGTGGGAGCTGAGTGCCAGCTAGAGAGAACCCACACGGCAGCCCAGAGGGGCTGTGAGCAGAGAAGGGCAGATCTGTGGAGGCGGATGTGCAGGTTTGATGAGAGCCCAGGGAGGCACGAGGAGCAGTGCAGGGATGTGTGGGGTGGCAAAGGCTCAGAGAGCTCTGGCCACGCAGCCACCGCGCTGGAGCCACTCCTGGTTCTCCTCCCTGGAGATCACACTCTGCTCACTCTGGGTCTGAGCTCCAAATCCTTTGAAGTCTGATGAAAAAAATCTGGCTTCCCTGGGCTTTGGATGCAGTGACTGAGGGGGAGAGGAAGATGTCGCTACTTGGAAAGGTTTTTTTACAACCAGTGTATGACATCATTGATGCGATAAATGAACCATATTAGCAGCTGCTGTTATGGCTTGAAAAGTCTTTTTTATGAAAAAGTGATGTTAAATTAATTCCCCAGCAAGTCACGCTCTATTCAAACCACTCCCTTCTGGTTTTCTCTTCTTTAAATTATTCCTGTTACAAAAGCTTTGTTTCTGATTAAATTTTTTTTTAAAAAAACTAGATTACAATCCAAAATTTTAGACAATTTATTTGGATGCACTTTTCTCTATTTTGATTTTTATATTAAAAATATTCATGACTCCCAACTGAAAAAGAAAAAAGTTATATTCCATTTTGTTGCATCACCCTCTTCCCTGCACTCTTCATTCATATTAGTACTTGAACAGAAATGAGGAGAAAAAAGGAATTTGTAACCCTACAGTTAAGGATCTGTCAGTGCTTCCATTATAAACAGTTTGTCAGGATATTATGCAACTCAGCTGTAAAAATTTTCTTTGGACTGGAACTTGGGATCCAAGGCTTCAGCAAGCTGTGCAGACAGCCAGGCTTTTGAGCTCTGCAGAGATGCAAGAGAGTATGTGCACATTCTGAAGTAGATGATAGGACTCTGTTTTATTCTCAAGGGAGCTGTCCCAGTTTTTTGATAAATAAACTTGCTGCCACCTTCCAGAAGAACCTGAGAAAATGATGTAAAATGAAAACCATTTTATTAGATAAAGCTCAGCAGTCTGAACTAAATGGTGTAGGTTTTTTAAAATAGTATGAGTTCTGGAGGTTATATAGCTGACTTTATGTGTCTGAGCTCAGCATTTGACCAGTGTATTTATTAGATGTTGGTGTTTTTAATACAGGTACATCAGATCAATGCTTTTACATCTGTTCCTTTCCTTTTCATCTCTGCACTTGATTTTGCCTTCCCCTGTTCACTCTCTTCACCAACTGGGGCAATACCAGAGGCTCCTGCCTGAATGCATGGGGCTGTAAAATGCATTTATTGCCCAAAGCTGGGACTCAGTTGCTGTGGGGCAGCTTCCCTTCAGGTACATCTCCCAGGATAACTCATCAGCACTTGAGAAAAATGGAAAATAATTTCAAACATAATCACCTATTTTCTTTGGAATCATGCCAGAAAAGAAAAGTACAGAAACATAAGCAATTAAAGATGTTGATTGAGAAAGATTCATTTGTTTCCCACTTTAGAGACTTGCAGTTTTCATGATTTCATACCACTAATTCCCAGGGCCTATTTTAAGCTCAAAACCAATCACAACTCTGCTGATGTGTCACAGAAACATCCTGGCTTTGCTGCAGCTGAGGGGACGGGATGCCAGGAATGAAAGTGGTGCTGGGGAGGCGGTGCGTGGATGTTCTCACCTAGGGCTGGTGTTCACATAACTGAAAACTGATCCCAAATCCAGCAAGATGCCATGGAGGAGAATCCAGTCCAGCTGCCTCCTTCCCAACTGATGGTCAAGGGGCAAGCCACGTGGGAGATGTGAAATCTGGAGGATATTTTGGCAGGCAGAATGGGAAGGGACGTGTGTCTGCATACCCAGGCTGTGTCCTGCATGTCCCAGACATTACCCTTTGAAAGGGAAGATGAGAGTTTCTAATGCTGTCTATACATGTCTATGTATGTGTACAGATAATGTTATATATATATATATATATATATATAAATACACATATACTTATGTAAATACATATATATTTATGTAAATGTTTGTAAGCTTTTCTGTGCCTGTGGTCATATGAACTAAGTTGCCAAAAGAGTGAGGTTCTGCCATTTTGAAAACTTCTTAATATGTCTTCTTGTGCAAGTGGAGATGCTGAGCAACTATTATGTTAATTGGCAGCAAACTAATATTTGCTGGGTTTAAAGAAAAAAAAATAACATATTCTCCTGGACCTTCCCAGTCAGAAAACTACTATTTTGGCAGAATCCTAAAGGAAATAGAATAATTTATACTGCTCCCAGTGTATTATTTAAAACCAGATAGAGTTTTCAACAACAAGAGGGAAGTTTCTATCAGTTTTGTGAGGCTTTGGTGATGCAGCCCCTTGCTATGGTCACATTACCTTCCACAAAATAACTCCAGTGTGTAAAGTTAAGCACATGGAGGTTCAGAGTCTTACTGTGGAGTAACAGACACTCCATAAATTGCTGTAGTAAACCATGCAGACAAGATATAACTGTGCAAAGCTTAACTCTGCCCAGCATTCTGTAGATTGAAAGAAAACATATGCTGTCAGCTGACAATTTATTTACTTGTATACAATTCTGTCAGCTCTACCATTAGCCTCAGGCTTCTGAATCCAGGCAAAGTTCAGAAATCTATCATCAGTTTTTGTTATTCCATTTTTTAAAAATATTACTCTTCTGGGGAGACATTTATGTCGGCTGAAGTAGCTAACTGCTCTCCACAGGGTAGAAATAAAACCCGGAGTCAGTCACGCAGGGAGATCACATGTTTGAGTCCATCTGCTTGCTGCAGTGACTAACATCAAGGTTTGCAGCACCTGAGCCTCCTTTTTTTTCTTTTCTTGGAGAGAGGTTAAGAGCCTGGTAGCTGCCCCTGCCAACCAAGCTGATGTTGCTCTTGGGTTTGGCTTCTGTGCCAAGGATCCAGCACAAGCCTAGCAGGTCTTCTCTTTGCTTGCACTGTGCTAATGAGATGATCTGAGTAAAACTTGGAATGATCTTTTATTGTGTCAGGAAAGGAAGGGAATGGTTAAATATTGAAATAAATAGATAGTTTTGAGAAGAAAGATGGACCAAGAAAAGAGGGTTCTGAAAACACTAATGTGTACTCAAAGCAATGCAGTTAATTTCCCACTGAGAAAGCTGACCTCAGCTTCTCTTGGAGACAGGAGACAGATGGGTGAGTGTGTGCTGTGTTAGTCACCACAGGAATGGAGAACACTTGCTTCTCCACTGAAGAAACTTTTACTGCCTCAGAGTAGTCCTCAGTGTTGGAACTTTCAGTTCATCCCTTGCAACCAATTATTTCAAACAGATGGAGCAGAGCGAGCCAGGCTGCGTGTGATGGGGAATGCAAATAAATCAGTAACCCCCTCCTGATGGGACCCCAGGACAGTGAGGAGAACTGAGCACCCCAGCCTTGCTGCAGTATGAGGGGTTACTTGGTAGATACTGGAGCATCAAGTGAGATCAGAGAGGTGCCCACTGGTGCCCAGTATAAAATAGTTACAGATACCCACAGAAGATCTTCAAGTCTTTTCTTGGAAAATTGACTTGCAGATGTGTTAAGCCCACAGGAACACACTGGCTCTTTTTTTGGCATCCACAGCAGTTGTTTCAAAGAACTGCTGAAAACAGCAGTGGAATGTTTTACTGCAAGAAATTTAAGCTCCCTCTCCTGGAAATTGCACTTGTTTTGGACTGCCCTGTTTGCCAGAAAAATAGGCGAGACTGCAAGAAGTCATCTTCAACTAAGAAAACGATTTGCATTTACCCATTTTTTTCTCATTTAAAAAAGAAAATTGCTTTAATATGCTTCATTCTTTAAGTGAAACCCTCTGTTTGCAAAGGGAATAGTGCTTGAAATTGGCTCTTTTCCACCTCATTATGTAGTTAATGTAGTAGCAATAGGAAGGGTTGGCTTTAACTTCCTTTATTACACTGGAGATTGCTCTGTCTCTGGTTTTACCTTCTCATGCATTTTCTTGCACGGATCTGCACAGAGTAAGATTCATTAGTGAATCATTTTGTTTTCTGTAGGCTTCTTTCTTTTAATCCACAAAAAAAAAAGGCAGAGTTGGGCATGACTCATTTTACACAAATGCTTCTCTCCTAATAGCTCTGCCTCAAATTCCCAACAATCAGCATCTGACCAGCTTCTGCACTGAAAATCAGTGCTGCTCTTCTCTTTACACAGCAAAGTCAATAACATAATTCCATGTTTGCCTTCCAGTTGAGGGACCAGTCTCAATGTCAGAGAGGGGGTTTATTAGAGGTTGTTGCAAACCTACATCCTGCTGGAAGCACAGTGTCATCACACGTCTCTCCCTCTCCTCCATGAGTCCAAGCACTGGATTCTGGATGATCACACAATGAACATAGGCTAAATGGCTCCTGAAATGGATTTGGTCACTGCTGTGGAACTTACACCTGAGAGATGCAGCAGCCTGATAAAAGGATGTGTGAGCAAGCACAGATCAGGAGCTGTCACTTCACATCTGCTTGCAAGCCCAGCTGAAATGTCTATTGACAAGCTGAGACGCTGCCAGCTTCCCCCACATCACTGAATGGTCCCCTGGCAGCACAGGGCCCCACGACTCAAACTGTTTGTTCAAACAAACCTCTCTAAAGCCATAAGTAAACAGTCCCTGAAGGGTACAGCCCTGAGCTTCTAAATCAAAAAAAGCAAAGGACATATTAGCATTTTGCATTTCTTTCATGCTTTGCTGAATTATCTCTTGTTCTGTCAAACATCTAAGAAAAATCTGCCCATTACAGCTCTGGAGCAGGATTGGTGTAATTGGCTTTGTGGTAACTCATCTATTTCAATAGGTTTTGACTTTGAATATCTGAAGTCATGGGAAAGAAAAAAAATAGTTGAAACCTAATTTTTACTCTCTCTTCTACTCCTTGTCCAACCAAATCAGCCCCAAAATAAATTGCATGAATATAGGCCAGTCACTGAGCAGATTAGTGAACCAGTAAGCTGTGCCTTGTCACCATTCTAATGATTCCCTCTTGAAATTCAGCATTATTAATGATTATCCTTCACTTTTAGATTTGCCTTCCAGATCACTAATCACTCTCTGCTCAAGAACACTCTCCTGTTATATATCTTCTGATTTTGTTTTTGCTGGCAGCATGCATTTAGCCATATGCTTGTCTTGTGCAGCCTGCCAAATTCCTGCGTTCCAGGGCTTGTTAAGCTGTGTAAAATGTTGTTGTTGACTTGAATGTTAAGGAAAGTAAGTGACTGATTTCACTTGTTGTTGCAGCCATCTGTGCTCCTGAGCCAGAGCTCTCATCCCAGCAGTAACCGTTAACGCAGGCAAACTGTGACAGCCTCATGCAAAGTCGTTTGTTTGCTGGAATATATTTTCCAGCACCCACACTTCATCAGTAGACTTTTATGAAAGCAGAAATAGTACTGAAAGGGGCCAGAATCTTGTGATCCTTGAGAAGAATTCTTTGTGACTTCAGCTGAGAAAAAAATTCCATGATTAGGGCCTGGAGAAATTGGTGGAAAGGCATTGACAGGTTTCTTTAACAGGAGATGACAGTAGAGATGATCAGTACTGGAGTTATGAAGCCTTTTAAAGAAATAAAATAAATCCCTTAATAGTTTGGGGAATGTAGCAAATTTTGTGTTTCAGCTGCAGTGGAATGACTGTATTAAAAGCCAGGTAAAAGAAAGGAGAAAGTGTGGTAGGGCGTGATGAACTGTGCAGCTGCAGGACTGCTCAGGGCTGTCCCTAAGGAATGCCTTCTGGTTTTTTGGTCAGGTCTACCATGAGATCTCCAGGGAGACACTGCAAAAGCTTTTAATTAATAGCATTAATTAAAAGCATTAATAGTCTACAATGGGAGCTTGCTTTAATTCCTTGACACTGCTCATTGCATTTATAATAGGAATATGTGTGTGGATTTGGGAGTGGCTGGGCAGGATGGTGCTGTGGCCACAGCTCCTGACAGTGCTGCTTGAAGAGGCTGCAGGCAGTAGTGGAGGCAGGATGTTACTGTTAGATTTGGGATTCTGCCATTTCCCTTAAATGATATCCCTGCTGCAGACAGGTGATGAGGAAATGTAACACTGACAACAGTTTAACAAACTTGGTAGACTTGAAACCTGCGTGCATACATGTGCATACTGACATGTAAGGTTGTAAAATCTGAGTGAGTTTGGGATCATGGGCACAATCTGACAGCAAGTCCCTCTACTTTCTTCTGGAGAGGTGAAAAAAATCCAGAACTTGCACTGAAAATTAAAATGTGTGGTACAACAGCTTCTCATCAGATGTAAGTTAATAATCTAATCATTCTGACATCCGATTCTCTCTTTCAGCACTGCTTTAAAGGTCACTGCATCTGGCTCACACCAGACATCCTGAAGCAGGATGGGCACTGGGGGGCTTGGAGCAAGTTTGGCTCTTGCTCCCGCACGTGTGGCACCGGGGTGAAGTACAGGACCCGGCAGTGTGACAACCCACAGTAAGTGACACCCCATGGTGGGGGGCTCCACTGGTGTGTGTGCACAGGGATCCTCAGGGCATGGCCAGGACAGCAGTGTAGGAAAGGATGCTGAGTGGTGTTTGTTAAAGCTGACCCGTAGCATACGTTGTCAGAAATTCTACTTTTGGCCCTTAGCAAGTCATGAATCATCTTTATTTCTCAGTTTATCCATCCATTAAACTGGTTATGCAGTTACAAGGACTAATACAGTACTATGTAAAGCATAAGTAAAAGTTTATGGTCCTATATATCTCTTTTTAAAGTGTGAGTATGAAATAATAGCAGTGATTGACCGGATTTTTTTAAAACCTTTTAAAAAGTTTTCTTTAATCCACCTTTTAGGATATTTCAACAAGAAGATCTTAAAATATTTTAAAACTGGTTTGATTCCAAGTTGGAACAAAGGTCCTGAGATCAGAACTTTCCTCAAAGTTAATTTTAGGAATTTGAATTGTCTTGCTTTAATAACTTACATATGGGTCATCTAGATAATGTAGAATGATTCAATTTCAGTAACAGTGGAAGTAAAGAATAGTTAATAAAGATTGGTATATAAATATGATAGGAAATGTGTAATTATTGCTATCTTAGTGTGGTATCATAAAATGTCAAGATCTTAACAGCAAGGACTAAAACAATTGTTGGGATTAAATGATTTTAACAGAGAGTACTTTTAACATTGAATTTCTTGGTTTGTTGATAAAGCAATTGAACTTGGCTAGTATTAAAAATCATCTTATCATTGATTTGTTTTTTTTTTTTTAAATTGAGTTTTATGAAGCAGCATTTTCCAATGGAAATTGTTCTGTTAAGAAAACATTTGCCAGTTCTCTTTTCAGCCTTTATAACTTTGGCAACAGAGAAGTGACCTTTATAATTGTGGGCACAGCTTTAGTTGTAAAACCTATTTGCATGTAGGAAAAGCCTAACATGCTATTTAAAACATTTTCTGTGTTTCCTGGAAGAAAATGAAAACCCAGCTACAGGTCCTGAGCTCTGCATTGCCAGATGTGCCAGGGATCTGGTGCACATCTGCCTGGGGGCACACACTGGGCTGGGCTGCTCTGCCTTTGCTGCTGCATTAGGGGTGAATGTGAATGAGTTCTGCTGTGCTTTCCTTTCCTGGCTACACCAAGAAAAAGGCTTTTCTTGCCTTTATCAAGTAGTTTAAACCTCTTCTTGCAGAAGTTACTTTTTAACAGCTAAATAATGACAGTGGGTTTTGAAAGGAAATACGTATTTCACGTATCAGAAATTCAGGCCTAGCTTCATCAACTGCCTGCTGACATGACTGGGAAACAAATGGCTCCTCAAAATATTTAATAGACACTTCATTAATGAAATAAAAGCAAAACTAACCATGGGCTTCTCTGCCTGTCTCAGTCCTGCCAACGGAGGCCGCACATGTGTGGGGCCGAGCTACGAATTCCAGCTGTGCAACACCCAGGAGTGTCCCAAGGACTTTGAGGACTTCAGAGAGGAGCAGTGCCGGCAGTGGGACCCCTACTTTGAGTACCAGAACACCAAACATCACTGGCTGCCCTATGAACATGTTGATGGTGAGCAGCCCCTCTCCTGTGAAAGCTAAATTCAAATACAAATTACAAATATGAATAAAAATTATATAGGGAGGGCTAAAACTTCTTCCCAGGAAATCATGCCTCCTAAATCTGTTAGGAGGTGTTTGGAGGGATCAGTGAGTATCAGTGTATGAGTGACTCAATTTGTACAATGCACTTGGATTTTCAAATAACTTTGGACACTGTTCCCCAGTGCCAGCTGTTAAATGGATTCACCATGAGATAAAAGGGAATAGTTTTGTATGGGAGGATGACCCACTCTGAGAGACCTTGTGAAAGTAGGGAACACAAGAAGGCAAAGGAAGTTTGGTGTTAATGAATGCCAGTAATGGATGTGGGGGTAAAAAGTGGTGTGTGTGTGGATGGTGGGCTCTGAAGAGAAAGGCTGGGAATAACTTTAGGAAAAGACCAGTTCAGTGACTGGGAAGGGACAGATGGAGAGCACAACCTGCCCCCATGTACTTGCACATTGAGCCTGCACTTTAAATGCTCAGCCAATGCAGCTCAGGTTGTGCCCATCATCTCACTGCTGCCCAAGCTGCTAAAACACCCACAGCTGAACTCCAGCCAGAATAAAGCAAACATAAATAATGACTTCTGGGTGAGGAGAGTTTAAATAAACCAGGACTTTTCACCCTGGAAAAGCAAGGATGTAGATTAAAAAGATAGAGTTACAGAGTTGGGAGTGGCCCAGAGAGACTGAACGTGGAATGATTATTGAGTTTCTCATAACACGAGCCTGGGAACATCAAATAAAATTATCAGGTGGCAGATTTAAAACAAATAAGAGGAAAGGCTTAATAGAAAGCATCTAATTATCTTGAAATTCACTGCCACAGAAGACTGCTGATGCCAGAAAGTTTTAGAAATTATTTTGAAAAATTCTTGACAGTTCTACAGTCCATTAAGAGCCATTAAACACCAAGTCATGATTTTGGAAGTCCCCAAGCTGCAGTGTAGGAGGAACTGGGAGAATATTCTGAAAAAAAGGTTTCCAGTTTGTTCCTGTCTTCCTCCAAACGCTGCTGGCACTGTTGGAGGCAGCTGTTGGGTTGGATGGGTGCTGGCTCTCAGACCAGCAAGGTCGACAGAGATCACCTCCTAGAACAAAAATGTTCCTGTTCCTGTTAATGCCTCAGCTTAACTGTCAGTGCAAGTGCAGCTGGTTGCTTTGGGCCGTGTCTGCTCTTGCCAGAAAACACTCTGAGATGTTTTAGCAAACAAAGAGGCAGAGGGCAATGAGTCTCAGCTTGTTGAATGAGCAGTGTGAGCTGCTCACTGTTTTTGAACCCCAACACCTTACTTGAATGGCAAATTCTTGAGGGCAGGGTTGGCCTGGCAAGGGGCAGGTTCTGAGCACCCACCCCATCCTCAGCCCAGCTGCCCTTGCTGGGAGGGGAAGGGTCACTTTGGGTGAATCATTTTGCATTCCAGTGAGAGGATCCTCTGCCAGAAATTAATAGCAAATTCCTTACAATTAATTTGCCTGACTTTCTTCCCAAATAGTTCTCAGAGTTCCCTCATTCTTTTCATGCCATCTTGGTCAGTTTGTCAGTCTGGGATTTTCAAAGGCACAGACACAGCCTCACAGCTTAATTTCATGAAATAGCTTTGCTGGCACAGGGTGGAGGGATGAAGGCTGTGGTCTGCAGGACCTTTGCTTATGATTTAGCCTTTGGAGCAGTCTGCTGCAAAGACCAGTGAAACAAATCAGATTTTTTTCAATTAAATTCAATGGCTTCTGGGTCAGAAACCAGCTCATTGATGTCTGAGCACTGATCCCTGGGCACTGCTGGTTTCCAATATAACTGTGGTATAACTGCAGCCACCTTGAGAGTTACATTTACCTGGGCAGGGTTATTAGAGGGAACAGCTTTTGTGTGAAAATAAGGCCAGAGACAAGCTTATGCTGGAACTCTAATCTATTCAAAACTCCCTTTTGTAAGGATAAGGCATATCAGTGGCATACTTGTGAGGATAATGCAGTTGTGGCTCAGAAGTGACATAAATCCATACACTTCACAGGCAGCTCAGCTGGACGTGTCTGACACATTGTGCAGGGCAGAGGAACAGAGAGGAGAGCCTCATGCTGTGGGCAGAGAAAAGCCACTGAGCTGGGGTACACCAGTGTGCTCAGTGTGTCCTTGAGCATCTCATGCCCCGTTGTCTCCTGTTCCAGGCCCTCTGAGCCCCCAGGTCCTCACCCTGCTATGCTCACAGGCTGCTGCATCTCCCTGTGCATCTGCCAGGGCAGCAGGGAGGGACTCTGGCCATGAGCTCCCAGCCTGGGTTAAATGAGAAGGACTCAGAGAGCAGGGACTGGACAGACACACCATCATATCCATGCTCCTGCACCTCTACTGTGCCCAGCACCAGTGAATAGCACAGGAAGAAAATAATTCTTTGCAATAGCAGGGTCTAATTTAGCAGCACTTACACATTTACTGTTCTATGGAGCAGTGAGAGCAGAACCATCTCTAAAATGAAGCCCTTGTGCAGAGCTGTTGGCACCCAGTGAGACCTGCTGACATTTTCATTTAATCACAGGCAGTGAATGTGTGCTGTGTGTGGGGTGGGGGTGGCTGCATACCCAGGGGTGCTGTGTGCACATCCATCCTGTGCACAGCTTAATGTTTCTAATATATACATTAGGACTGTCGTTATTATGATCTTAATAGTCTCCTATTAAGAATTTGCACAAACAAGGTACCTGTTTTAATAGACTAGACCCTGGATTTTCAGCATGGCTTCTCTGCATGGTTTGGGAGCAGTAGCAAAGGTCTCTGATGTACCAATACCCAGTGGCTTTGAGGACACCAACAGCAATAACAAGGACTTTATAAAAAGAGGGCAGAGGCCATGGAACTGTACAGGGGAAGAATGCAAAGGGCCTGTGAAGATTTATTTCAGTTGAACTGCTACAATGGAAAGGTTGTTATTGTTTTAAATGGTGGGAAAAGCACTCCAACTTTTAATCATGTTAAAATAGCAGAATCTCTATTTGTTTCATCTAGCAGAAAGGCCATCTGCTCTGCAGTGCCAAGGAAAGCATAGTGAATCCTATTATGGGGCTGAGGACAGCAAGAGACATGGATAAAATGAAATACACTACTGGAATACAACTTTATTCAGCCACTGACTAGTCATTTTCAGCTTCATTTTTTGTTCTTAGCTCTTTGGAACAGATTAGAGAAAATACCACTTGTCTGGCTGTTGGTGCATGTGTTAGGAGTAAAAAAATGTTTTTTGTCTGAATCTTTTTGACATCTCATCTTGTTTAATGGTTTAAATTATCATAAATACAAGTATAACCATGAGGGAAAATTAACTTTGTGGTTACGATGAAATGCTATGTCCCAGCTGTCTCTGAAGAAATTTTGGATGCCAGGTTCACTCAGTGTCAAACAGCTGCTTTTAATGGGAAAATTAATTTGGCTTTTTTTCATTTAAGTGCAGTGCAGGAGAAACCAGCATCTCTCACAGGTAGTCATGCAACTGAGGAGAGCTCTGCCAGATTGCATCATCTGCAAAGGATTAAATAGATCCCCCCCTCAAAGTCAATGATCTGTTATTTTTAAGCCTGTCTCCAAATGGTGACACATGAATGCTTTATGATTCAGCATTTTCCAAGACATCACAGAATTTTTCAAAGGGGATGAGCATCAATGATTTATGGGCACAACGTTGGGCTCTGTGATGTGTGCAAGGAAGAAGGGAGAGCCAACACTACTGAAAGAGCTGCTCACAACATCAGCAACTAAACTGGGGGCTGAACGTGCACAATCTGGGTTGTTTTGTTTTTCAGCCAAGGAGAGGTGCCACCTGTACTGTGAATCCAAGGAGACAGGGGATGTGGTGTACATGAAGAGGATGGTGCATGACGGGACCCGCTGCTCCTACAAGGATGCTTACAGCATCTGTGTGAGGGGAGACTGCCTGGTGAGGGCCTGGGGGCTCCTGCACGGCTCAGCAGGGTGAAAACAACTCAAACTCTACCTTGAGTGCTTCTCTGAGCATGACTATGTATAATAATAAACACTTTGGGCAATAAGGAGATTTCATTAGGATTATTGTCACAATATTATGTGTGATATTCACAGTTGCCATGCATGTGACTAGATTCCAAAAGCACCTACCTACACAAGAAACATTTCGTGCAGTATTTTAAGATGAGCTATTACAATTAGCTTTCAAGGAAAGCTCTCCCTGCTGGGGTTTAGTGGGGGTGGAATGTACAATCAAATAGGAACACACAGCAGCTTTCAAGGAAAGTGGTGTTAGGATATGGCTGATGTACTTACTCTTGGTATTTGATCATGCTACTTTTAAAAAATCAATGACAGTTCCTCCAAGTTGGGATCTGCTGCAGGTCATCTTTCAAAGGAATGAGTATCTGACTAGCAAAACACTGGTGGAGGTGCTTATCCCCATATAGATGCCTAGATTCTCCTGGAATTTAAGTATCTGTCTTAAGATAAGCTGAGGCTTAAGAGCTTTCCTTTAACCATGCTGCTTTCCTTCAGTGAGAGAACCACTGTGAAGCATAATATGAAAATATAATCAGCCAGTTGACAGCTATTATAGGAACTGGAAGTATTAAAATTCTGTTTAGGTGTTGATCTTCCAGGAGAACACTACGAGGTGTGCTGCTTTGATGAGGCAGAATCAGGGGGTTGATATGTAAAGGGAAGGCACATTTGAATTGAATGGTGGATAAATAAGAATGACTGTTTCTCTCTTTTGTGCACAGAAAGTTGGGTGTGACAGGGTCATAGGTTCCACAAAGCAGGAAGATAAGTGTGGTGTCTGTGGAGGAGATAATTCCCACTGCAAAGTGGTGAAAAGAACATTTTCAAGAATACCAAAAAAGCAAGGTCAGTACATCCAGTGTGGTTTGTCTTGGGGAATTCAGGGTATTTTTCTCAGTCTCTTATGTTTCATGGAAAGTACCAGGACAATTAAAAATCATTTGCAGCATCATTAATTCCAATAAACAATCTGGACTTACTTCCACATGTGTTTATAATTTGAAAGTAAGACTTCTGTCCAGTGAGCAGTTAAAGCTGCTGATACCAAGGCCTGTGCATGCATGGGACAGGGCTTCCCTGCTCCTTGTTGGGCTTGTGCAGCTGATGTCAGCCAGTGCTCTGTCACTCCAGTGCTGCAGTAATGTCCCATCAGCAGGCTCTGTCAGGCAGGAGGTTGTGTGGTCTTAAAGCTCATTTTAGTCTGAAGCCAAGTCTGTTGTGATACTTCAGGCACCTTTCTACTGGCCCAAAGCCCTTTGTCCCTGTTATGTTCCCTCATCTGGCACAGAAATGGGAATGGGAATAATGCTGGATTGCTTCATCTTGTTTAATGCACCTTGCTTTCAGAAAATAAGATTTATTTAAAAATCTAAGACAAACCCACCCTGGGCATATTAATTAATAATTAATTTATTATTTTGTAGCATATTAATCCATAACTATCTTTTCAAATACCTCAATATAGGGTACGTTAAGATGTTTGAAATTCCTGCTGGTGCAAGACATTTACTTATACAGGAAACAGATGCCACCACTCATCATCTTGGTAAGTAAAAAGTAGGAAGATTTTCAGTCAGAATATTTTTTCTGGTGTTTATTTTTGTCTCTGGAGGCTGACAATGTGTTTATACATTTGTTTACCCATTACCCACCCACACCATGTACTTTCTCTAAGTATGTTAAATTAGGAAACTTGTTTGGCAATTTGATTTCCCTGTGCTGTATTCCAGGGTGTCCCAGCCAGATCTCTGTGTTGGTATGTGCATGTGATGTGTGAAAGCTGCTGGAAGAGGCACTGGGTTACTTTGTGGGGTGCAGTGCATTATCATTGGGCATTGGAAGTAGATGATCTTCAAAGTCTTTTTCAACCCAAACCATTCCATGGTCTTTGTGTGCATCTTTCATGCTTCCCACCCTCAGTAATTTCCCAGCTATATCCAGATCTGTTCCAGATTCTGCCCCACTGCTAACAGTACTGACATGAGGCTGCCAAATCAATCCAGCAGTTCAGGAGGTAATGGAAATCCACTCCTCCCGGGCCCTGTAATCAATGGGAAGC
The DNA here is from genome assembly GCF_028769735.1 of Zonotrichia leucophrys gambelii. Classification (NCBI taxonomy): domain Eukaryota; kingdom Metazoa; phylum Chordata; class Aves; order Passeriformes; family Passerellidae; genus Zonotrichia; species Zonotrichia leucophrys. The sequence continues at coordinate 7,248,357 of NC_088183.1, forward strand.
AGTGACTGGTAGGCTGCTATTAATTGGAAGTAGATTCACAGTGAATGATCTGCTAATCATAGTGTGAACCATCCCAGCTTCTCCCCAGTGAACGCTTCCCTGGCTGCCCAGGGCAGCCTGGCCCTGTGGCTCAGGGAGCAGCCCTTGTCCAAAGTTCTGCCAAGGTGGGTGAGTGCTGTGCACATGGACAGCTGGCTCGCTGCCTTGGCCACTGCTGAGGGAGCAGGATGCTCAGGTATCTGCCAGGCAGAGAATGGAGTTAAAATCTGGGGTTACATAACAAACAGTCCCTGCTTCTTCTAACGAGGAGGGCAAATGTTCCATCTCAGGTGAAAACCTGTCCTCATCCAAAGGTGGCTCAAGTCTCTCCAGGTAAAGGATGGAGCACTGGTGGGAGCTGAAAAGAGGAACAAGGCTCTGTGTGCAGTGGCAGGTGTCTGCAGAGCAGCAGGAGCTTAACAGGGCTGTGCTGGTGTCAGGACTGGATCTGAGCAGGAGAATTAATGCTGTTTCTAGTGTCCCTCTCTCACTGTGGGGACCTGCTGGGGGTTAGCTCAGTAGCCTTCCTCTGATGGAGCAGTAACAACCCTCTGAGCTGCCTTACAACATATGAAAGAGCTGAATAGCTCTGGGACCCCCACTGGCTCTCAAATTGGCTCGGATTTGGCCAGTGGATTCAGAAGTTGTTATATGGGAGCAGGCAGCTCGACCCCTGCAGTGCAGCTGCATTGGCCTCATTTCCCTGGCAAGGAAGGCTATGAAAAAGGAAAAAAAAGGACAACTGATGTTCCTGGAGCTGAGCAGAAAAGCATTGACAGTTCAGTGAAACACCTGAAAAAGTCTTTCCAAACCTGAGAGGGAAGAGAGGGAAAATGCACACTGGCCTTTTCAGCTTCATCCCCTGGGACACAGGCAGAACAAAACTGGAGATGAGAAACAAACCTCTTATATTCACTTTTCTTGTGTTGCTCCCAGCCATTAAAAATCGTGAAACAGGGAAATTCATTCTAAGTGAGGACAACTATGTGCCAGACTCCAAGGTCTTCATTGACATGGGTGTGGAGTGGGAATATCGGAATGACGACGACAGAGAGACGGTGCAGACCATGGGGCCGCTGCGGCACGGGATCATCATCCTGGTAAGCCAAATGGAAACCACCTTCCACACAGCCAGAGTGGGCTAGCCTTTCCTTCACATTCCTCTTGTGAGTTACCAGAAGACATCTGCTTCAATTATAAGACAATAGGAGATGTATTTTAATTCCTTTCTCCCAGCTCATTGCTGTTATAATTCAGGGTTATGTGTTGAGCAACCAGCTGTCGTGATTATTTCCTGTGGCTGGCATAGCAATCAGCCACTGAGTAAAGGCTGCAGCTTACTTATCCTATCTGACATGTGAGCACCAATCAAAAAAAGGTCAGAGTGGTTCATATCAGCTAGATCTAATAGTTCCCTCTCCCATCTATGTTTTGAAAGTGTATCCTGCAAAGGCAGATGCAGGATTCCTGTGATCCTGGCTCCCTTTTTCAGGGCAAAACAGTTCCACAGTTCCCAAAACCACCCAAACATATTCCTTTTTTCATTGCAAACTAGCAAAGAGTAGACTTCAATTCAGGGGTAAGTTGATTTAAAATCCCTCTGAAAACAACTGTAATGTGTTGATCTACACCAGCTGAACTTCAAAGGAAGAATAAATGCTATGTTTCCAAAGGACAAATATTTTGCACTTTGCTCAAATTGAGATCTGTTTTCTTGCATTTGTCTTAGTGCAGTGTGATAACAAAACCTCTTTCTGAATAGTTTATATTTCTGTCAAGATTAAGTAAAAAGCTTTGCAGAATTCCAGGACTATCATAAGAATATTTGTGTTTTATCAGAAATATGAGCAATTTTCTTTGCCGGTTTCACTTATTTCTGCAGTTGAATTTGCTTTGTCTTTTAGTGGAACTATCCGTTATCATTTCAGTACAAAATTTCCTTCCTTTGTGATGGGATATGGAAAAATTTAGTATCATGATGTCAGTCCAATGCTGGCAAGGAAAATAAGTCTAAATCAACCACAGTCTTTCTTAATATGCAGTTTAGAAACTCTGTGTCATAAGGATGGAGATACTTTTTCATCAAGGAAAAAATATGTTGAGTGCAGCTGAAAGGTTGAAATCCCTTAGGGGATGTTTTTGTATGTGAGCCATGATCACTATTTCACATCATCTCACAGAGCTCCTGATATCAGCCTTTCATATCTTTTTTCATTACATCTCCTTTGCTTATTAGGTGATTCCTCATGGTGGTGCCAAGATATCTTTGACTTACAAGTACATGATCCATGAAGATTCCTTGAATGTAGATAACAATAATGTTTTGGAGGAGGACTCACTGTCATATGAATGGGCTTTGAAGAAATGGTCCCAGTGTTCAAAACCTTGTGGAGGAGGTAAAAACAAAATCTCAGATCATGCAAAATTCATTTATTGCCATGAGACATTAAGGAGATCAGAATATGGGAGGAGTTTTATTTAAGTAAGAGATAAATAAATAGTCAATGGGATTAAAATCTGATTTAAATGGTTTGGGGGCAGATCTGGGCTGATTCATTTCTGATTTATGATTATGAAACTAAAAAATTGGACAAATGTACAAGATTTGGATGAGGGTCTCCCAAGCTGTGGAGGTGCTGAACCTCAAGGTGTCATGGGGCAGCCCTTTGTAAATCCCCATCCAATGATGTGGCTTTTGCAATGTCAGACTCCTTTTTGGGGCCACATGTGAAGGCTGGTGCTGTTCCCCAGGTGGATGGTCAGGTTGCAGCATTGGATTGTCACTGGAGAGGTTTTCAGAATGTTTTTGAGATGCTAGATTTGGCTGTTATTTTCATTAAACATTATATAAGTGTTATTTTCATGGTGAGGTCGCACCTTGAGTGCTGTGTCCAGTTCTGGCTCCTCAGTTTAGGAGAAAAGGAGACTCAGAGGTGACCTTATCACTCTCTATAACTCACTGAAAGGTGGCTGTTGTCAGGTGGGGTTGGTCTCTTTGTCCAGGCAGCACTGACAGAGCCAGAGGACACTGTCTCAAGCTGTGTCAAGGGAAATATAGGCTGAATATCAGGAAAAGGTTTTTAATTGAAAGAGTGATAAAGTTCTGGAATGTTCTGCCCGGGGTGGTGGTGGAGTCACCATCCCTGGATGTGTTTAAATGAAGACTGGATGTGGCATTGGTTGCTGTGGTTTAGTTGAGGTGTTGGGCTGGGTTGGACTTGATGATCTTAAAGGTCTCTTCCAACCCAGTGATTCTGTGATTAAAGGAGTGAAAAATATAGGGGGTGAACAATTTGGGTGTTAAATTTGAGCTGCAAGTCTTTATTCAGTGCAGCTTACCCCTCCTTTGGTAGCATGTTCCTCTGCAGTTCCTGCTGCAGCCCTTGACAGGATCTGTGCAGTTCCTCTGCAGCTGGAGCCCTGTGAGGGGTGCCAGCCCTCAGAGTAAGGGCAGTGTCTCTCCCCAGGCTACCAGTTCACCAAGTACGGCTGCCGCAGGAAGACCGACCACAAGATGGTTCATCGCAGCTACTGCGAGCTCATCCAGAAGCCCAAGCCCATCCGCAGGGTGTGCAACCTCCAGGAGTGCTCCCAGCCCATGTAAGCATCCCCTGGAGGTGCAGGGGCTTCTCACCCAGCCAGCAATGGCACCTCAAGGTGGCTTTAGCTTCGCCTTTATGGCCATTGCAGGGGCCCAGGACTGTGAGCATCTCATGCTCTGTTCTGCTCATAGAAATATTCTGTGATTGCTGGTTCCTGTGACTTATGAAATAAGTTGGGTTAGAAAATAAGTGCTGTCCTGATCCATACTTTTGTGTTCAGGCCATCGTGAGGTGATACAAAATAGACATAAATTCAATTTATACCAGTGGATTTTACACAGTGTGAATTAACCATGTCAGAGCAAATGTACAGAGTGCTGCAGAAGACAACTAATGTCAATGTCCAGTCTCTCAAATCCAGATCTTCATAAAGTTCACAGCATATTTTTGGACATTTAAACACAGGGAAAATATTTGACCTGTTAGATTTCTCTGGCTGCCCTTGTACAGCACGAAATGCCTGTTGTACCTTCATTTATAGCTCTACATAGTCAAGTGTTATAAATATTTTATTTCACATTTTACAGGTGATTTTTTTGACTGGCAGCAGGTTATTCCTGCCACATGTAGGACTAATATATTCTTTGTGCTACTACTGCAACAAGAAAGGAATATGTTGATCCCAGCTTTTATCTCTGGGGACCAAGTGTAGGTTCCAGGAATCACAGCAAATAAATAGAACATACCACAATATTTCCTAACTTCCTTTCAAAAGAAAAAGATTTGAAAGAGAGAAAAGGCAAGAAACTGTGCCCCATAAACTCTGCATGGGTCAGGGTTGAACATTTATTTATTGGAAAACTGAAGTAATGACCTAACCATATCTCAGGCTCTCTGGAAAGGACTGTATCCTCCTTTCAGCTGCAGATATAATTGGGCCCAGGTACCACAAAGGCTCAATAGGATCCTAAATTGTACTTGGATCCCTGAAGTTTCAGTTAGCTCTGTTTCCATAGAATGTCATCCAAGCGTTTTGCTCTGGTACATAGGAGAGGCAATTATTAAGGAGTTTTACAAAGCTCTGGGACACCCCCTACACTAATATGCCGCTTCTTCACTTCTGGGAAAAACTCTTCTTTGTCTCAGAAGTCACCTCAGGATTCCTGGCTTCGCAGCTCTTGCATTTCTTCACAGCTGTGTAATTTTTGTAGGTTACAAAGAGAAAGTTGGGAGAAATTGTTACTTTCTGATTAACTGGAATGTGTAGTGCAGTGCCTTGTACTATTTTTTGACCATTTCCAAACTCAGGATTTTATGAGTATTTCAGGACAATTTTTTCAAGCTCAGGGTGTTTCTCCAGACTATGTCTATTTTTTGGTGAAGTTGATCCCAAAAACATTGTTAAGTGGAACAATATTTCCATCTTGCAGAAGTCTGCACTCTGTAAATATTTATAGACTGCTGCATGTCTTCACTTAATTTTAACCAAGCTTTCAGTAGTCTAGATAAACTTCCTTTGGTGCTGTCTGTCCCTGCTGTTCTTCTCTAAGTCCTTTACAATTTGTAGCTGTAATTAATGAGTAATTAATGAGGTTTGGGTGATCAGTGAGAGTTTCAACCACACCACATTACAAACTGTAGATTTCATTTTTCAGTGGCCCAACTGATTTAGAAATTATGAACTCGACCTTTCTGGTTTTCAGTGGGGTGTTGCCTTCCCCCAAACCAAACATTTATGACGATGAGGACCCTGATCTGCCCAAGCTCAGCACTCACAGCACTGGGTTTGCCAGTGCTTCAGCAGATTGAGTCTAACATGGCCAGGGATATGGTCCATGGAATGCCCAGATGTGGGCCAGGCAGGATTTTTTCACCCAGATGTTTTGGCTTCATTCAACCAACTGGTTTGTGCTGCATTATGAGACCAGGCACATCTCATGCACCCAGACCTGGGAAGCTCAGCAGCACCCTTGGGTGGCTGCTTTTGACATAAAAGTGATCATATTTTTATGTGCAGTTTTGGAAAGGGCAGGAAATACAGCAAAGTAATAGTAATGCTTACCTTGGAGATAATGCGAAAGAGTAATATCGAAGATCTGGGTCTTATTAATGACATTTCAGGGGCAGTCAAATAACCCTCACCATAACTACTTATGGTTTCTTTTTTCATATCTTCTCATTTTCTGCATATTAGAACTAGTATTAACATCACGTTAAAACTGTGCTTGAGAGTTACAGATCAACAGTTTGACTTTTACCCTGCTCGCTCTCTTTTCACCAACCCAGCTGGGTTACAGGGGAGTGGGAGCCTTGCAGCAAATCCTGTGGGAAGACGGGGTACCAGGTGCGGTCTGTGCGCTGCATCCAGCCCCTGCACGACAACACCAACCGCTCCGTGCACACCAAGTACTGCAACAACGACCGCCCCGAGGGCAGGAGGCCCTGCAACCGGGAGCTGTGCCCAGCACAGTGGAGAATAGGACCCTGGTCACAGGTCAGTCTCTTCCCGGAGGCCTCACACAACTAATCTCTGTCTGGTGGAATGGGCATGACGAGTAATGCCATCCCTGTATGTGTGAATAGATGGGTCTGTGGATAGATGGCTTGCATGTGCAGTTTTTTGTTTATTGCTCAGACCACAGCTCATTCTTGGAGTGTTTCACAATTACTGGTGGACCACAAGAAGCAGTGAGTGGCTCTCCCTCATGCTTCTCTTCTACAGTGGTTCAAATAATGTACCATGTCAGCTCGAATCAAGGGCAGTTTAAAATTGCAAAGCTAATTTCTGATGTGTTGTTTGCAGAGGGTGGCTGGAGTGTAACTGTGCCTGTCCTTTCAGTGCTCTGTCAGCTGTGGCAATGGCACCCAGGATCGGCCGGTGCTGTGCCGCACCAGGGACAATGTCATCGGCCTGTGCAAGGACAGCAAACCAGAGAGCGTCAGGATCTGCAGACTACCTCCCTGTCCCAGTAAGGGCTTCTCCTCTATAGCTTCTGTTACTTGTTGAAAAAATAACTGTTTAATTATTTGCAATGCCTTCATTTAATTGATACTTGTGTGCTGAGGTGGGGGCACTTCTCCATAGTCTCTGTTTTGAGTAGAATTCCAAATATGGAGCTGCTGTGGGGCCCATGGGCTTCTTGGGCACTCTTCTCCTTCTGGGGAGCTCTGCTTGGCCCAGGACAGCCTGAGAGCCTGGGGCAGACCTCAGCACAGTGCTGATGGCCAGATGTGGCCAGCAGCCAACAGCTGCCTTGGGAGAGGAGCAGTGCCTGAGTCCAGCCCTGCACCCCTGAGACCTGTGGGGCTTGGCAAGGGCTGCTGGGCTGTGGCTAACCAAGGATGCCTCTTTGCTTTCCCCACCTCCACCAACAGTTCCATTCTTTTTCATTCTGTCAAACATAAGTTATCTGCAGGGGTTATCTAACTCAGTTTTTAGAAGCTGTAATTAATTTGTTCCTCCTTAATCCAGGGCAATAAGGCCTTTATCCTTGTTAGCTTTTCAGCTGTTTGCAAATTATGTTTGTGAGATCATTTCACATATTCCTATTATTAAGTCATTCATATTCTTTTTTCCTGATGTATTTCTCAGGGTAGCTTTTGATTTCTAATTAATTAGAAGAAGCTGTCAATTATAGTCTCCAATACAAAGATTTTAATGAGGCACTGTAACTAAACTAGACTGCATGTCTCTGGGGATGTGTGACCCTGCCATGAGAAGGGCTGCTGGAGAACTGGCCCTTGGGCTGTCTTCAGTGTTGGTTGTGAAGCGTTGGGCACGAGCTGTAGCAACCTCCCCAAACAGCTCCTTTTGCCCAAAATCAGCTTGGTTGTAATCCTTCCCTGGGCTCCTTCACAACTGGAGCCCACTCACTCTCTGAGCTTGTCCCCTTCTGACAGGACAACAATTTAATGCTGCCTAACATATGTTGTGTTGCATCTTTTTTTTTTCCTCTATTCAAGGAAACGTTTCTGATCCTTCAAAGAAAACCTACATGATACAATGGCTGTCAAGACCCGATCCAGACTACCCCATCCAGAAAATATCTTCAAGTAAAAGACCCATTTATAACTCTGCCTTTGCCCTTAAATGCATGCCACATCGAATGTGGACTTTGCCTTTTGCTCTCTTCTTCTCTCTATGCGGAAAGTTCCCTTGACTTTGCCAAGTTTAAATCTTGGGCTGAATCTGTTTTTTCACACCAGGCACTCGGTGCTCGGTGTCTTTCTTCTCTGGAGCTTGCGTAGCACTGGTGGTGGAGGTCTTGAAGTGTTGGATGTGTGAAGTTGGATCTCCACAGTATGTTGCAGTCCTCTGAAAGGGAGCTGGGATCGGTTTGCTTGTTGCTTGGTGGTGGTGAAAAAAGGCTCTTACTGGTTCCTGATGTTCAGTTTGATAGCAAAACTGAGAACTTATTGTGAATGTGATCACATCACAATAATGACACCTTGTAGTGCTAAAGTTCTCCTTTATCTAAAAACCCGAAATCTCGTAACTCTCTGGTTTCAGTTCGCTGACAGGGTAGTCTGATGAGTGGAAGAATTTTTCATTCCATTTTCCTTTGTGGTGCTGTTGCTTTCCTCACCCTTGCTGCTCATTTTTTTATTCCTGACCCTCACCTTTACGTTTGTGACCCGTGGAGGGCTCACTGGGAAGCAGAAGCTGAGTTTCTGTCGGTACTTTCCCTGCTGCTCTGATGCCATTGCTCTGGCCACACTCCTGGTGGTCGTTTGGAGGGTTTTTCCTCGAGAAAAGCTGCGTTCATTTTTTTCCATCGCACAATTTTTGCCAGTTTTACTCATTTTCACTTTAGAACCAAACCCAAAGCAGAGCAGGCATGGTCCATGGTGAAGGTGGCGTGGTGGTGTTTTCCTTGACGTGGCGGAGGCAATATGATGTTTTCATTGACTACAATGTCTCCAGCTGCTCAGCATGGAGCTGTTTATACTCATTACATCTCTGGTCTTTTTTCACCATGTGCATGTCTGACTTGACTGGTATGGTTGTGTGTGTGTGTGTGTGTGTGCGTGTGTGTGCTCTTAGATGTGTCAACTGGCAAACATAACAGTGTGAACTACTACAGAATTACCTCAATTTTTATTGCTTTTTTTGCTTAGGAGATGAATTTTAGAAAAATGCCTTAATGTTGAAATGTAAATGGCATTAATTTACCAGATCCAGCTTTAAATATGAACAGTACACTGGTACCTTGAGTTAATCTTCATATGGAGTGTTTTTACTTGAATGATAGCTATTGGAAGGTGGTAAATTAAATTGGAGGTTGATTTGCACAGTGCATATCCATATCTTCATGGAGACAGGATTGTGGCCTGACTTACTGAGATTTAACTGGCATTCGTGCTTCACCTTCTGTGTTTGTGTTGAAGATTTGGAATTCACAAGTCATAAACTTCTTTGTGACAGTCAGTACCAATAGTAGAAATGTAAAACTGCAGTCTTGGAGCAAATTACTACCTTATTGCTTTGATAATAATTTTTGGAAAAGTGGCATTTTTGAATCTTTGGGTCGTCAACAGTGTAGCACTTCAAACTTGTCATTATCATGTGATCACATATTAAAATTTTGCTGTTAATATTTCCTGAAACATGTTAACAATTTACATGACAAGGTGAAAAAGCAAAGACACGTATCTGGCACTGAATACTGTTATGTAAAATAATCGGTGTTTAACTGTATAAATATATTCATGACTGTTACCTTTAAATAGACAATGTTTAGTGATGTTTCAAGAGATGGGTGGCTATAGAGAATGGTGCAATAAGGTATCTGGGCATTGTGCACTATGTCTATATGCACTTTGGTTTATCAGGGATATTTTATTAGTGTTTTGTATGTATTTAACATAATATTAAAGATGTGCCAATTCAGTTTGCTTTTCAATATTTTTTTATGAGACTAATGTGTACCAAAGTGACTGTGAAACTGATTTATTTTTTTCTTACTGATGTTTTGAATATATACTTCCAGTCTGTCATGCATACTGCAAGTAAAAATAAATAAAAGTTCAGCAAATCTGGATATTTTGGTTTGGATAGAGGATCAAAATTTTATTCTGGCATTGAGAAGTTGCAGAGTTTATTTATACAACTTATGAGATGTCACTAAACTTATTACATAATGCAGTTTCATTTCCATGTATTATTAGGCTTGACATTGCATGTTTTTGTTAGGAAAAAAGGCATTTTTCTAAAGGTGCTGTTACTGATTCTTACAAAGCCAAAAACAGACCTGCCTTGTTAAAATTGCATTTAAATATTGTACCTCTTGGCTTTTATTATGGAAGCCATTTGGAGGAATATGCATAAGGGTCATGCATCACAAGGCAAAATTTTCAAAGGAGACTCTTATGGGGTATGTAAAAATATAGATAAATTGTATAGGCACATTCAGGCCTTTGTATGGAGCTGTGCATGCAGGTATGAACAGTTCCAGCTCTTAAAGGCTGGTTTGAAAATCTCTCCAAAACCAAGGTACTATTTTTATGTTCCTAAGGAAGGAGTCATGCCTAATCTCCAGCAGTATTTCAGTTTAGTATTTGAAAAACATGAAAAATACCTGGCCCATTCTAAAGCAGGAACTAGAATTTTGCTTTTCTGCAACAAAAGCAACAATCAGAGCATAGGTACAATGTACAGGAGGTGTTTTCAAATGCCTCAGCCAGCACTAGCATTTTAGAGCAGCAGCACCAGCTATTAGTTTATTTTAGACTGATATGTTTGCCAATGAAACACCCACGATGCCCTGTTTTGTTAACTGAGGATGAGTGGAGAGGTGGCACCTACGCTTTCCAAATCCCCTTTTATGGCTGAACCTGCTCTGCTTCTCTCCTTTGCTGTGAGGGTGCTGACACGAGGCAGTGCTGTAGCAGGAGGGTGAAATGTGACTCCAGATCAGGCTGAGAGCGCTGTCTCACATCGGGTGCACTCTAAATAAAAGCAGCTAATTGGAGTTACTCAGCCTTTACTGTAAGAGTAGGTGGAAATGTAGTAAGAGCAGGGGGAGAGAGACAAGTGATTTCATCTCTGTCTCAGCACTCTGGTCACAGAGAAGATGTTTTATTAGTGATGATGCCAAGTGTTGGTCAGTCTGCTTTTCTCCTCAGCCCTCTCCTCTCCTACAAACCCTCTGACTCTTCTCTCAGCATGGGCTGCATGTTGGGATTTTTCCTTCCCTGCAGTGCCTGGCTCCATTACTTCATCCTGGAGGCAGAGGATGGAGCTGAGGGGTGTCTGTGTGGGACAGAGGACAGGCAGCTTTCTCTCCAAGGAGCCTGCTAGACCCTCACCACCCATTCCCCACCAATGCATACAGTCCTCTGCCTCCCCTGAGCAGAAATCACAAGGGCTTGGGGAATCTCTGAGTAGGCTTCTGTTTATGTTTCCCAGGCAGGAACACTTTGACCACTTCACCTTTAATGCCTCAGCCTACAATTTGCCACCTGCATTTCACCAAGATAAGGATCTGCCATAACACCATATAGAGCAAATTGTTGTCACAGCTATTGACAGCTTAAAGCCTATAGATTATTATTCTTTCTCTTTTATTACAGTCATTGACACAAAAATCAGGACTTTTACTTAGTCTCACAGTCTTTAATGGGCTGGCTTGGCTCCATTGGACTGGAGTTTGTTGTTCCAAAGATATCAGCTCCCTTCTAGGAAGGAGTAGAAAAGCCTGATGGCACCACTTTTCTCTCAAACAAGACACATGCTGAGAAAACACTGCTATTTTCAGAGTAGGGGTACCTGGCAACAATATCATCCCGATTAGTGGAGATGGACTAATTCTGAGCATTATCAAAATAGGACTCGACTTTCCTGAGACAGTCTGGGTAAATATATGTTACCCCTGACTGTGGTTAGTCACTGTTTGGTTGCAGAAAAGCATTAAAAGGAGCAAATAGGGAAAAAATAGATTTCTTAATATAAAACTTCATGACTTTGTGGGAGTTCAGTGTAGATTTAGAAACAGCACAGCACAATCAGTGGGTTTAAAGTATAAACCAAGACAGTAACACAATTCTTTGTGGCTTCACGGTCTTAAGGGTAGAGCTTCCAGGATGTGAAGGCAAAAATTCAAGTGTGATGGTCTAGAGCTTGGATGGGGCTGGTACATACAGTTCAGGTCAGCTTTTGCAACTCTTGGAGTTGACTTTTAGGTTGAATATAAGCCTGCTTCTGCTTGTAGAAGGCTCATTTGCCAGTTTCCCAACCCACTTTAAATATCAAGCCCTCCGCCCACTGCCAAAGCTTCAGCTGTGTTTCTTTTTCTGATTAATGTGGAGATGCTCTTTATTTATCTGTTCCCTTTTTCTCTTTCAGAAGATCATTGTCAAGGAGACAAGTCAATGTTTTGTCGCATGGAAGTTCTCTCCCGTTACTGCTCCATTCCTGGGTACCATAAGCTGTGTTGCAAGTCCTGCAACATGTACAGCAACCTAACAGAGGATGGCAATGTAACCAGTGCCAATGTAAATAAGAATAATGTCATTGAGGAGGAGCTCCTGACCACCCTCGGCCCTCCCGTGGGAGTGCCCACCACACAGTCTGCCACCAGCCCTCCCCTGCTTCCCAAAACACGGGCACCCCCTTCCAATGCCACCGAGGAGCACCCAGAAATCAATGCAGTGGATGTTCCCTACAAAGTTGATGGGTTGGATAACGAAGTACCACAGCACAACATCATTACACGGAGGAGGCCTTATGAAAGGACAAGGAATCAAAGAATTCAGGAGCTGATCGCTGAGAAAATGAAAAGAGAGACTCTTAGGAAAATAAACTAAAATGGAAATATGGCACAAGCAACATTTTTCTCTTATAGAGATGTTACCAACATCATAGTATTGGCCATCGTAGAGACTAAGAATGGGGAAAAATCGAAGTGGTGCTATGGCAGAGATACCAAATTCTCAAGCCTACTATAAATGGAAATGACAGATTGTTTCATAAGTGCTAATCTGAACACTTTGATGGCTAGGTTAGGTGTACAGGGTACAGCAGAGTGTTAGTGCAATATCCCTAGAGTGTCCCACTGAATCCAAACAAACCAGGTTACTTAGGTCAGGTTAGCAGGTTTCTCAGTCACAGGCTCCCTAAAGTCTTCTATGCCTATGTAAAACTGCTTGGGAATGGCAATGGGAGTCACACAGTATGGCAGAAAGCAGTCCCAAGATAAAAAATCCCTTTAACTCTGACAAGCAGGGGGTCAGCACTCCTGTGATGCTTCTGTGCCTTGCACAAACCCTGGCACTAGCACAGCCAGCTTCGGGAAGGCTCCTGGCACATGCCAGGCTTGGTTTGGCTGACCCTGGCAGAGCTGCCTCTGTGGCCACAGCTCAGCATGTGCTCACGCAGCTTCCTGAACCAGGGCTGTGTAAGAAAATACAGAGAAAACTCTGTAGCCATATATTTATGTGTAAATTAAAAACTGACAAACAGTAGTTTACATAATTCCATAAACAATTTCAAAGAATTCTTTTAAACTTTTGGACACATGCAAGACATTTAGTAGGGTAGATCTGGCCAACTTGGACTGACAACATCCTAGTCTTTCTGTTTACAATTATCCATATTTTTTATAATCTTTAGGTTCCTGTAATGCAACAGCCTCAGTGATCCTTATTGGTTGGTGCTTTTTTTATTGGTCTGATTTTTTTTCTACCCACATTCTGTTTAACTTAAAGATGACTGGATTCTTGTTGTCTTTTCTTTGGTGCTTTGTTAAGACAAACATTTTTTTACCCCCACATAGGATGCAGTTATTTTTGAGAAATTAATTTTATATTATCTTCCTTTCCTTAGGACAGCTTTATTGGTGCAGAAGTGAACAACTGTTTGCTGTGCCCTTACATGAACACACACACACACATTGTGTATTCACAGCACCAGGTCTGCTAGAAAACTTTAAGATGTGTAACCTGACAACCCTTTGAGTACTTTTTTCCCCCTCAGGGTCATCATGGTTTTCATAGGTCATTTTGAATTCCTGGTTGGAGAGCAGAAGATGAACTCAGCTTGGCTCTAACTCTGCCGAGACAGGGAGCATGGACTGGTTCCTGCTGTGGGTGGCATCTGAGCAGATTTTTTCCTGGCTTGGATTCTTCTATTTGTTTCTTCTTTGCTGGTAAATCTCCTGCAGAGTCCGGGGCTTCCCTGAAATCCTCTCTTTACCACTAGGCAGGTTTGGTGGCTCCAAGTTCATATTTTCCAGTCTGAGAGGAAGATCTCACCCTCCAGCCTGAGCTGGTCCTGGTTTGAAGCAGCACCAGCAATAAACCCATATATAGAGTCACAAAATTATTGGGAATGTGCTGCATTCCCAGCAATGTGTGAGCTCTTCTCTGGCCCAGCTGCTGGCAAAGAGCTTCACAGGTATTGCAAGGTGAAGCACGTGTGACTCTCTGTGATCTACCGTCTGCCCTTGACCACCTTGACTGAATGAACTGCCCAGTCTCCTCTTCCAAATGAGCCATTCCTGCTGGAAAGGAGGCAAGAGGCTGCAGGAACCTCAGGCTTTACAGCACCTACATATGGCACTGTTTTGGCCTGAACTGTGGCCACAAGCTTTTGAAGCACAAGCCTGGTCTAAGAAAAAATTTTCATGGAGATACTATCCCAAGAAGAGAAGGAATGTTTCCAGCTGGGGTCATGGCATCCAGTCCCCTTCTTACACAGGACCACGGTGATACACTTGGAGCAGCTCAGTGCAGGGATGAGAGCTACAATGAAGACCAGGATAGCAGGGAAGCCCAACAGGCCTGCTAAGAGTCCAGAGCATTAGGAAACATCTCCTGGGCCAAGCAGACGTGGCTGCAGATGTGGAAGCAGCAGCAAGCACAAGCAAAAATCTGTTCTGGTTTGGAGGAGTGAAACTCAGGCTGTGCAGTTTGGCAGCACAGTGGGAACAGTTCCACCCCAGACTTTCACTGCTGGGACATGGAGTGTTCCCCTGCAGACAAAGGGTGCTTGTCCTTGGTGTCCTGTCCCCCTGTCCCAGCCCTGCTGGCTGTCACACAGCCACGGTGTGCAGGCAGGCCCAGGCAGCCTTGTGCCAAGGGATTTGTGGTTGCCTACAGATGGGACAACTTTTAACAACAGTGTAGGGTCAGGTCACATCTGTGCACAACAGCAATGTAGTAATGAGCACTGAAGGGAAAAAACCTCACCATTCTATTTATAAGCAAGGGAGATGTGTCTAAATCAACATCATTCCAGCTGCTGTGCCACGGGAGACACTTCTGCAGCTCCCAGCCTGTAGTCATAGTGTTTCTTGCCTTCCATGTTTCCTTTACACTGATGTGGTTAGTATAAAACTCATCTTTTCCCCTTCAAGTTAATATCCTTTTAGCTCTGTGGACAATAAAAATAAACCACAACCCCCAGCTTTTTCATAGACTAGGAAGCTCATCCAAGCATATGAAACTTAGGAAAAATTTTTACAAACCCAAAGATAGAAGGGGTTGGAGCTGGATTTATGCAGATGGGGAGTTACAAGTTTGCTGCCTGGAGGGTACCAGTCTTACCCTCTGGGGTTTTTCAAGACCCATTGCTCCAATCCCCTGAGGTAACTCATCTAATAGATTCTGTTCTGCCCTGGCTTCTGGAATAGGCTTAGTCAACCAGGCAGTGTGAAGAAATACCACAGGAGGCAGTGCCCACAGCTCAAAAAAGCATTTTTCCAGATAAAGTGGAAAGTTCTGCTGCCTCAGAGAGCAGGAACAGCCTCCTGGAAGGCTGGTCTGGGGCTATGTTAGGTCCTGTCTTCATTAGGAACCCAATGCAATGCCTGGTGGCATCTGCATTTTGGAAGGGCTTGTTCTCTTCTCAGTCTCACCTTTTGGGAGATTTAATTTGATTTGTTTTTCAATGGTTTAAATTCTACTGAATATTTCTCTAGCTGTTTTTTTGGGTAGAACACTAAACTGCTAGAGGCAGCAGCTTCAGTCTACATTGCTCAAGACACCGAGAGGCTGATGCACCATCTCTTTGAGGAGCAGGAGCCACCAGCTGCCTTCTCTTCACACTCTTCCTGTATGAGAAGGGGGGAAGTTAAGTCTCTTCATACCAGAAAAGCTGCCTTCTTTTCAAGCTGCCATGTGCTCTTCAGAAGGTGTTTTTTTCAGCAGTTCCCCAAGAACATGTACATCACTTCTACTAGAAAACACAACACCGAGCTGTATTGATAAAGAAAAAGCAGCCCAGGACAAAAGGTTTCTTTATCAATTTTGCTCTCCTGAGCTGATCTTATTTCTGTGTCATGCAGTGGAAAATTTGGTCATTTTTTTGTTTGGTTGAACTTTGACAACTGCTTCACCTTCTCTACAATGCTGTAATTGGGCAAGAACATCATCACAGTGGATCTTCTGTAACCAGTTTGCTATTGCCCAGGTGCTGCATTTCCAGACACAACAAGCAGAAAGCCATATTTTAATGTAACTTAATCCCCAGAAACTAAAGCAAGTTTATAAACAAATATATTCCTGCAGAGACCATCTCAGAGATCTGAGAGAAGAGGTAATGTGCTCCCACAAAGCAATGTATTAATGATCTCACCATGCAGGTACAGTTTTCTCAATTGTCATTTTTCTGGCTGTCTAAACTTAAAATCCAAGTGACAGCTTCTCATGAAAAAAATCCCAAACAAATTCTGCTTTCTTTGGCTTCAGTCATCTGCCATTTTTTTCACCATCATTTCTTTAAAAATTTCTGTTATCTATTATGAATGCATCACTTTTTATATCCATATATCCATTCAATATTTAGAGTCTCACAACACTTCCATAGAATGCTTTCAGATATTTTGAGAAATTCTAGAAATGGTGCTTTACCAGTACTCAAAGGGGTTTTTATTTTATTTTATTACATAATGCATTTAATATCTTATTTACTCACCTACAATGCACAGTATTAGCTATGTTCATCTGAATATCTATATGCAACGTCCATTCACTTACATATGCCTTAACAGAAATTGCAATAAATAGCCATTTCTTGTATATTAAAAATGTATATACAAATTAGAATCTTTAATTTTATAATTTATTAAATTTAAATGTCTGTGTTCTTTTGCAAAAAAAAAGTGTTTGGCTTTTCCCTGTGCTTTTTTCATTGAGTCAATGTTATGCAGAGATGCTGGAGGAGGAAGAACCAGCATCATCAGGTTCAAAACCAATTGAATTTCTACAATTTAATGAAGTGGGATTGGGATACACTTACTGCCAAAGTCCTACATCCTTGTTACAACATCCATTATCCAAGGCTAAATATCATGAAGTCACTGGACAAAACCTCAGTTGACAACTGCACAGAAATTAATCAAACTCACTTAAATCTGCTTCAGGCCCAAATCCATCCTGGTCCATGTATCATCTCTTTTAAAGGCTCCGTTATTTGGGCTTCTATTCAGGACTGATGAGTGAATTCTGCTTTGCATGTCCTATTGATGAAGTAATTGCTCCTTTCCATGACATTCATCTGCACACATTCTCCTGCTGTATCCTGCACACATGTAGCTGGATTCCCTTTAAAGCATAATTGAATCTTTCTCATCTGATTGAAGTTTGTTGCTTGAGGATTTGAAAGATCCCTGCTTACTGTGATTATTCAAGTGCATTCAAGTCCAGCATCCTTTAATCAGGTAACGAGCCACCTCAACACTTTCCATCTGGAAAAGTAATTTACACATTTAAATGCCCCAATAAAACAGTGGACAAGCCCAAACATGGGGTTCATTTACTGTGATAATTCATGCAGCATTTACAGCTGTGACAAGGGTTGTATTTAATTGCCTTCTGCTTTCATAGGTTTTGAGATTTCTGGAGTGTCCATGGCAAAGGGTCTCACACCCACACCCCAGACATGAGGGACACCCAAGGTGGGGTCAGTCATGTCCAACACATCTCCCTCCTCCTGGTCTTGTTTTCTCTGTCTCAAATGACAAAAGATGACACCCACAGGAGGCCTTCTCTTCCTCTCCTTGCCTACATCACATTTTTATTCCTTTTCACCATCATCTGGCTCTGAGGATTATTTTTTTTTTTTTTTAAAGCAGCTCAAGGAGCTGCAATTCTAGGCCAGGAAAGCAATTTTCAGGTTATTCTTAATTACACCAGGCAGAAGGCAGCAGCTCCTCCGAAGTGCTGTGCAAATTCAACTCCCCTTTCCCACAGCGAGGGGGGCACAGGATGATTTCCAGGGCGTTCCCACAGCGTGTTCTGGCTCAACACTGGGCTTTGCTCACCGGGGTCAGAAAAGGCTCCTGAGCTTTCCTGGGAGAGAAATGCCTGGAAATCTCCTAGGGATGTGTGTGTGCATGTGGATACATGTGTGTGTGTGTGTGTCCATGTGAATATGTGTTTGTACGTGTGTGTATGTTCATGTGAATATGTGTGTGTGTGTGCATGTGAATATGTGTTTGCATATGTGTGTTTGTGTGTGTGTGTGCATGTGAATATGTGTGTGTGTGTGTGTGCATGTGAATATGTGTTTGCATATGTGTGTTTGTGTGTGCGTGATTGTGTGTGTGTGTGTGTGCGCGTTCATTGCTCACCTTTGCTCTCCCCCTTCCCTCTCCCCACCACCTTTCCCAGTCCCTCCTCCTTTAGCCGCTTCCCAAAGCTGAGCAGGGCCCGGAGCGATGGAGCCGCAGAACCACATCAAGCACTTCTAAATCTCATTAAAGGAAGGGGCAGAGCAGGATGACACGTGTGGGAGAAGCCTGATCCGGGTTAACCTCTGGGTTTTCCGCTCCATCAGCAGAGCGCTGTGCCCAGCATCCCCCGGACGGAGCCGATCCGCGCAGCCCCAGCGGCCCCGGGGCTCCCGGCAGGCCGGGCTCTCTGCAGCCGCCGCTAGATGGTGGCACGGCACAAGAACTGCGAGTATGGAGCGGCGCTGGACCGTGACCCCGCCGGGAAAATCCCTGGGTCCGGGGGGATGCGCTCGGGAAGGGCCAGGGGAGTCAGACACCCTCGGCTCAGCGCCCATCACGGGCGGATGGAGCCGGAGATGCTGCGGGGCTGCATCGTGCCCTGCCGGGAGGAGGGATCCTGCAGGACAGAAACACAGACAGCACCTGCAGTGGAGAAATAGAGCCACGATCAATCCAACCAGCCAAAACACCGAAAATAACTCAAGAATAAGCTGTTTTCTGAGGTTATTACTTAAGGCATCTAAACATATTCCAGTCCCTCCAGAAGAAAATTTAGAGGCCAGTAATGTAACAAGAGGTTCCACTGATGATTGTAATTTAATTTTTAAAAATCTTTTATTAAAGAAACACAGCAGCTATGGGAAGACAAACCTGTTTTAGGTAGCCTGGGCTGCTGGCAGGACAGGGGGTTTCATGTGGCCCTGGCAGGAGAAGGTTTCAAGTGATGGCAGTGCTGCCCTCACTGAGACCTGCAACAATTCACAGTGCTCACTCTCCAGCCTTTTTGTGTGGTGCATCCAAGAGGGACCAACCCACACCAGCGTTCAGGCACTTTGGGACATATATAATCTAAAATGATGATGAAAAATTCATCTATGCAAAGGTACAATTTAATCATAGGCAGATCAGTAATAACAGAAATGGCATTCTTGTAGCAAGCATTCAAAGTTGCACCTTGTTTCTTTTAAATTAAGATTTTTTTGAGGATGCAGGTGATGAAAGAAGAAACCAAATAGCTGTGGATGAGGTAAACAAAATAAGAGGTATATTATATTTGTCCCTCCCATGTAGCATGTTCTATTCACTGCATCATACCTTTAAGAAGGAGGTAGCTCCTGCAGGGAGGAGAGACTCACCAGGGCAGAGGAACCATCTTGAAGACTCATTTTAAAGAGGATGTATCCATGCACATCTGCACGTTTGGAGTTTGTTTCCAGCTCAGTGATCTTCCTCACAAAATGTTTTTCCCAAGCTCCATACTGCAGCTGCTTAGCATAGCTGATGTCTGAGGGTT
Organism: Zonotrichia leucophrys gambelii; assembly: GCF_028769735.1. Lineage (NCBI taxonomy): Eukaryota > Metazoa > Chordata > Aves > Passeriformes > Passerellidae > Zonotrichia > Zonotrichia leucophrys. Next base: position 7,267,904 of record NC_088183.1, read on the forward strand.
TTTTTCCTTTAGATGGTAATCACGTTTCTTGCAAGCAAGAAGGAAAAATTGAAGGTCTGAGTTGCTACAGCATGATCCCTGATGATCATTGCTGTTACTGAATTTAATGCCTGAAAGGTTGTGGGTCATTTCAGCTAAATTCAGCTGTTTGGCACCAGAAGTCCAGAGAAATAGCTTAAGCTTACGTACCTGTTATGTTGAAATAATAAGCAATGGCTATTTCCAGAAAAAAAAAAATCTGCTTGGAACCATATCCCAAAAGGATGCACAAGTCTGCTGAGCTGCTTATTTCTTTTTAATGGAGATTAAAAAAAAAACCTGAATGATGAGTGTGGGCTTGGGTGACTAAATCAGCTGTTAAAGCCAATTCCAGCCTGAATGCTGGTAACACAGGATATTTGCATTAAAACTAAAGTAGTGATTTTTAATTAAAAATTTCTGCTTTTTTCTTCATCCCTCCAGCAGGTCAGGACAGGCACTGTGGGGAGCAGCAAGGCTCAGAAATGCAGTCACACTGGGCACGCAGGGATGTTGTGTGGGATGGTTATTCCCAGGAAAGAGCAGCAGCTGTTGGGGCTGCCTCTGAGGACAGCATTGGGAAATAAATACAGAAGGAAGATTCTGCTGCAACATGACAATTCATCTCCCCACGCAACGTGGTGCTGCAAGAGAGGCCATGAGAGGGACACTGGGGTTGCTCCAGAATTGCAATCAGTTTGCAGCATGTTAATAAGCCATGAAACAAAGGCAAATCCCTGCTGCCCAGGGACCCACAAGGTCGGATGCTGCCAGTCCTCCTGGCAAAGCAATTTGCTGTAATGCACTTGTGTGGTCTCAGAGAAACACAAATGGGGATGATCCTGGGAGCACTGGGAGAGGGGGTTGGTGGAGCACAGCCCTGAGAGGTGCCTGGCAGGGCTGGCTGCTGCTGCTGTGCCTCCACAGCAACGTGGATAGGCAGCTGAATCCAGGGATGCAGAGCTCAGCCTGGGGGTGCACAGCTCAGCCCAGGGAGGTACAGCTTGGCCCAGGATGTAGGGCCTAATCCAGGGATGTAGAGCTCAGCCCAGGGATGTGTGGCTCAGTCCAGGGATGTGTGGTTCAGCCCAGGGAGGCACAGCTTGGCCTAGGGATGCTCCTCTCAGAGCAGAATGGAAGCAGGGACAGAAGAGAGCAGAGAGCAGCGCTAAAGAAGCTGCAAACACCCACAGCCTCTTGGGAAAACCAGCACAAATTTGTTCACAAAATAAGGCAGAGAAGGAAGAAAAACAGCCCCAATCCCTAAGGATTCCCCTTCCAGCAATAAAGCATGAAGGAGCTACATCTCCTCTTTTCCCACCCAGCCTGGAGCATGGGCAGCCCTTCCCCTCCTGCAGCACGGCCGCAGCTCCGCGGTCCCTTCTGCACGGGGAGTGGTCACCAGGCAATGAACTGCAGGGATTTGGAATGTGGGATGGCCATTCCCGGCCAGGAGATGAGCCACAGGGATGTGAGATGTGGGATGGCCATTCCCAGTGGGTGATGAGCCACAGGGATTTGGGATTTGGGATGTGGGATGGCCATTCCCGGCCAGGAGATGAGCCACAGGGATTTGGGATGGCCATTCCCAGCCGGGCAATGAGCCACAGGAATTTGGGATTTGTGATGTGGGATGGCCATTCCCAGCGGGCGATGAGCTGCAGGGATTTGGGATTTGGGATGGCCATTCCCGGCCGGGAGATGAGCCGCAGGGATTTGGGATGCAGGATGTGGGATGGCCATTCCTTGCGGGCGATGAGCCGCAGGGATGTGGGATTTGGCATGTGAGATGGCCATTCCCGGCCGGCAAAGAGGCGCAGGGATTTGGGGTGTGGGATGGCTATTCCCGGCGGGCAATGAGCCACGGGGATGTGGGATTTGGGATTTGGGGTGTGGGATGGCCATTCCCGGCCGGTGCCCGCGGGCTGCCCCGGTGCCTGCCTGGGCGCCCGGCGGCTGCGGCTCGGCAGGGCAGGCAGCCAGCGGGATATATTTAGCAGCAGCAACACAACAGGCAGCGGGATCAGCTGACTGAGGCTGGGAGCTGGCGCATGGGTTGGTGTCAGACAGCACATCTCCGTGCTGGAGCGGGGAGCGGGGAGCGGGGCAGAGCCGCGCAGCCGGGGGAGACCGCAGCAGCCCAGGTAAGGGGAGCGGGTCTGGCCGCGGGCTGCGTGCCGGGGGTTGCCAGGGATACCCGGGGTGCTGACAGCCAGGGATGCTCACGGCACGGTGGGAGGGCTGCAGGCAGCGGGCGCAGCTCCGCGGGGGCCGCAGGAGGTGCCCAGGGCCAAGGGGATCGCGGCCAGGCGGGATCTGATCCATCCCTTCATCGGAAGAGTTCTTTACCTGCAAATAGGTGATTTAAATTTCCTTCCGGAGGAAGGGCGTGCTGGCAGGACTCAGTTGCTGATTAGCGCTATCGGGGTTTAGCAGGGGATGCCCGCGCCCCTCGCCAGCAGCATCCTCGCTCTCATTGCCGGGCCCCGGCTCTGACACTGCCGGGCTCAGGCCGGGACTGGGGGGGAAAGAAGGAATAAACCTTTCCTTCAAGGCTTGGAGACATGAGAGAAACAGAGCAGGCAGGGAAAAGGATACTAAAAGGGCCCTGAGGTTTAAAACAAGCATCTCCTGCTCTCAGGGCAGCAAATCCCAGCTTGGCTGGCTGTTCCAGCAGCACATAGGAAAAGCAGGGAGGGCCACAGCAGCCTGGGCAGGGACGGACCCGGCGAGCTCGGCACGAGCTGCTCATTTGTGCTCCGTGTGTGATCTGCAGCTTTGCAGGGAGGCTCAACAAAGCCAGATTTATTTACAGCAATGACAAGCAAGGCATTAAAATAGCCAGCAAAGCACTTTTGCGTTTAATCACACAACAAAGCTATATTGTGTCTGCAGATTAGTCACATACAAATTTCATTGGGAGAAGCAGTAAAAAAAAAAAAATCATCCAGGCAGTGTGGTCATTTCTGCCAGAAGGGCAGATAAGCAAAGCACAGAGGGGAGTGTTTGGAAAAAAAATAAAAAATCAGTACAGTTAGAAAACACTGCAGCACAAAATATACAGAAAAATTTGTAATTCAATATATTTAACTGAGTAGTAGGAGCAGTTTGATGGAAATCCACCCTAAAATGAGTTGAGGATGAGTATTTGAATATAAATTAAATATTAATTAAATCCCTTTGACTCTATGTATGCACTTAGGGGAGGACCTACCTCTTCATAACTACATTTATGAACTACATTAAAAAAATAAAATAAATAAATTTTATATATATATATATATATAAAAGTGACCCTGTACATTCTCTCTTACAGTTTCTAGAAGGGACCGCTGTAATGTTGCTTTATGTAGGTGGTGCTCCCCACAGGGGCAGGGCAGCTCTCTCCTGCTGGGTTCAGCTCCTGCTTGGGCTAAGGGTGCAGTCAGAGCCCTGTCACAGTGAACAGACATGGAGATTAATAAGGACAGCAGTTTGTGCCTTGCTGCTCCCCCAAGGGCAGTGAGAAGCTCATGCCTCTGCCCCATTCCTCTCCAGCTGTGCTGCCTTGCATTGCTTAAGGAGGGAGAGAGCACCATTGCTGATCTCCTTAATGAACCCTCTATTTACTGCCACATTTAATGACCTGGCTTCTTTGGCACATTTATGAAGCCATGGATATGAAAGTACTGCCAGCAAACTTTCAAAGTGCGGTTTTTGTTACCAGCCATGTTTACCTCGAGAAGACATCAGGTGGCTCAGGCAGAAGCCAGGCCAGGGTTTCTATACCAGGGCAGGTTTTCACATGCTGATCAGCTCTGCTCTGCTCTTTGCAGCCATGGCACCCCGCATCAGGCTGAGCCTTTCCAAGCCTCTCCCAACCATTCGGGAAACCCACGAGGAAGCAATGGAGGAGCCCAGCAGCAACCCCAAGTGTGCTGAGAGTGCTGCAGCCAGCCCAGACTCACACTCCAGTGATGACTACATCCAGTCCATCTGCCACCTCGCCAGACCCACCTTCCCAGCCCTTCTGGAAAGCAGACGTAAGGGTAAGGACAGAAAGACCCTGAAGACCCTTGAGGATGTGTCAGGTTCTCCATCGCTTGTGGGGACGCAGCAGGAAAGGTCAAAATGTAAATTGACCAATTTCATCTCTAGTGTGGTGCCACTGGGAAAAGTCCCACCTGCAGAAAGCGACTTTTGGTCCAGAGAGGATCCCCTGGAACAAATTTACACCAATGCAGGAAATCTTTGCTCCTCCAAGGCTTCTTCCAATGGTGAAAGTGCCAGCACTGGTTACTCAGAGTGCAACTCTTCTGCCCCAAATGGTGACCTTCATCCCACAAACCTGGAAGAAAAAAGCACAGGGAAAACCAGTTTTCCACGAGTGTTCAGTTTTCCAAGGCTTCCCTCCCCAAGGCCAGTTCAGAAAGAAGCAGTATGCTCAGAGATGAGATATCTCAGAAGGGATGAGGGAATAGTTTTAGGGAATAATCACAGCCAGAAAGAAAACGGTCCCATGTTTGTTAACTCTGAAGAGCAATTAGCACCCTCAGCCAGAGAGAAGGTGGCAGGAAACCCAGCCCTGCCCTGCTTTGTAGGAAAGCAGAATTTGCTCAATACAGCAGGCATAGATGAAAAAGAAGGAAGAAAAACTTCTCAGTGTCACAAAAATGTCATGGGTGATGTTCCCACTAAGCAGAGATACTTCCAGTCTTTCCAGGTACCTAAAAAAGCCACCATCCATAACTGGATTTCAGAGCACAGATGCATCTGGAAAGAAGCAAAGATAAAAGCTTGTTTGCTCCCAGCCATTGCTGAAGTGTGAAGAAGTAGCTGCTCAGAATAATTTTATTCACAAGATGTAACCAACCCTGTGCTCTAGCAGCTCTCCCTGGAGTCCTCACACAGAAAACATGGCTTGAACATGCATGCGAGTCAGGCAGACTCTTGTGATCCATCATATCCCTCATCCATGGGCAAAGGGACAATTCAGGGTCTCATCTGCTAAGGAAACAGCAATCAGTTCTTATTTTGGAAAGGCAACAGTTCATGAAGCATTTCCTCCCACCTACTGCCTAGAACTGCCCTGAGCATGAAGAAGAGCTGGAGAGAGCTGGAGAGAACACAAATCCCATCTGTGCTGGAGAAGAAGTGGGAACACTGAAGTTCCAGTGCCAAGCAGGCAGATGTTGCTGACACTAGAGCACAGCTATCCAGAAAGGAGCCCTTTGCCCAAGGCTCGGACAGTAGGAAATGCACTCCCTGACACACACATTTACTGGGAGACCCATCACAGATCCCTGCCTCAGCACCAGGATCCCAGGAGAGGTCACCCACTAGAGCAGCAGCATAAAGAATTATCTCTTAAAAATCATAAGAAGTCGTTTATGAGGATTTGCTGGTGGCAAGGTGGAGAATATTACAACTCCTTGGGTGGGGATTTTCCTGGTGCTCACCCTGTCCCAACTGTGTTCCCTTTACTCCTGGACTCAGCCCTGTCAGGAGGAGAGCTGGGGGCCCTGGTGGGCTTTGCTGTGCTGGGCTGTGGCTGCTGTGGAGCCAGCTGTAAGCAGGCATCGTGTGGGACTCTGCACTGCCACAGCCAGGCTGCTCACCACGGGCACCCACGGGCTTTGCTGCTCAGGTGTGGGGCCCAGGAGCCCACACAGAGCTCTCCAGGCTCAGAAGAGCAGCCCTGGCTGAGGGGCAGCCCAGGGATGCTGGGCTGCTGCTGATAGAACCTGAATGTAAAATAATAACTTGTGTTTCCCTTCATACCTGTGCTCCTGTGTTCTCACCCAGCTGACCATGCTGATGGTGTTGACTGAGCTTTGCTTCGTGCTGCAAGACTGAGACATGGAAAAAGCAAATGTGCATGTCCCAACCACCCAGCACACAGCACATACAAACAGTTCGTGCTGATGGAATTGCTACCTGGGATGTCTGCAGGAAAAGAAGCATTCCCACAGGGCTGGAAGGCCCTGGCATGGGGCAGTGGGCACATCCCCTCACTGCCACAGAGACTTCTCCATCAGAGGAGCTGCCATTGGCACTTTCTCCTGCAGTCAGAGCAACCTCACCCACCTGTGTCTGGTGTCACACTCTGATGTCACACTCTGGTGTCACACTCTCTGTAGCCAGTCAGGAGATGTAGCTGAGCAAACTGCAAAGCAATACCAGCCTGATTATTACTAGGAATAAATGTTTTGGCACAGTGGAGAGCAGAGGGACCAGGCTGTTTGCTCAACAGCAGCTAAGATGAAAAACAGCATTGGAAAGCTGCAATTATAAAAATGCTCACAAGTGATTTCCAAACCACCCTCAAGCAGATTAAGTGAAAAAGCAATTTCTACTCAGCACCAACATGAGTGTAAATATGCTCAAGGATCAAAAGGTGAGAGTGTTTGAGCTTCTCATCCTCACATCTCTTACCTCAAATATTTTTTTCTCCTGTTGAAACTCATTAGTGCTATGGAGCTGAGCTGCTTCTCAGCTCTGTTTTTGAACTAACCACACCGCAAGAATGGAAGTGAAGGTGGCTCCAGCACTCATTAAAGCTGATGGAGAAAGTTGAACCCAGGAGGTCCCAGCCTGCTCTGCCTCCTCCACACCTGTCCCTCCCTTCTCAGGTAAATGCTGGGGTTTAAGCAATGCTTGTCCTCACTGCTCTGCTGTCATTTAAATTCCTCTCCATGTGAATATTTATGACTCTAATGCCTAACAAGTCTTGTGCCAACTGCATGTATCACTGCTTTTGACAGAGGAAACAAATAAAATCCTTCCATCCAGTTGTTGTTTCCATCCTGCATTCCACAGGGCATTATTTTTAGTGCTGGGCTGATCCACAGCACACAGGCTGCGCTGTGCCTTGCCACGCAAGCACCTCCTCACTCTGCCAGGTCACCAAAGGCCTTCACACCTCACCCCTCCAGCAGCTGCTGCCCAGGGCTGGGATTTCCTCTCAGCTGCCACAATCCTGCAAGTCTCTGCCCCCCTGAAACCCATCACCTTCTGTCTCCAGAGCAAAGAGGCACAGCAGCAGAGAGATGCAGCCCAGGAGGCTGGGAAAAGCCTCCAACTCCTCTGACGTGGGACTGGGAGCAGATTTGGGGGGCTGGGGTGGTGGCAGGGTTGGGCTCAGAGCTGGAACCATTCAAAAACACAGTGTTAGCTCCAGGAGCAGCCAGGTTTGGAGCAGGGAAGCTTTGGAGTGAACTGGCTCTTTCTGGAGAATACTTCAGTAAAAATTGAGATTCTGCTCAAGCAGCTGGGTTTTAAAGAGGAGCCAAAGCTGCTGGGATGCAGCAAAGATGGGGGCAAAGAGACAGAGGGGTAAATTAGGGTCTGAGAAGTGGCAAGGCAGGGAAGGGAGGAGGGAAATGTGGGGCTGGTGGTGCCAGTGATGAGCAGGGCAGCTCCCAGCAGGGTCAGGAGCCCCAGGCTGAGGAATCCCAGCTGTGCAGTAAAAGCTGTGACAGGTAAGAAAAGAAAAGCTGGTTTAACACAGGACAGAGGCAGCAGACAGGGAGAGTTTTCTCTATCCAAGTTCACTTAAATCCTCTTTTGAAAAGCACAGTCCTCACCTTCTTCACCATCAGCTCTGCAGAAATTCCCATGTTGGTCCTTGTGAAATCACTGGACAATTAAAGAGGCACCAGTCCCCTGGACAAGGCAGTTCTGCAGCTGTACAACATCATCCACCTGCTGCAGGTGTACCTGGGGCTGGTTCAGGGAGGGGATGGGGACTGGGGCAGCCTTGTCCCTCCCTGTCACAGCCTCTCTGCCCCCCAGCTGCTGAGGGAGCCTGCACCCCTACCAAAGCAAAACAAATGGATGCTGTTGGGTGGGATAACGTGGCCTGTGGTTACACAGCACTTTTCTCCCTGTTCTCCCCATGGGTGCTCACCTGGGCCATCAGAAAATGCTCCCCCTCCTCCCTCTCTGCAGAACAGCCCCTGAGGAATCACTGGTCAGGATCAGCCTGCAGAAGTTGCTGCCTGCTCAGAAGTGCTTCCAGACAAGAAAGAAAACCTTATCTGGGAATTTAGGTCACAGAGAGAGATAAAAGCCGTGCTGCTTCCACGGCCAATCTCATGGCAGGCTCTGCATTTGAAGTCACTGGCAGAAAAATCTCATTTATTGAGATCATCAGGACTGCCAAAGGGATTTGGATTAATTTGAATGGGGAATTGGTATCCAAATCCCACCAGCAGCTTTCAGTCTCAGACTTCACATCCAGTTCACAGCAAACTGTGAGCATTCATGGCAATTTTGCTTGCATGGTCATGCAGCCTCTCCCTGCTGCAAACCGTAAATGCGTTTGGACACAGAAAATCATGACCAGAATTTACAAACCAGAGATGGCAAGGCAGAAGGAAAACTGTCCCACTTTTTCCTCAGATTCTTGTCTTTAAGTGACAAAGATACCCATCAGCTGAAACCAAAGGTGAGGAATAAACAGCTCCGTGATGATCAGACCTGTGCAGTGCAGGAGCTCAGAAACTCCTGCAGCACAGAGAGCCTCACCCACTCAGGAGTGATGCTGTGCCCACACAGCCAGCAAGAGAGATGGTGATAAACAAACCGAAATCTGAGCAGTGCAGCGTGATTACAGACAGGGACTGTAACGTGAGAGACAAGCAGGAGCAGATCAAAGGGCTGCACACAAGCAGGGAGAGGCTGGAGGGCTATGAGCAAGGCTAGCAAAATCAGTTCCCAAAAAGGTCTTTAAGTCTAAAGTTAGGGTTAAAGCAGCTATTTTTGATTTCAGAAAAAAAAAGTCCAATTCTTGAAGCTCCAAGGAAAACTTAAAGCTCCCACCTTTAAAGGAGATCAGACCTGAGCCCGAGGCAAAACCCAAGGACAGCTCAGCAGCAAGCAGGGACTTTGTGGGGGGTGCTTCAGGCTTTCCCCCTGCCCTGAAATGCCTGCATTTGGGCCTAATTGCTCATTAAGGGCATATTTTAATTAACTTTGAGCCTTCCTGAGCAGAGACTACTTCATTTATCATGGTGCAGAATGAAGTTAAACTGCATTTAGTGACTAAGCAGGAATCCCTTAGCTTTGAACGAAACCTTGACTGAACCATCAGCACTGTGATTAATGGCAAAGTGTTTTGTATTTTCCATTTGCAGCTGTAACCATGGGCAGAGGAGAGCTCTGAAGTGATGGCTGAAAGCTTTGCTGCTTGTGTTTGGAGAGACAGAACGTTCAGGCCCTGCCTTGCTCACCAGGGCCCACGTGTGTTTTTGTGGCTGGCATCACTTATCTGGGCCACAGTTGACAGCAGGGATGACCCCTGAAGTGCCACATGGGCTTGTGGCCTTTCCCCGTGCTCAGGGATTCTCAAGGATAATCTAATTTGCTTGACACGAGCTAGAGCTGATGCAAAATACATGTTGTGTAAATAGAGAGATATTGTTCCTGGTAATTGCAGCCTTCCTGGAATTAATACTCCTGGAGGCAATGCTTCCTAGGGCTGTTGCAAAGAGCTGTAGAAAGACTGGGCATTTTTAGAATACCAGCTTGTTGCTTCATAAATTTTGACCAAATGCCATTTAAATCAAAGGGAGCCTTTAAGTGCTTTGGAATGGGCTTTTAATGGGGATAATGGGGTGCTGCATTCAAAGCACAGATTTCTAAGAGCAGCTGATGAGAAAAATCAAATTATTACTTTATTTATTTGTGTGTATTAGCATTGCATCCACTGTTTCTTGTCTTTGCTTTTAAATTAACCCAGCTGAAAGCCCCACCAGCCTGCTGTGAGCTCAGCAAAAGCTGTGTGTGAACCACAGGGCTTTACCTGCCTGTGCCTCACACACCTGCAGGGGCTCTGTCCCTCGGGACCAGCAAATCCTGCTCTGCAGGGCCATGGTCAGGCAGGGGGAGAGCAGAGGGAGCCAGCAGGGACACGGCCACATCTCATCTGCCAGCACAATGTCACATTTGCAGGTCAGCCGTGCTCAGCTGAGTGTTTTGTTGTTTTTTCCTGGATGGTGAGGATGTGGGACAGAACATGGTTCACAGAGAGGTGCTGGGCTGCTCTAAAACCCTCTGACAGGAGGCTGTGGCCAGGTGGGTGCTGGTCCCTCCTCCCAGGTAACAAGTGGCAGGACCAGAGGAAAGGGCCTCAAGCTGGGTTTAGATTAGGAGAGGTTTAGATTTCATATTGGGAAAATTTCTGGATGGGTTGTCAAGCCCTGGAACATGCTGCCAAGGAAATGGTGGAATCACTGTCCCTGGAAGTGTTAAAAACCATGTAGGTGTGGCACTTGGGAACCCACATGGCTTAGCAGTGAGTTTGGCAGTGCTGGGCTGAAGTCAGTGATCTTAGAGGGCTTTTCCAACCTTAATTATTTTGTGTTTTTATATTGTTCCAACTCACTCAATGAGCACTGGCTGAGCTCCACTAGCTCAGCTTCAGAACAGGGAGATGCCACATCTCAAATGTCCAGGCTCCAAAGAAATTACAAAAGAAATACCAAATTTGCTCCAGATGTTCTTCACACTCCCCCTCAGGTCATGCTACAGAATCAGCAGAAACTGCTCAGAATAAATTGTGATATTGGCTCACCAGTGCCCTTCATGGCTGCCCAGCAGTGCCAGCCCAGCCCTGTGGAGCTGGGGCTGTGGAAATGCAGAGTGAGCACCCCTGAATGCTGAGCCCACAAACCATTCCAGCCATTTAGTGGGGCGAGCTGGGAGCTTCAGATTGAGCTGGATTTGCACAAAGAGCAAAGGAACCTGCACATGGTCCTTGCTCACAGAGCCAGCTGTGCAAAACAGTAAAAAATAAAACTGTTTTTTTAGGGGAAGCCAATACAAGCACAGGCCTGATCATTGTCAGTTTTGGATCCAGAAACATCCAGGTCCCCACATGGGTGGGGACATCTTCCCCTAGACCAGGTTTCTCCAAACCCCATCCAGCCTGACCTTAAATATTTCCAGGGATGGAGCAGCCACAGCTTCTCTGGGAATCTTTGCCAGGGCCTCACAGGGAAGAACTTCCTAATACCCAAACATCCATCCATCTAGACTCTAGCTTAGGACAGATGGGGTCTAAGCGGCACTGGGGGTGACTGTGCCAGTGGTGGTGACTGGCACTGTCTGCAGGTAAGAAGAGTTTGGTGGTACAAATATTGCAGGTGAGTTCCTGCTCCTGCCCAGAAGAGTTGATGGGGAGCAGCTCTCCCAGCCTGGCTCAGTCCCAGCTCTCCCCACAAACATCACTGCCCCTGCTCCTTCAGGCACCACGAGCTGACATAAAGCACAGCCAGGCTCTGGTGGCATTTGAGCTGCTCAGTCAATGCTCAGCTTTCCCTCAGGTGTGCTGGGCTGTGAGGCATCCCCAGCCCTCCAGGGTTGGTGACATCCCTGCCTCAGGTGCCAGATCCTGTGCTGACCCTCCGTGCAGCCCCTGCTCAGAGCTGGAACAAGGGCACACAGACAGAAAACAGCACCCTCCTTGCTGTGCAGGGTCAGCTCCTGGAATTAATTGCTGCAGGATGTCAACAAGATAAAATTCAGCAGGATCCAAGAGAGGATTAGACAGTCCTGTGATCAGGAACTTTTGTGCAATGCTAACTGGGTCAAAGAAATACAAGAGAAATGAAGTGTTGTGCTTCCCTGAAGGGCTGAGCTGGGTTTAGAACAGATTCCTCCCCACCTCCCTTTCCCAGGCTTTTTATAGCAACAACAAATAGCAGGATCTATTGCAAAGTGTCTTCTCTTCCCTGGAATAATAAAGCACTGCCTGCTCTAGGAAGTTCTTGAGACCAAAGTGACAACTGATCCTTGCTGCAGCGCTCAGCAAAACCCTCCCCTTGTCATCTTAAAGGCAGAAAATGAAAGTTTCCTTTCTGTGCTGCCTCTAAGCTTCAGATCAACAATTTCTCAAGAAGGGAATGAACCACACAATAAACTGGCTGCAGATGCGCTGCTTGTGTCTCCACCCTGAAACTCTTCTAAGCATAATTAACCAAATTAATTATATAACTGTACAATAGTGTTAACCAGGAAAATATGTGGGGTGAATAGCTGGATCCAGAAGCCAACAGTGGTATCATAGGGAAGTGTTAGGGGGATAATGGGAGTGGTGGTTTCCACCACCAAAGAGAGCCAAACAGGTTAGGTCTTGCAACAAGGAAAAGAGGAGCAAAATCCTCAGGATTCTGGAATAGAGCTCACTCTCCAGGTTGGCAGATGCTGCACCAGTGCTCCAAGGTGGGACTTGCCATGGAGGTGGAAGGTGGAGGCTGGGGTGCCCAGTATAACCTTTTCCTAGGCTTTATTTTTCAGTAGAAAGATGCTGACAAACATCCATAATCCCTGCACATTTTTCTGACATGCAGAAGTGCTCCTGGCACAATTGGCCAGCAGGCACAAGGCACTGCATGTGACAGCAAGGGCAGTGCAGCTGCTCTGAGCACATCAGTTCACTTCATTAAACTGCACTGTCCTCAACAACAGCATGCTGAGAGAAAAGTCTCTCTGAGGCTCATGCTGGCAGCAGAAAATTACCTGGTGATCTCAGACAGGCAAGAGAAATCTTTGGATTTTGTGCCCTAAGATGAAGCCTCCTTCCTACAGTGCATTGCAAAGGATACAAGCTAGAAAGAAAAACATTTAAACATCACCCCATTAGGCTTGGCAAAATCTGTGATGCCCATTGTATTCCAAATTTTCATAGCATCATAGATGGTTTGGACTTTAAAGATCATCTCATTCCAGCCCCCTGCCATGGGCAGGGACATCTCCCACTAGAGCAGGTTTCTCCAAGCCCCATCCAGGCTGATCTTGAATATTTCCAGGGATGGAGCAGCCGCAGCTTCTCTGGGAGTCTTTGCCAGGGTCTCACAGGGAAGAACTTCCTAATACCCAATATAACCCTGCCCTCTGTCAGTTTGAAGCCACTCATTTTTGTATTTGCTGCCCAAAATTGACTAAGAAACAAACCCTCCCCAAACCGCCTAGTCACATTTTCTTGTATCTAATACTAATTCTAGCAATTTATTTTCAAAGGGAAATTGAAAATATTTTTATCATTTCCTTTTTCCCTGTTCTTCCAGAAATAGTAATGGCTAATATGGCCTGACTCACTTTGAGACCTGTGGGGGCTGTGAGGCCCCAGCTATCAAACCAAACATTGTAATTAGCCTTTATTAGAATTCTTTCCTTTCTCATCAACAGTATCAAGCACCACATTTACACAGGAGTTTGTCACACATAATTGGTTTTGTTTTTTTTTAGAGAAGTGTTTTTTGCACATCCTGACCCAAAGGAGCTCCCAAGGTCTCTCAGCTCCATTGTACCTCAACAGACAAGACAGACTTAGGTATCTTTATGGATCAGAACATTTGCAGATGTATTCAAGAAGTCCTTGCTCTCAGAACCTTGTACAGAGTGTTCCAGGCCAGCAGTACAGTACCTTTAAAATCACTGTGGAAACAAAGCCCTGCACCACAGGCATTCCTTGTGCTGGGGACAGGAGGGAGCCAATGCTCCTGACAGACTGAAGGGACATTGCTCATCCTGCTGTGGAGAGGAGCTCCAGCAGGACAAGGCCATGGCTCTGTACCCTCCTCACACCATTTGATCTGCACAGAAATGAATCTTTCTGCTCAATGCAGAGCAGTTTTACCCTTGCTGACGTCCCTCAGCTCATGGGATGAGATTCTCTCCTGCAGGACAAGAGGGAGCAGAACCAACCCCAGAGTCCAAGCTGGGGACTGCAGGAGTGACCTGCTCCACCACCCAGACACCCAGGATTTTCAGTCAGTTCTGGCTTTTGGAATTATTTCTGCTTTCTGTAGGATGGGAATCATTCCTACTTAGGGAAAAAGATTACCCAAACGTATAAGAAAAAAATAATTATATAGGAACAGATTTTTCAGAGCAAGCAAATAATCACAGAGGTAAAAGAGGAACACGTGTTGCAGTGCCAGGTGGTTCCTTCTCTTTTTTCATTTCACCAGTTCCTACAGGACATGAGTACATGGACAAATGTAAGGGAAAGGCTGGATGACTCCTGAGGCTGATGGAACAAGTTGAAACTGCAGTTTTCACACTATCAAATTGAAAGCTTAATTAAATTGTACAGCCATGCCAGAGTCTTGGCACAGGACCCACCAAAAATGCAAACTCTGTTCAGTGGGATGTGAATCCTGTGTTGGGTGCCACAGGTCAGACACTGCCCTGGTGCCTGCAGGGCTCTGGGGAGTGAGGACAGGTCTCAGGAAGACAGGCTGCACATGGGATTTTCATTTTCTGTGCTCCTGATTGTGTTTGCCCTGTGAAAGCCCAGTGGAGTCAATGGAAAATTTCCTGTTGGCTGTTTTGGGCCAAGACCCAAATTTCTACCTTTTGTTCATCTTCCTCCTCCCTCACTGGTCTGTGGATAAATAATTCCACTTGGGAGAGAAAATGTTACACGGGGTAATCCCAATCCTTCCTGTAGTCTACCACCTCAATTTACACCAGAAATACTCCTAGTTTACAACCTGCAAGCATTAGCAGGCATAGCCCCCACCTACACAGGGTGCAGCCTCTCAGAGAACAGCTAAGGCACTGAAAACCTTCAGCTGCCTCACACACCAACTTAAACACTGCAAAGGACATGAAAAAGCATAAATTTGTGAAGTAGAAACTGAAAATCAAAGAGCAGCTGAAGGAGAAAAGCATGTTTGATTTGATCTTGTCTCCCTGGGCAGTGCAAGTGGAGTTTTCCTGGGTGTTGCTGTTATTATCCACTGGAAACCTGGGCAGCCATTAACCCAGCCCTGCCAAGCCCACCTTGTCCCCAGGGGCCACAGCTAAACATCCTTTAAATCCCTCCAGGGGTGGCCACTCCATCACTTCTCTGGGAAGCCTGTTCCAATGCTTAACTACCCTTTGCATGAATAAATTTCTAGAGAAATCTAATATCCAATGTAAACTTTTCCTGACAGACCATTTCCTCTTGTGCTGCTGCAGAAGAGACCAACCCCCATGGGCTGCAGCCTCCTTCCAGAGAGCTCTGGAGTGGGATGAGGTTCCCCTGAAGCTCAGTTTTCAGAATTAGGCAAATATTCACCATCTCCATTGGTTTCCCTTGCTCAATAATCTGTAATTCATCCTTCTGGGCCTGCAGCAGCTGCTCCATGGCTGGCAGCACACACACCCCATGACACACATGAGTGCACAAGTGTGGAAAGGATTTGGTTCCCAGCACCCCACCACCATGAAGCACTCTCACAAACCACTGGAGCCTGGCAAGTTCCCAGAGACCAGAAAACTGCAGAGAAAACATAAAACTATATTAAAAAAAAAAAAAAAGTGCAGCCTCATCAAGTGACCTCTGTGTTACTTAAATCTCTGTGGTCACTAAAACCCAGAAGGAGGGTGTGTATGTTTTTATTTTCTGTAGTGTGTGCTTTTTTACAATAAATATCTAGCTTTTTGAAATAAATCAGTGCTGTCCACTGATACACTAGGAAGATGTCACCCAAATGTACCTTATCTTTTAAAAACTGATAAACTGTGAGAACACTAGGCTTATTTTGGAATAAGAAAATATTCAACTGTACCAAAGATCCCTATAAATAGCTTAATTAGATTTACTGCTTTCTATACAGAGTAAGGGAACACCTAGAGAGTAAACCATTACTGCCCTTGGGTTGGGAAAGGAGGATGAAAAGCAAGGAAAGAACCAGAACACTCACCTTTAGAGAAGTATGGCTTCTCCCAAGAGGTCACTTCATGTACCTGGCTGAGTCTTGTCCTTTCCACTTACCTTTCTCTCTTTGGGCTCAATTTCACAAGTTTTAAGGTTCCTCTGCCTCACCAGTGCCAGTAGAAAAGACAAGCCACACTGTTAACTGCTTTGATTTGGGAGCTTCTCACCCTAGAAGGCCCAAATCCAACTTTTTTCTGTCACTGAACAGCCAGTGGATATGGGGTATGAAGGACCAGTAATCAGGGTCTGTCCAGAGAGGTTGTGCAGTCAATTCTATTAAAATAGCTCCAGTTATTTTACTGCAAGTTAAGCAAAGGCAAGATTTCTTTGACCTGGCTGATGACAGGACACAGGCTCAGCTCAGTCCTTTGCCTTTGAGGGAGAGGTGCTGCTTTCTCCCCACATTCTCTGACAAGGACACTGGCCTCTCTGTTAGTTTTGGCAGTTTCCTACAAACAGCTCTCCCCATACTTACATGTCAGGTTTGCACATTCTATTTAGGAGCTTGTAAACTCCAGTCTGGAACCATGTAACAACTGTGCTCACCTGAAAATACAACCTTAAGTAGATTGATTAATGCAACAAGGGAAGGCCCTACTGAATAATTTTGTCACTGAGGACCAAGTAGGTCCCTTTCACTCCCATCATGACAGCTGGATTTACAAAACCAGTATTAATTGGCATGGAAGTTACCAAACCAGCTGCTGCCACTAGAAAAGGTTCATCCCTGGGCCTGAATTCCCACAAATATTCTTTAGAATAATTCTACAAGGCACACTCTGTGCACGCAGTGAAGCAGGTTCAGGCTGTGTGCAGCTGAAATCTGTGTTTCCCGCACCATCTAGTGGCAATCCTGCAAATGTGTTGGGAATTAACATCTCACCCAAGACACAAAACCAAAGAGAAATCATAGCTAGGCCTGCAAAGGGACCCATCACACTGCTGGGGACTTACAGCTGCTTCAACAGAGCACATTTTAAACCTACAAACAAGCTGAACATTGTGGGGTCTGTGGTATTTATTGGCACACAGAAGTAGATAATTTATTTCATAGCAAAGCAGCACCAAACACAGAACAGGGGCTCTGAGGAGGGCAGTGGTGCCAGGAGAGGTATTGGGTGCCTCAGTGTTCCACACACACACAAATGTGCTCAGGTGTGTGATGTGTCCTGCTGGCAGTGATGGGAACATCACACCAAATGTAGTGAGGCTGTTACAGACACTGAGACAGCAGCACCCGCAGAGAAAGAACGGGGTATGAAAATAAACCAAAGACAAGAGTTTGCTGCATCTCATTCCTGAAAAAGAAGTTGAAAAAGTCTTCACTTTGTTTCCCTCCCACAGCAAACTGAGTATTTGAATCCCTTCCTGCTGTCAGACCCCAAGTCTTTGTTCTTCTGGAGCAGTAAGAGGAAGGAAGGAGTGGGGTCTACAGGACAAGACAAAACCTCCACGGCACAGCTGATCCTACAGACTGACCTGGAGGGTCAGAGGGTGGCCAGCCATGAACACAAGGAGCTGAGCTCTGAGAAGGTTTGGACAGGGCTCTCCACAAGCTCTGGAGGCACTTCTGATCATGCCTTCACTTTGCAATCCAAACCCAAGTGACCAGAGCAGATTTCTGGTGTGCAGATCAGGAAGCATAGCAAGGTCCTTCTGGGATTAACAAGTTCCTTATGCTTCCATTACACCCTTCACACACTTCACTCACTTTGGCTGTAACTCTTGAGGAAGACCTTTAAAAGTCAAGTTAAAATATGAATTAGACTTCAAGAAGGTTTGAAACAGATACTGGATTTATTGGTCAGCTATGAGTAGGAAAATACATTGGTAAAGAAAAAGAAGACCCTGTATATAAATATAATACTAACTAGTTAAAATTTGACCAAGAAGAAAGTTCCACTGAAGAGAACAGTAAAAGCCCTTGTTTACCATCAGACCATATTCAGTTTCCCATTTATCTTATTGAAGAGCTGCCTATAGACAAATGCAACATTCTTTGAGCTTAGTGCAGATAATGTGCTGGTTTTTGTTACATGAATGGTAAACAAGAGTTAGTCCAGTGCATTACACATTATACAGAAGTACTGTGAATAAAGACTAAGATATTCTATTTTAGACACTACTTAAACATACCAAGACACTTAAGTGTTACAAATTTATGCAACCAAAAGAAAAGAATAGCAGTTAACATACTAAAAAATACTGTGTCCGGCTGGATGAGAAAGGCTTTGCTACTGAAGCGGTTAACTGAACTTTTCAAAGTTTTACAGTGTAATTAGTTTTCTTTTTCCCCCTCCCCCACAATGGTGTTGCAATTATTTTGTCTTTCATGCAGGTTTTGCATGGTTGAAAAAGCAAAGCATAAGCTATTTTCTAAGCCTGCTATAAAAAAAAAAAAAACAACCTTGAAAGATTTGCTGAAGTTACATCAAAGATGCATACAATGTTCTAAAAATCAGTTCAGTCCAATGCTAGCCAATTTTACCTTTAATTTAAAGCTGCTAAAAGGACAAAATAATTACAACACACACCAATTTATATGCTCTTTCCCCCCTACTTGCGTTATGTTAAAAGCAGTAACTCGTGGTATTAGTCTTGTACTCTAAACAATTGTTTTAGTTAAGGGTGTAGTTCAATTTACACTTTGACACCCAGAACTCTTGGTAAATGTAAATAAAACTAGACAAGATATGGCAGAGTGTATTTTAAGTGGAAAAAAGCCTGGTCTTACCTAAATAAATCCTTTCAACCCCAAGGATGTTCTGTGACTTTTGCTGTATGTGCTTTTACAACAAGAACACTGAAGGTACATTATGGCAACACCCAAAACCACCTCGAATAAAAATATTGCAAATAACCATTTCATGTTAAAAACTATGAAGCAAACATCTTGATTTTGTGAAGACACGGTTTATTGCCTTATTCTATGTTATAGCTGGAAATTGAGACTTTTGAGTTAGATTTGTTTGACACAAGAATGTATTTTCTTTGAGAGATTGTTTGACAAAGTTTATCTCAGCTCTGTTTTGGTGCCATCTGGTCTTTCCCTATTTTCAAAACATTTCTCCTTCCTTCCTTCAGCCCCCGAGTCACAGCTGCTGTCCAGTTAAAACCCAGTGAAGTCAAAGGAGTGTCTTCAATGGATTCAGAGGGTTTTCAATCAGGACCTGATGGACTACTATAAAAGCTGGAGGAAATGGTTTTCAAATGGACCCTTAGACCATAAGGTGACTAAGCAGGAACAGTTGTGTCTCCAAAAGCACAAGGGGCCATATTTTCACATGCTGTCATAAATTCAAATATTTTTTAAGACTAAGCAATAGAGGAGAACACATACTGGATAAAGCTCAAACCTTTAGAATCTAACAAGTGCACTCAAGCTCCAGCATCTATTAAAGTAAATTATCCCCCTCTAAAAAAATACAAAATGAGTAAGTGCTTCCCTTCCCCTTCTGTAAAGCTTTCTGGACTCCTTACACAATCCAGATATCAGAAAACAAAAATAGTTTGCTTAGTCTGACAAGCTAAATTGGCTCATCATTACTGGAAATTGTCATGATGTACATTACCAAGACATCATTAAGGAAACATGAGTAAAACACCTTTTATTCACACTTTACAAAAAAACCCCAAAAAACAAACAGAAAAAAAATAACACTACGCATTAAATCTACTACAGCAATACTACCAGCATTTCAATGTACTGATTATAAACTGGACATGTTTGGTGTTTTTACAACTAAAACCAAAACAAGATAACCCCAAGAGATCAGGTCCCAGACAAGGATTCAAGATCAAAATTTCTCGTATTGAAATTTTAAAATGTACATTTTACACATCCGAACTGTTTGCAATTTTTCTTTGAGCTTAAAACAGAACGGTTTGAGCACACTTGTGTGCTGATACTTTTCAATAAAATTTTGAATCATTATTACCAATCAATTCTCTTATATATAAAAAATTCACAATATTTAGAAAGTTTTCTCTTAATGCTCAGTGTCCTTTTGCTTCCCTGCCCGCAGCTGAAACAAAAGCTGTTTAAGACCAAGCTCTATCTCCATTATTAATTTTATTTTTTTACATTTATTATTCAAGTTGTATTAGTTTAAGGAGATGATGAATTCTCCCTTTCAGGATACAAATAGACAAGTTAAATTTGTAAGCTGTTATATACTTGGCTTCATGACACAAATGGCACTGAGGGTACACTATAACTTCGGTCTTGCTTGACACTTTAAAATAAGACTTGGTCACTTTAAAATATGATCTGAAGAATTGTCTTTGGGACCTGTACTGAAGACGCATTTATTTTACACTGCTTCATTAATAGAAAATGTAGGGCTAGGTTTTATCTTCAAGGAATTATACTTTCAGAAACTGAGGAACACACAAATGAAAGAGAATCCACATGATAGTAGTTCTTAGTGGGAAAAACAGCACTGTGCAATGACACTGAAAGAAGCAGTGCATGGGCATTAGAAGCTAGAAACTGTGTACCCATAACCTGAACATGTTCCAAAGTGTGATATTCAATGCTTCACAAAGGAAAAAAGATGCCACAGCTTATACAAAAGTATCTTCATAAAATTTTCACAAGTGTTAACATTATTTAAAAAAATAAAAGAGGATGCACAGGATCTCTCTGCATGCACAGGCAGTGCTAGTTGAGAACAAATTTAAGCAGGCACAGTGGAGATAGGACAAATACTCAAAACAGAAATGAAGAAGCTGTACACAAGTATCCTAGATTTTACTTCAAAAGTTAGAGATGAAAAAAATGTCTGACTGTGTACACATCAGCAATAACTTTCAATCCATACAGGTCTACTTATATTCACTGCTCAGCTTATCTGTTCTGTGAGAACTCTATGCCTCTTTCTTTTTTTTTTATCAGAAATAGAATGTATTTCGTTATCTCTGTAAGATATTAATATTTTATAGGTTTGGATTTTGAAAGCCACGTTCTCAATTGAACATAAAAAGTAGTATAAAAGGGCTAACGAAACCCTAACAGTGCAAATCATTAGCAGAGAAAACCTGTG
The DNA here is from genome assembly GCF_028769735.1 of Zonotrichia leucophrys gambelii. Taxonomy (NCBI): domain Eukaryota; kingdom Metazoa; phylum Chordata; class Aves; order Passeriformes; family Passerellidae; genus Zonotrichia; species Zonotrichia leucophrys. Next base: position 7,288,661 of record NC_088183.1, read on the forward strand.
ACAACCTCTTTTACACGCTGGCCTTTATAACACATGAAAACAGATAAAAATTTAGCCTTAGTTTACAATACAATCATTTTCCAAATCTGATTTTTCTTTTTTTTTTTTAAAGTACAAAATCTCATAAATCAGGTTTTCTGTTGTTCATATACAATCAATAAAGGCTAAATTCAAATTCTATATTTTACAAACAAGTCTGAAAAAGGAGGGAGTGAAGTACGGAGAATGTTCTGTGGATGTTCCTACTGGCCTCAAAAAAGTAGTGCTACAGATAACTGTGCAAAGAGAATACACTGTATAACAATTCCCTATTTCAAGGCATGAAAATGTCACGTTGGAGAAAAGAAACAGGAAGGTTAATTGTAATGTATTAAAGAAAGGTGCAAATGCACCGATCGCTGTGGAACAGTATACAAAGTATATTGGGCTCAGAATTGTGTCTGTTGATAGCACCTGGCTTTTACTATGTCTTTAGCAAATAATTAGATTTAAGATTAAGATTATTAAGAAAAAAAATCCCTGTTGGCCATACCTCACTCCTCTATATTCAGATTTTACAATTGTACAAGTTAGATTGAGGTTGCCCTCTAAAATGTATTTGACTACCTCCTGCCAGGGAGATGGATTCCATTTACAGGAGGCAGGAAAGGCAGCAAAAGCTCCAGTTGTGCAAAAAGTGAGAAGTGGTCAGAAGGGATGAGTGGATGTGGACAACCACTTATATTGTTCTCTATTAACCAATGATGATCCAAAGGTCCAAGAATGCCAAGTATGTTTAGCTGAGGTTTAGAGTAGAAGATGTAATCAATAATACCCTAAAACAAGAGGGGAAAAAAAAGATTATTGTCAGTATTTATTCTTGTCTCAAGTTATTATTCCAAACAAAAGGTGAGCTCAGCATTACAAGTAATGAAATATCCCACTCCTTCTTTATAGCACATCACAATTTAGGAGATTTCTTCTTCCTATATCGAGTGGGATGCTCAATATAGATTAGGAAAACAAAAGAAAAGGCCACCCTTTATCACTTCTGCTATGCTTTTGTGGGTTTCAATTTCCAACCTCCCAGAGAGCTTCAAATCACATTTCACTGATTTTTAAGAGGAAAAAAAACAATCTCTGTTTTCCCAACAGAGAGCTCAGACTTTTCCAGAAGCAACATGGATTATTTCCTTGCACTTGACAGCTTAAGTGCCTCTGTCATTTAGCTTGGAGTATCAAAATACAAACTCCTTCTGTTTACAGTGAAGGTTAAGAGCACCCCAACTCTTGCAAAGCTGTTGCAAGTTATTAAAAAGAATAAGATGGTTTCTAGGAGACTGAAGTGTTAGACATTCTAGTTTGCTATGTTTTAAGTATAAACTTGGTGAACTTAGCTGCACAGATTAACTTATGTAACAACTTCATAGAGCAAATCACATTAGTTACACTTGAAAATGGAAAACCTTTCCAAAATATAAGCAAGTCCTTACCTTGAAGTCAAATGTGTAATTTGTATAAGGCATTAGACCATTCTCATAGGCACTCTTCAACTTGAAACCATGTGTAATTCTTCCATTTGTTGTCCCATTTTTTCCATTACAGCTGAAGTTAGTAAGACTTTCATTGTATCTCAGTTCCTTAAAATCTTTGTGGTTTGTTTCCACTCCACCAGTGCTCAAGTACTCAACAACACCTGTGAGGAGACACATTACAAACAAGAAGGTATTAACAAACATTCAGCAAATAAGTGTAGGCACTTAAAGTCAGGCATGCAACTTTAAGCTTTATGTACCCAAAACCTTAACAATACACAGTACAGTCAACAGCAGTTCTTTTAAAATACTGCAGGGCAATGTGTATCAAGAGCAAATATCACCTAGAACAAAGTGACACACTTCGATTAGGAAAAAAGAGAAGATTAATAAGGCATAGATTGGGAAGGGGAAGATGAAAAAAATCAGAAGTAAAATTCTATCAATGCTAGTTATTGGCTGCCTCTTCTTGTTTTTGTGCTCAGGTCCCGCTGTTTAATGTTCTTCAGCTGAAGTGTTGCAAAAAAGCCAACTTCTGAAACACTGCTTCAAAAGAAGTTAACTTTAAAGAGGCTGCAGAGCCAAATTGATTAGATTTGTGTCACAGAAAACAGCGGTTGTGCCTCAATTTCAGAACATCTGTGTTAAAAGTTTTGGAAGGTAAAAGAAGCAGTAAAGCTGTTTTGAAGACAACCAGACACATGAACTGGTCATTGCAATCACAACTAGTGATACTGATCTCCCTTGGATCAAAAAGAATCCCATTTCCATTACTGCTGAGCAGTAACTGCTCCTTAAAACCCTATCAGATGATAAGGGTTGCCAAGATGGAGCCAGAAGGAAGGGGACCAGGAATGGAGATGGAGGATGGCTCCTGAGTACAGCACTTCAGCTGGGTACCTGAGCAAGCAAGGTGGCAGCCACTGAATGTGTTCTTTCCTTGCACTTTATAAAGTTGCCATGCAGTCAAGAAACAAAGTCCCATGCTAACAGAGAGCTCTGGAAAGGCCCCCTCTGAAGGGGATGTATTGAATTTTAGAAGTTCTAAAACACGACAGAAAATGACTGTATGGTAGCAAATTTAAAGGTAAAATATCTTTTCACACTTAAAATTAAGGAAACAGAATTATCAGCAACACACTCATGTTTCCAGTTATTTTTGGAAGATATTTTAAAATACAGGAACAAACAAGGAACAAAATCACAGTGGAAATGCTTCTGAAAGATCAGATAAAACTTACTACAGCACAAGCAATAAGGTCACTCACAAATGAAACAGTTCTCTCTCCTCCTTCCCTTCCCTTAGAGCTTATATTATCAAACAATGATATTATCAAACAATGCATTCTCCAAACAGAAAAGTTTACAATTGTTACACACTTGAAACAGTCTAAAGAATAAGAAATAGAACTCTTACCAGAGTCTGGTAGAGAATTGAGATCTGCACACAGTACAAGTGGAATGGTTCCAAGCTCTCCCGAAACACCAGGCTTGAGACTACGAGAAGCTTTATCAATAATGTTCTTTACCTCGGACAGGAACATCATAGTCTGAACCAGCTTCACATCAGAATAATCTGGGTCCCAATGCATATGTGCATTAGCTACAAGAACTAGCTGCTTTTCCATCCCAAGATGTGGCTTTCCAGCTAAAATTTAAAATCAGTTATTCATTTAAAATCAGTCAGCGACATTAAATACTATTATAAAAATTTAAACAAAATGTTTAAGGGGACAAAAAAATAAAATACCAGTATGACTTCAAGAGGGTTAAAACCATTTGAATGAAGAGGGTCAGGTAACTACTCTTACATTTAACAAGTATTTTAGTTGATAGAAGGCATTAGGAATGATACATTCAAAACCATTAACAGACTATCTTCCTACATGTAATGCTTTTGTATTCACTGAAAATTAACATAAGTAATGGATAATCCTAATTACAGGCAAATAATGTTTTTCTAAAAAATTACAGCAGCTTTCCTCAGGCTATGATAGCAAACAGGCTCTGTTCATATCTTATTAGGCAGCAAGCTCTGAATTCTAAGTCGTCCACATTCTAAGTTACCTCTCTTGCTGGAAGTGTTTCTTAAAAGGCTTGTTTGCTACAATCTGAATTGATAAAATATCATTTGGATAAATATAACACAGGTTGAGTAGGTTCCCACTGTGATACTTATAAAGCCAATTTACATTTCCTAAATTAAGAATGACAGGGCAGAACAAACAGTTTATTTAGGCATGACAGCAAAGAAAATAAGTAAAAATGATGGAGATACATGATACAGAAACACACAACTAACACCACCTGATTCTGTGATACTTGTACACAGTTTTAAGAAAAAAAACCCAAACAACAAAATCACCCAAGTTTTTTTATCTTTTTTTTCCTTAAAAATACAAGTGAGGAAAACAAAACCCTCATTATTTAAGCAATATGACTTTTCCCCAAAATTCTTTTTGGAAATAAATTTGCCTGAACTTACAAACTGCAAAGCCAAATTCATGTGCAGAACCTAGCTTCTCTTGTTTATTATAATAACAGTGATTTTTTTTTTTTATTTACAACATAACATCTATTTAGAAAATAAATGAAATGGGACTTACATGACATTTCTATCAATTCCTTTCGCAGTTCTAACAGAACAGCGACTCCAATGTTATCTTTTGTCATAACTCTGTTCAGCATAGCCTCTGAACCTTCTGAGTTTGCCATTGCTAGTTGATTGAACTCAACAGTATGCTTTTGGACCAAAGTAAATCTGAAAGAAAAACATCATATGTAATTGTTTTCAGCCGCCAGATACAGTTGGAAATGTTATCAGTAATTCTTTTAATTAAAGCTCAAACATATTTATGATGTGAAAATCTCAGTCAGTCACATAATTTCATAAAATCCTAAATTGAAATCAAGTGATATAATTTTCACAGCATTTTTCATGTAGTTTATAGTACCTTAGATACAATTAAAATATTTTGTTGATAGTGAGAGAGGTATTTTAGAAAAGTCATGCTTGTTTCTAACTCTGCATTTGTTCCTAGTTCAAATAGGCAGAATTGACAGAGAGGGAGTAAATAATTTTCCAAGCCACTAGGTTGCAAACCTGGTACCTACATTTACTTATGGATACAGAGGAATGGAAGCAGGAAGGGACATTATTACCATCACATCCAAAGCTGTACAGTGCAATATGACACAACCAGTAAGTGCTGCAGCTCTTAAATGATTAGGATTTTTTACAGAAATGTGCAGTGATCCCTTGTTGTTTGCCTTACCAAAGGCTAATGTATCAAAAAGTCAATGTCATCTGAGGCCTTATTTCTGCAATTTGGGGGATTACAAATTCCTTTACTCAAAACCACAAAAGGCAAGAAAATCTGCTTCATTTTTTCATTATTTCCTTCATTTTCTATTATTACACTCAACAAGTGAAGGATAATTCAGTGAACTCCCAACCAGCACTGCTCAAACAGAATGAAATGTCATTCAACTCAATATTTCAAGGTTAAATTTTTATTGCTAGTCCCACACAGAATGATCTCTGTCATATAAACCAGTCTTTCCAGGGGTAGGAATGGTTTTTATCAAAACCCTGCCTGGCTACAAAACAACAGTTAAAGCCCAACTGTGACTTGTAAGAACCACCTGAGAAATTATGTAGAAGATAGCAAGAGACAACAGAAGGCTTAGCAAACCACATCACTTACTTTTCTGTTTTGAAAAATATTGCACAACCATCAACATGTTTTCTTTCCTGTTCTGACATTGTCCTAGCTCTAGATTTTGGACTGAAGAATCCATTATAGCCACGTTCTTTCAATTCTACCAGGAAAAAACTGTAGTACTGCTCCGTTTCAACCTCCTGTAAAGTTAAGGAAGCACAGCATGAATGTACTACTAGCAAAATATAGAAGACAGATATTATTTAGACTCTTCAGAAGTGTAAATCACTTTCAAATTAGATTTAAGGGGAAAAAAATCTAAAAATTAAGTACATCAGAGAATGCAAATTCAAGAGCAATATCCTTATTTTAAGAAAATATAAATGAATTTCTGTAATCCCTGGAGTTATGATTATCTCAAGCCTCTTACTTGAAAATGTGTCAATTACAGCCCCACATACACACACAGGCACAAAGCCACCCCCACCAACACTGCTTTGATCAGGGGCTGCTGGTTCCCATTCCAACTGCGGGGGCTGAGCCTTCTTTTGATGTCAAGCAACAAATAATGTTCTAAACACCACTTCTTTTTCTTTTGTTTGCAGAAGGTTTTGAAAGCAGACCGTTTACTAAAAATACACTTAATGTGAAGAAACCAGCACACGGGAATAGAAAAGGAAAAGAAAGAATGGTGTATTTTTTTTACCTGCAGACTTATGATGTCAGCATTGCAGCTCAGTATTTCCTGCATAATGGCTTTTTTTCTGTATTCCCAGTTCAAGGCCCAGGATGGACAATAGCCATACAGCTGCCGGGTGGCATATTTGTCACAGAGGACGTTGTAACACATGACAGAGAACAAGGCTGCAGAACAATAATTTTACTTACACACTGATAGATTTTAAAAAAAAATTACAATTGTGTTCTTGACTTTTGTCTTCTGCAAATTTATCAATTCACGCTTCATTTGTTTCAACCAAAACACAGCATGTGTATCAGTGCTAAAAAAATTGTTAGTTCTTCTAGGGAGACAAATTACATGTTTGGACTTATGGCAGCTGTCTTCTAGCATTTAATTAGGAAACAAACACCCCCCCTTTATATGGTTAACACAGTGAAGAGCAGAAAAATGTGTTTTATGCTAAGTGGTGCTGTACTGTGAAAAACTCAAAACAAAGTAAGAGTATTTGAACACTTGTATCTGCCAGCCACACAAAGGTCTGCAAGTCTACACTTAGAGTCTTTAAAATCTACCTTAATTATTGCCACCACAAACTGTAACAGATCCATAGGCAGGGTGAGGATCCTTTCACACAAAGAAAAAGTGTAGGCAAATTTACCCCTTAAATATTTTCACCTCAAAAAGCCATTCAGGCATAGGACAAGAAATATCTCCTCTCTATTAATTTGAAACAGGAGCAATAATGAGACAGGTTGGGGCAATTTGACAGGTAATCCAGCAGCATGGATTTGGGGGTTGTTTTGCTGGGTTTTATAGGTTGGTTTGTTTTTAAAAAGCACTTAAAGAATTTGTAGTACAACAAAGACTCGGAAGCTCCTCTCAAATGTAGAAAAAAGAAACAAGATCACTGAAGATATACTGAACTGAAGAAAAGAATCTTGGTCTGATTGGGGTCAAAGTCTAGCATTTTGAAAACCAATAAATAGGTGACAACAAAACAGACACTGCATTAACATCATGATCTTTGAAGCAATCACCTTAATAATGGGAGAATTATCAGTCCTGAAAGAGAAGACACTGCAATAATTGAGAAATACACTAAGATTTCTGGTGTGCAGCTAAATAGAAAAAACTGTGTTTTAAACAATTTATGCAGGCAAAAAAAAAAAAAAAGGCAAAGAATTAAACATGACCTGAATCCCAACAGCAAGAAAAATGCTGAATCAAGGATGATACCCTGGTTACTTAATTGTACATTTTTTGGAAATCATGCTCAAATGCTTCAATTTTTTTATTCTTCAACGAATGTTAAATTGAGCCTGTTATAATTCCACACCATTTAACTAATTGTGGCCAACAGTTTCAATTCCTGTGAGGGGGACGTTAATTAAAAATAAATTACTTTAGAGTGAAAGATGGGTAAATCTGGAACAGGCGTTCCAACTGGGATAGAATGACTTCAGCTGGCTGGTCAGCACTGCCGAGATGACTGGTTAATTTAAGCATTAACTTCTTTTCCAGTAAAGATCAACAGCTTTTATTAAAAGGAAAATAGAAGAAATGAGAAATCTTGAAGTGTAACAGTACCTGTTGGTCTTGTACGGTCTGGTTCTTGCAACATAATCCAGGATCTTGGAGGTGGCTGTTCTGTCGAAACTATGGGAACATTTTAAAATAGAGATACAAGTGATAATCACATTTATTTAACACAGCAGAAAGAAATGTTTGAAGAATGATCACTTACTTCTTTTTGCAGTACCTGCCAAATTATCAAGCAAATAGTTCAGTAGCCGTCGTGTCCCATCTGGTTCCTGATACAGGTTCAGAATATCCTGTGTAAGTGGGTTTCCTACAAACCAATTCACAGGAATATTGAATAAAATACACAGAACTATTGCAGACTTGCATATCAGTGTTGAAAGCTGACATCTTGGAGACAAGATCTACTATGAACTACTTCAGGATTACAGATCTCAGGTCTTCAGTCCCATAAAACTCTGCATGTGTGGACAGCCCTAGTGAAGTTTAACAATATTCCCTGCTGATTCTGCTGTGGGACTGAGCATCCCAAAGGTGGTGCTTGGACTAAGAGCAGGGAAGAACTTGTGGTACAACAGGCAGAGCTGATGAGCCCAAACACAGGAGCCACCTCTGCTCAGTGTGAGACATCCCCCAGCAGCTGATCTGACAGTCAGACCTCAGCAGAGACTCTGCCATCTGCCAAACATAAGCAGATTGCAGAAGCTGTCATGGACAACACACACTGCAAGTGCCCAGTTTTAAGGGGGAGATAAACAGACTTTTGAAACTTAAGAGTGTATAGAGGCATTATATCTCTCAGGGCTTCTGATTTAGGGACTCAAAATTCCCCAAGGTCAGCAATTTTACAGCTAGGCTCCATAAAGTTCAGAGGCGGGGGGGGAAAGGAAAAGCCTTAAATTGCTGTTTGCACAAACAGCACAGAACGCTGCAGCTGTACAAAGGATGTTCCCTTTCTGGCTGGAGATGTACCCCAGTTAACCACAGACTATTTCTTAGTTAAAGCAGAATTGCATTCAACCCCCATGTAAGCAACAGAAAGCTTCTGCACAGTTTGCAAAAAGAAAAGGAAACCTCTTTCTATGGGCACTGCTCTGTCAAACCTGTTATTTTTCTAAATAATCCCTAAGCAACAGTATTTATAAATGTGGAGTGAGCAGCTACATCTGGATTGCTAATCAGTAACATTTTCTGAACTAGCAGACTACAGCCATTACAGCTCAGCAGCAGTATCACTAAAGAAGCACAGACACCAAGAAAAAAACAGCAGTACCTTTCAGACCCAAAGTCTGTAACTGGAACAGTTTTCCCAGCTCAAAAGGTAAAACTCGTAACAGGTTGTTATTTAAATGTAGTTCCCTGTAGACAGAGCAAGAATCATATGGGTCTGAAAACAGAGCAATGTTTATCTGCAGCAGTACAAAAATTGAACTAGAAGAGAATCAATATAGTAGCAAAGCACAATATTGAAAAATTCAGAGACTAAACAGCAATTGTTAGGGAAATCCTGCTGTACTCAGACACATACACCAGACAAAACACATTATGTTGAAGTACACAGGAAAGGATCTGTTTGGAGAGTTTATCTTAAAAAGTCAGACATTTTGTGAACATTAGCAATAATTAAACACTTTAGAATCTACAAGTGATGATGCAGTAACAGCTCAGACAAATCAGACCATGAAACAGGTCAGCTGTGATTAAGAAATAAAGGGAAATTACATCCCTGAAATCAAATTAAAAATCCAAGATCACGGCAGTATGATTACAGTGATGGCATTACCATAGTTATTTATTACATAGTCATTTTATTACCATAGTCATTTGCAGCGGTAATTTTCTGTTGGTTTGGGTTCATAATTTCAGTGGTAAGACAAAATATGTGCTTTGAAACTCACAAAAGCAATATACAGACAGGAGCAGAATTCATATTCTGAATTCTGATATGCCAACAAACTGGGCAGAAAAAATAAACTTTTCACTTTCCTAAATGGATCCCCACTAATCAGAGATTGATTCTATGAAATAGAACTTGAAATAAACTTGCTGCTCAAAAGTGTTCAGAACTTGGTATCTAGAGACTTGATAAATATTTCTGGGCAACAAAAAGAAAAAGGAAACCTGGAAGCAGGAGTTAATTTAACTCTTGTTGATTTCTCCAGAACAGCATTGGAGGGGTTCAGTGTCTTCCTTGTCCTAAGCAGCCCAGAACCGACCCCAGGATTTGACTGCAGTGTCAGCACAGGGGACAGTCACTGCCCTGGTCTTGCTGCCACACTATTGCTGGTCCAGGCCAGGTGCCATCAGCTTTCTCAGCCCCCTGGGCACACCTGGCTCATGCTCAGCTGCTGCTGACACCCCCACCAGGGAGCCTCCCAGACCCTGCTCCCCCAGCCTGGAGCACTGCTGGGCTGTGACCCAAGTGCAGGAGCCAGCACCTCCCCTGAGGGAACTCACAGCACTGAGCCCACGGTCCCAGCCTGTCCAGATCCCTCTGTGAGCCTTCCTGCCCTCCAGCACATCAACCTTTCCACCCATCTCTGTGTCACCTGCAAATGTACTGGGGGTGCACTCAAGCTCTTTCAAGCATATCAAGAGGATCTGTTTTACAGCTGAGCTTTCCAAGATAACATGTTACACTGTTTATTTTTCTCTCCTTTTTCTGCAAAGATCAGAAATCCTACTGCTCTGACATCTCTTTTTTCAACTACTTGCAGTAAAAAGGGAGATGAAAGGAGTCTTGGGAGAGCTCTACAGTACAGACCAAACCCAGAGCTCCAGGTGTGGGAGCTGGGGGGGGAGCTGTTATCAGCTCTCAGTGTTGAGAGCACAAATGATTTCTGTGGCTTGGGATATCAGCAATGCCCATGGTTGAATTACCATTAGTTTGAACAACTTCCCAGACTCCAGGGGAAGAGTCTGCAGCCACACCAGCTTGGAACACAAAATCCTGGCCCAGCTGGGACCTGCAATGTGCTCTCACATATAGGATGTGCTTTTGGCTTTTCTTCACTTACACTACAGTAAAAAAAAAACCACGGAGCAGCTGCAATTACTGAGGAGCACAATGGGTTCATGCACAACTAGAGATTTGGGCTCAAGTGCTGTGTTGTGGTCATAAATAGAAAGCTTATGTGATCCTAGACCTTAGCTACACATTTCACATTTACAAGATTTACCCTCATCTGCTCAGAAGAAACTTAGGACTCTCAAGAGCTGCAGCTTCATAGAATTGGCCAGAATAAATCAGAAGTGGTGTTGGGAAGAATGCATAATGACTTGACATTACTGATGACTCTGCACTGCTAAGCTATCTCCATGTCACAAGTGTTACATTTACAAAAATGTTTTAAAAAGACTGAAAGGAGGCTAATTAAGTACAAAGATGAATTTGAGACTATTCCAGTAAATCTAGGGCTGCTACTTCACAATATCCAAGGAGTTGAATAAACAAGGGAAGAAACCTGTAACTAATAACTGCTTTTAATTGAAATAGTAATGCAAAGAACTGGAGCTTAGAACAGACTCCTCTCCAGTTGAAAGCAACTATACAACATGCTACAAAACAGAGCTGCCAATTATACTTCAAAAAGCAAGGTCCCTTTGCTCAGCCTCCAAGGTTGAGGCTTGAACTGCTCTGGAATTTGAGCTTTTAGCACCAATTTAATCAGCTAGTTTAATCCTCTCCAACAGAGCAGACTTTTCTAAAGGGGAGGAAAATGCAATGACAGATATTTCTATGTGCAAACTTGTTTTGCTTCCAATTTCATGAAAGCTGTGCTGGCAGTCCATTGCTCTAATAACATTCTTGTTACTTTCAGACTCTGCATTTTCTGGATTTGAGAAAGCTGTTCAGAAGTATCTTCAAAATTAAAAGCAATGAAGGCAATTACTGGCAACTGTCTAATAAACCCAAGATAAGGCTCTTCCTTTGGGTCAAGGGCAAAAGACTGTTGCCTGTAAATATTTACTCTTACATAAATAATTTATATATTTATGTAACAGTGTTTTTACAAAGTAAAATGCTGCAGCCTTAAGTGCAATCTAAATAGGCACCATTATTCACATTTCACTTCCAGGCTAACTTTGTACATCTTGGCACTGCAAAACTGAAGGGAAAAAAAACTTGAAAAGCTGTGATTACAACATTTTTTTTCTCCTCCCCAGTTTGCACAGGAATGCAGTTACATCACAGCAAAGGTGGGGAGGAGATGATACTGACATACTAGATGATCCTAGATGTTGCAATTGTTATACAATAAACAGAACAAGAACTATTGTTAAATATAATTACTGAATGTGAATAAAGAGGACAACATTGTAGTCAACACAATTATAAATGTTTAATCTGATCTTTTTACTACCTTACTATGAGTTAAAAGCAATTTTTTTTTGGTGCTTCACTTACTCTTTGAGACAAACACCACATAAAATATTTGTAAAAAAATCTGGAAAGAGATGCCTGAGAGGAAACCTGATAAGGAAAAATATAAAATGGGTGACTGCCATCAAACCAAGCACTTCTGAGGCTCATTCTGTGCTGTCATACATCAGAACAGGAGATCACACAAAAGCCAGTACTGCTGTAGCTGCACAGCCCACAGCAAGTATTCAGGGAGGCAGATAAGAAGGGAGAAAAGGGGATTTTACTTATGCTGAAATTTGAACTATTGCTACAAAGATAATAAAAGAAGAATTTTAACTCCTGATAGGATTTACATACCTGAGTGACACCATGTTTCCGAGCTCTGCTGGTAAACTGCGGATTTTATTAGAGGACAAGTCCAGATATACCAGATTGTGAAGCTTGGCAATGTCTGAAGGAATACGGGATAAGGAATTGTCACTGAGATGCAAAGCTGTCAAATGGGTCAGTGTCCACAAAGATGAACTTAAGCTTCTCACTTTCCCTGTGGAAGAAAGGTACAAGAGAAAACAGAACATTTAAAATCCATAGATTTGGCAATAATAGCACATTTCTCAAGTGTGTATGGGGCAGGGGAATTTGAGGGGGAGTTTTGCTTGTGGGTATTATTATTATTATTATTATTATTACTATTATTACTATTATTATTATTTTATTCAATGTAAATTCCATAAACACTAATTCTATAGATGAAACATTTGTCATTGTGTGAGAAAATGCAAGATATTTCCAAGGATGCTTGAGGTTGTTTTTCCTCATCCATATTTAAGGCTTAAACATCTGTCTTTATCTAGTTCCATACAAGACAAAACATAATAACTAGCTGACCATGATTTATCATTAACAGAAGTGTAAGAAACAGATTTTTTTCAATTATAGTTTGTGTCTGAGATGAAAGACAGTGCTTTGGTTCATCCCTTATTTCTGCACATCTTTCAAACCAAAAAATCTTTACTCTATGGCATTAATCCAGCCAAGAACAGATAGAAACACTATATTTAGGGTGACTAAGATGCTTAGTTGAGAGCATGGATTTCCATCTGGCATTCAACGAAAAGCTGTATCAACTATTGCCAGATATTTTAAAAAAGGTATGATTTTTTGTATAAACTGAAGTGTGGAAACATGGATTTGTGTGACAGAATCAAGATTTTTACACTGCTGCCTGCAAAGAATGTGAGATATCATCAGAAGGTCTCAAAATATTTCTTGTCTCCAAGAGTTTTTTCCTCCAAGGGGAAATCCTTTTTCATTTACATAAATCATTTCACTGTACCAAAAGCATTAGGAGTACCATTACCAGTTTTTCCAAGGCAAAACGTTAGCTGGAAGAACTTTAAAATGCCCACTGTGACTCATCAAGGTTAACAACAATCTAGTTAATATTATACCAACACACACACTTGTTAATTCCCTTCCTTAAATTATTTTCTCCAAAATAATTCATATTCAAGAATAATAATTCATAATTCAAGAATTCATATTTAGTGCCCAGGGAAGGTTACTCTGAGACATGTGCATCTGGGACTCAGTCCCTGGCAACAAAATGTTTAATAGTGGCATAATTTCCAGTGAGCTGTAACAAAACAAAGCATAAAAAAGCCTGTCATGAAAAAACACGATTTAAATGACATCAGTTAAAACATTTGTGGCTAGCTGTATTATGTGACCAAGTATTTTGCAAGGAAAGGACAGTGTGAACACGAATGAAACAAAAAACACTGCCCATTTTATTTTGCAAGGCAAATGCATACAGTTCTTAAGGGATTGATGCTCCTCTAATGCTCAATAAGAAATCTTTTGAAAGGCTTTAAACACAAATGGATAGCTCTTTGCATTTTAAAAGTGAATTAGCACCTCTCCCCCACCCCCAATGCAAACAGGTGACTGTGATCATAGAAAGCCTTGCAGCTGAAAGGATTTCCAATCAACATCCCTGATCCAGGCTCTCCACTGCAGCACCTCCCTCGGCGGGAATCAGTCTACAGTGAGATTACCAGGCATGAAAGGAAAGAGCCATCACTTAATGCACTTCCTATGCAGAGCAGCAGATGTCCAAGAGGATTCCAAGCCTAATGCTGATGTATAATGCTGATTCCTGAAGCAGCATTTAACTGGGTTTCTGCATCTGTAACCTTCAGTAAAGAATGCTATTCACATGGGGAGGCACGTGGTACTGGAAGCAAGGCACAGATTCAGTGAATTGGATGGAAAGATTCTTCACAATCTGAAGAACTGTTTGTTTACTCCTTCTTCTATAAATTTCTCTTCTTCTCAAATTTCTCTACAGCCATTTTAAATCCCACATGGCAATTTTTGCCCTTGCTTAAAGAACCTTTGTATCTACACAAAATTACAGCCTAAGTTTAAAATGTCACAAAATTTTTTAATTCTTAAAATATTTGCTTGAATTTCCTGTTAAACACTTTTTGTAGCAAACTCAGGATTTACTCTACAAATCAAGAGACTGGTTGACCAGTTGAAATACATGCTTATGAATTCTGACCTTTTCAGAAAAGATTCAAGAGTCCAACAATAATATCTCAAAGCTTGCACAGATTGTGGAGGCTTTGGTGTTTGTTTTTACTCTTAAGAGCAAAGCAAAATTTACAACTGCTTTTAAACAGAAAACTTTTGCTTCATGGACTAATACCTTGTTGTTACATTACCTACAGTAAGAACATACCACTACAGATCAACCCCAACTTCACCTTGTTCTCTTTGAGAAGTTAAATCTTCAATTCATGCTCTCACTTTCACATCCATATCGTCACCTTGAAAACTTTCCTACACATGGGGATTTCCCACTTGCCCCACCTTTACCCCTCCCACAGCTCCCTGTGTTATCCCAGCCCAAGCTCTTCCCCCCACACACCCTCAGCTTTCCCTGTGCTCTGCTGGCTCATTTCAAGGTAGGTAACTCCACCCCAGATTTTCCAAGCCCACACTACTTGCAGTGAGTTCTTAACTCAGGACCATGCCTCAGTTCCTTACCACTTATTTCCAACTCTGCCCAGTGTGATTTCTTTCCATTGGCTGCTTCCTCTGAGGACATAATTGTGTACATCCTCCGTGGATCAGGTGGATCGTACTTTTCCTTGGGCATTCCTGTTGAAACCAAAAGGCAAGGGATTAACTGAGATATTACATACTGAGAATTCTTCAGAAGGTAATTCCCATTTCAGTTAAATTTCATACTCGGCTTTTGTACCAAATACTTCTCCAAACTACAGATAATGTGCCAATTTACAAATGTTGCTGAAGAGAAAACACTGCTATAAAATAGAAAAACAGATTCCTAAGACTCCTGGAATGGCAGACAACAGCTTAGCCCCCTTCAAAAATTCACCAGAATCTGCAAAGCAGTTTAGAAATTGTCCCACCACCTTCCATGGCTATGTTGTGTTCCTCAAAACCAACACATCCCACTGCAGGCTCCTGTTTCTTCAACAAGGGATGACCATGACCACAGGGATCTCATACCCTTAGAGAAAATATTTGCTAATAACTCTGATTACCCATCAGTTCCAGGTTTACTGCAATTCTCAGCTTTTCACACAAATCAGCATCAAGAAAAGAATTAAGGTTTCAAAAAGATCCTCAATTCTTTAAATCTGCAAAGTGATAGGTTTTAATCTAACCTTCACCCTACTCTCTGCAACCCAAGGTATTATTGAAAATATTGCACCCAAGGTAAATATTTCTATCACTTTCTTCCACCAGGTATTTTATACCAAAATTTAACTTCATTCGTCTCATTCTTTTTCACATCATTCCTGGTAACTTTATAAGAATAATTTTTCTAGGTTCTTTTTACCATACTCAATCATGCACCATGACAGAGAAGCAAACATTCCTCTCCAACAAACAACAAGCTATAAATCTATTTATATGAAATAGAGAAATTAAACAATGCTGGCTCAAATAACACTTAAAAACATATTACAAGCAACATTATGCAATTATTCATCAAAATACATTTCAGCAATATGGTAATACTACCCAAATGCACTCAATAAGCAAGCAGCAATACTGGTCAAATTTCTAAGGACATCTTCCTACCAAGTCTTTTAAGGCTTTCTCATTTTTTCATTTCCTGTGACAAACTGAAAAATGTTGTCATTATATTTAAAAAAAAAAATCAAAGAATAACTCCTAGTAAATAAGACTATCAACCAGACTTATCATCTGTTTACTGATTTTACTCAAAAATGTTTACTCTGCATGTTAAACAAAACAAAAGAAATCCACCAAAACTTTCTGACAATTATGCATCTTAATTAAAATAAAGCTTTTAGGTATCACATGCTTACTTTAATATAACAGCTCTTTTACTAAGTCACACTCCTCCTTCCCTTTCCCACTCCCACTACTGGTCAAAACCAGATTTCTGCAGTGAAAAGAAATTCCCCTTTAAGAAGTGAATTGTGGGTAAAAGGATCAGATTATAAATAGCAGCTGGGTGAGGCTCCTTCCAGAGTGAAGGCATTTGAGTACCCAGGGTGTGGGAATCGCCAAGTGTAACACTTTTTTTCATCAAACTTCACTAATTAAATGAGAGGAGAGTGGATTACAATCTCCAGAAATGTAAAAGCCTAACTTCTTCCCGCAGTAAATATGCAAAAATATATATCAGAGTAATGTACAGAGCATCTCTTCTGAAATTTCTACACATAATTATATATAATTCACAAAGACCAAGTAGGAATGCTCCAGCTTGTCAGGAAACATTTACCTTAGTCAGACATTTACTGCTTTCTCTTCCTGCTGCTCCCTGAATTAATAAATATGTTCCAATTTTTCGAGAAGCAGGTATAGCAAAGACAGAAATCTCATTCAGTACAGGAACACGAACGCTCCCCAGAGCACACTCAATCACATGCACTAATTAACAGCTTTGCTGGTACCAGCACTGTATCACTGCTCACTGCTAGGAGAGGATGACATACTTTTCCAGTGGGTTTTGTTAATGTACACTAAAACAATTAGAGATTTAAGAATTTGGGGGTTTAACACTGGATCCTGATGATCCTGTACTCCCAGTCACTCCATCTCAATGAAGTCACCCTCCCTCTCTATAATAAAGCTCCTGCTCTGGATGGTTTTCCCTCCTCACTGCTGCATTTCTCAGAGGATGAGTCCCTGCTGTTTAGGGTTACCAGGTGCCAAAAAAGCAGCAAATGCCTGAGAGCCTCCTGGCTGAAGGAGCTACTGCTGCCCAAGAGCATCACTGGCACAGGCACATCCAGGACACTGTCACACCAGGCATTAGCACATCTTCATCTATCACCCACAACTCAAAATGTCTCAGGAACTGACAGGAAGGCTAATTTTGGATAGCATCTCACAGTACAGCAGAAAATACAAGCACAACACCTTCAATTGCATTTCAAAACTTCACAGCATTGAGCAGTTCAAGAAAATCAGTCTCTTACTGTCTCCTTTCTCCACCTCCCCAAATCCAAATTTAGCACCTGCTAAGCTGCTACAGTAAAACATAAAAGCTGAGGTAAAGTAAACATCAGATTAAGTAATAGAGTTTTGTCAGACTAAAGTAATTTTTAGTAAGACCCATAAAATAGTGTTGAACATCCTTAGAAACATTGATAACTGCAGCTCTTAACAATCATCATGGTAATTTTCAAAAGAGCTTATACCACCTGTAATTTTCACTTACACCAATACAGATGGTGAAACACCATTAATGTTAGGTTCTTACTGCATACAGTAAATCAGTTTGTAAAGGAGAAAATCTTTATAACAAAGATATGACATGGATTCCTGGAAAATGCTCCAGACTACATAAATTTAATGAAAAGGACATTAAGTATGTTTGAATGCAAATGAAATAGTTTACTACCTTGTACCAGGTGACTAAAATTGTTATTTTAATAGCTGTAGAAACAGAAAAGCTTGAGAGCTGTACTGAGTGTGGCTGCCCACCCCCACCGTGGGTCACTCAGTCCCCACACAGAATGAACACCCCTTTCCCCACAGAAACTGAGCCAAGCAAGGCCCATGAGCTCAGCAGGGCCCAGGTGGGACACAGGAATTCCAGCTCAAGCCTCCAGTGCAGACACTGCCCTGAGCCCTTGTTTGTACAGAGGTGCTGAGAGACTGGCACTGGGACAGGGTGAGGGACAACAGGGACCAACAGCCCCTTCAGGGAAGGGTGACAGGGACAAGGAAGAGAAGGAAAAACCTGAGCTTTGTTATGTCAAGGGCTGACAAAGCTGGCTCCTGCAGCAGGTGGGGGATGGAGCTCTGGCTTCCCTCAGAACAGAGCACTGCAGACAAAGCCCAGTGTTCCCAGGTGCTGCCTGTCCCTCCAGGTGACAGCCATGGCTGCAGGCAGGCCATGCACGGCCAGCCTGGGCACTGGGGCTGTGCTGGACAAGGACAGTGTCACCACCAGCCACAGCACCAGGCCCATGGAGGGCACCACGTCAGCAGGAGCTGATGGTCTAGAAAGGATTTCCAGGAGGCCAAGGTGGTTTAGATACTCTGCTACTCACAGAAGAATGAAGGGAATTCAGCTCATTGCCTGACAAGACATTTGGAATGCTAAGTGTCCTTGGCTATGGACATGTGCAAAGTGGAAGCTAGACTATGCTCCAGGTGACTGGGGAAACTACCAATAAATAATGTCTTCAAAATGGAGAAATGAGCCTGCTATGAGTGACAGGGCAGTAAAGGTGACAGCTTTTTTTCCTGTTCTACCCTTCTGTGGAAGGGTAGAAACTGGAAGATGATGAGAAGATTTAAACAAAATAAGTAGGTGAGCAGGCACTTTGAGATTAAGGTTTTGGGGGTTTTTTAAGCACCCCAATACTGCAGCAATTCTTCATTTCCTGAAATGCTTTCTACAATACCATGATAAATTACCTTGATTTCAAAACTAAACAAATTGGACAACTCCTGCAGGCCAAGTACAATCTTTTATACCATTACTATGGATGTAGAAGTCAAGTTTGCCCCTAAAACATCATCTTTAAATTAGGGAAACTTGAATTCTAAAATTGTGTAGAAAATTATGAACAAGTAAGAGCAACACAGTGTTCAGATGTCATTTCAGCTGATCCAATCAACTATTCCGAAATAACTATTTCCATAGTTACTATGAACTATCTATAAAACCCATTTACAAATCTGGGAGTACCTTTAGAAATATTTCAATTCAATCCCAATGTTGAAGCATTACAACTGCTTCTGAAAGCTCCTAACACATATCAGTGACTTCTTTTGAATTCCCCTCCTTCCCCTTGCTTTTACTTGTCACTGACACACTAAAGCAGATCTGGAGATAGCCAGGAGGGGAAAGTAAACAAAGCAGCACCACACCTGATCAAGTGCAGAATTACTCAAACTTTTGCTACTTTAATTAAAAACAGTACATAAATGATGCAAATCTAGACCTAATAAAGTAAGGAGTAACAAGACAATTGGACAATATTTTCCATTTGTTGATGCAGTGCAGTATTACTTGCCAAATAAATTACTTCTCAACTGCTGAAAAGTAGCAGGATAGAAAGCAATCTATTAAGTTGCTCAAAGATTTCATAAGAAAACAATAGCACATATGAGAGACTTTTTTTTCCCCTTTCTCTCTCCAAACTCTAACTGGAAGCTCACCCCAGACCATTCTTTTGTAACCTTGTGCCTATAACCCTGAAGCTCTTTTCCATGCAATCCCAAGTTTCACTTAAAATGGGTTTCAATGACCTTCCCCACAAATATAAATGTTTCTTAAATTGACTGGTCTGTTTTGAATTCAAAGTTAATTTAGGATCTTCCCCACCCTCTACCACTTGCACTGTGGTTTTACAATGCATGAAGCAGAACTAAGCTGGTCCTGCTGCAGTTCCTCCTCCCCAGGACCCTGTATTTCCACTTCACTCTTGCATCAGCATTGACTTTTGTCTGATAACAAAGGAGCTGGTGAAGAGAATTAAACTGGCTAAGGGGGGAAAGAGGAAAAAATATATATTTGAGGGAGATTGCACTCCTGTGTTATTATTCCTGTATATGCATGTGTGGATCTGCAGCTGTTGAAATCAGGACAGCACCATAATGGCACTTCTGGCCACACTGACACAAAATCTCTTCTTCCATAGCAGGAAGCAAACCCTTGCTTCCAGCTACCCTCACCCAGTTAAACAGTAACACTGAACAAAGTCTGAAATCCTAACTGAAGGCAAAGTACATTGCATTTTAGATAACTTAAGGCTGTAGCAGGTCTAGCAATGTATAGGCTGATCAGATGTGTTAATCTGTATGGAAAGGGTTAATTTCTACTGTTGAGCTTTATTAGAATTAACAGGAATTTCTGCTTTCAACTCCAAACAGTGACCTTCTTCAAAGGGAATACAAGTACCTCTAAAAGATAACTACTCTACTTTGGAAAAAAATCTTTAAGATAATTTCATAGTGCTATATTTCAGTTTTACTATAAAACTGCAGATTTGCCCTTTCCTACTCAAAGACCCACCACCCCTTGTTTAAAAAGTGCTTTTCCAACATGAATCAAGCTTGCTGCTTTCCCTGTCCTCTCTGGTGGTGCTTTACTCAGCAAGTCATGAATTTCTATGGGAACTTAATTACATTTCAGCTTGAAGTACGGGCAAATAAGCAACAACACTGTCCCTGGCCAGGATGACAAGGTGCAACATCTGGCACGTCCTCACAGAAAAGCCACAGCAGCTTGAACAGGGTTTAGGATAAAGGTCAGTCCCTGCAGAATTTACACACTTGACTTGATGAGTTGAGTCAATGACTGAATTTATCCTCAGCCTGTTCCATGCCTGGGCAACAAACTCGAGAGTGATGTCAATACTGAAAACTGATGGAAAAATATTCATGGGCAAGATACCATGATGGGGAAAGGAATCAAATACCCAATGCAACCCAGCTAAACCTCAAGTGCCCTGTGAAGTACATTTAATGTAACTCAGTTAAATCCTTATTTAAAATAATTTGACACCACCCCACCCATCTAAGACATAACAAGAGAACTGGATGGTTTTTTTTTATCCTGATACTGTTCCTACAAAGACTTCTAAACTTCATGTTATCTTATTTCTACAAATGTCTTATTCAAAACATACTAAATTGAAATTTTGTTTTTTTAAAAATAAATCTTAATATGTGCCTCTGGTTTTGAATTTCCCAACTACTAGCAGGTACACACCATATTATGGAAGAATACTCACATTCTGCCAAGAAACATGACTTGCTACATAATGTGTACTATGTTGCAATATATTATACAATATATATTTATGTTACACATAGTTACTACATGTATTTTATACAGAATGTATTTTTCTACAATGTATTGTAACATGCAATATATCTGAAAAATATATTTTGCTACAATACACAAGCAGATAAACCAAAGTTCAGGAAAACAGGTGTGAGCCATCACTCAAGAGAAAAAAAAAATCCAAAATAATTATATCTACCTCTGAATTGAGAAATCCACACTATAGTACATCAGAACTAAAGTCATAAATATTCTGAGGCTGAATAAACAGAAATTTAAGGACTGGCATATCTACTGAAATAAAACCTTACATTTAACTTTGTAGACAAGAACCAGATCCCTCTATTGAAATATATACAAAGAAAACACCAGTGTTGCAAGAAACCACATATTTATTTTTTCCCTACTAGTATGCTACTTCAAGGCAAATACCAACTCTGTTGTGTAAACACCTATTATTTGTGGACTAGTACAAACACTCTTGGCATTTTATTTGAAAAAAAGCTGTTCAAGTAATATTTTTTTTTTTACAGTAAGCATTTGGTATTGAAAAAATGAGGCTAGGAAAAATCTGATTGGGAAATCAGCTGAAGGTCAACACCTGGATTTTTCAGAACACATGCTCTAAGTTAAAAATTTCCTTTTGCCTAGCGTGGGGAGGGGATGGCACGCACCAGCTGTGGGCACAGGCAGAACTGCAGCAGCACCAGGACAACTCCTGAAACACTCCCCCCTCGCAAGAGACTCAACTGTAACATGTGGGAAGGTGTCAACATCCCTTGAACCCAATTTATAGCTCAATGTTGGAATAATCTAAATTAAAATTATTTTAAAAAAAGCTGTTGAGTCAAGATGAAGTCAATTGATTCATTCCAAGTGCTTTTTCACTCCCTAGGATCACATTTTAGTGGCTGTTAGCATAGTAAGATTTAATGGCTTCATCAGGGATGTAATGCTTCTCCATCCTATTTTGAGGACTTCTAAAACTGTAATTTTAAACAACTGCCAATACAAACCCACGAGTTACCCTTCCTCTTTTTCAGACTTGAGATAATGCTGTGGGCTGTGAACATGCATGTGAACATGTGTAATAATAAATACAAGATACTGATTAACTCAATATCCATGAATTCATGTAAGTGTATCTGGAATATTATTAATCAGATGAGTTATTTGAATTTGCATATATAAGTTCTACTAGAGAAAACTCAGAAGCTGACAAATGCTTTAATATTCTTTTAAAAATCTATAAAGCTGTTAAAGTTCAGCAAACCCCTTAATCTAGCCAAAGCTGACTAAAATGAAACATAACCCTCCTGAAACCCAAGCAAAGCATCCTGGTTCAGATAAACTGGGCCATAAATGTCAAAGGATTTACTTGCTGTCTTCAAATCAGGAAGACTCCATTAGCCTGACTAGAACAGGCTTTAAATTTTGGTAAGTACAAAACTCAGTCATTTCATATTTTTAAGAAGAGCGTATTAAATTTTGACCTGCAGGTATTTCAAATTTAATTAAGGTTTCTTTGTCCTTCATAACAACTTGTTTATGGAGATGCAAACTGGCTGGCTCCAGCTGGCAGTGGCAGGCCTAGGGAGGATGTCATTTTCCCAACTTCTACTTTTTCTACCCAAGCCCTGCCTATTACAATTTCCCACAGATAAGCAATGTGCAGCTCCATGTTTTAATGGTGTACATGTAATCCTCTAAAGCTTGCACAAGTGTGAAAAACTTGTTTACCATCATTTCACTAATGCAAAGAAGCAATTGCCACTTCCATGTTCAGCTGCTACTAAAACTAGTTTAGGTTCAGAAGAGAAATCTAAAATGGTCAGAGTAAAAAAGGCACAACTGAGGACAGAGGTCCCTGATGCCTCCATCTTCTAGACAGATCTCCAAGACAGACCTGTTGTATCAGAGCCATGATAAAAACCCCTCAAATTCCCACCCCTTCCCCTGCACAACATATAATCATTAGAAACATGATATCCAAATGTTCTCAGTGTTGCAAACATGGTCCAGATGATTAGAATAGCTCTTAATGATCAGAAATTGTATCTAATTATGACTCTAGTAAAAGGCTGCTGTATACAAAACAAACACTAACACAAAACCAAATTGCAAAGCAAAGCCTGACCTTAACTGGTACCCCTGGAACCACATTGGCTGGTTAATGAGTACCACACAGCATTCAGCTTTTTGCACATTCTGTTAGTGTATTCTGAAAAGCCAATATATTAAAGAGATGTCAGCTTCACTAATTACTTTAAGAATTTAAATAAATTGCATACAGAACTGTGTACTGTACAAGTCAGATGGAACCTAAAAGACCAGCTTTAAAAAGGAAAAGCTGTGTTGTAAAACATTTAGCTTCAGGTTTTATAAAGACCAAGGCTTAAAAGCCTTCACCTACAAATGTCTCTAGAAAGCTGAGAATAGCCTTACACTCCAAAACAATAATATAATAAAACTCCCACTCCACTGGTTGTATCCAATCATATTTGACAATTTAGTTATGATTCTTCACAATACACAGAGCACTGATTTTGTTTAGGGGACCTAGTGCAAAATTTCTCATCTTGGTCCAACTCAGTAAGCTACTCTAAATACTGGCACATGCACCAACATGTTCCTTACCACATTTTCCTTTATGTGTCTGCAGAATGCTTACCACATTTCTGTTGTTCCATGGGGGAAAACCAGAAGTCACCACACAAAACACTATTTCTTAGTCTCACAACAGAACTAAGGAGTAAGAGAGAACTCAGCTACTTTAAATGAAGTTTGGACATGAGCTCATTTTCAGCATTCCTGCTGTAGAACTGAACTAGAGCTTGACAAGAGATGTCAGTGTCTATATCCAAAAATCTCTGCCTTCCTAGAACACAATTTCAAGATACCTAAATGCTTGTTAGTATTAGTGTTGCTAAACTAACTGAAGGTCAGGATGTTACAGAAGTCATTGCACAGTTGATGCTCAACACATCTAGCCACATCCTGACAGCAAGCAAATAATTCACAGATTGGTTTTACTTCAAATTTAACCAACAAGCCCAGAAATGTTTTTCCACAACCACGTTCTTGTGCAAAAAGCCAACTCAAGACTTCTTTCCTGTCCCCATGTTCCACTGCACCACCTCTCTCAGTTGTGTTGATGCAGCTGTTTGTGAGACAATACTGAAAACCAACAGTGAGACTCAGCTAAGAAAGTGGGGCTTTGAGGCTGTGGGGGCTGGGGCTTTTTAAATAATGAAGTATCACTGCTCAGCCACATCCTTGGCTGGTTTTGAGCATTACTCTGGCAATGCTTGTACTGATATGGATGATGAGCAACCAAAGCAGCAGCTTTCCAAATTCTGCCCCTAGAGAGACGTCCTGACCTACTAAATCAGAAGAAACCATGAGGTGATCTAGTCCCCTGTACAGAAAGCACCTCTGCCATGACTGGCCACTGCAAATCTCCAGAGGTGGATCTTTCATGCTCCTCATCAAAACAGGATTCCTTACTAGTTTTAATTATTCTTCACCCTTATTAGTTGTTCCTAAAAGCTCCCATTCCTGAAAGTACTCTGCAGATGAATTGTGATTCATGCTGCACTGAAATTCCCCTTGATCCACAAGACCTTTGCTTTGTCAAACAAAGCTCCTCTGCTGGGTGAGCAACTGTTAAAACTTCTTTAAAACAATATTTAAAAGCATTAATGGTCAGAGTGTGGCATAAAATCCCCCAGTACTTTTTACACTCAGCCATTATGAAGCCATTTCCTTGCTCTGACAGGTGATACACATCAGATGGCGCACGGCCAGCCCCGGTGGTGTTTTAGTTTAGTTTCAAACCCTCTGTCTTTGGAGGTGTTGGCTAAACGTGGCCTTTGTTGCAAAAATCACAAGGAAGATCTGTCTCAGGAGCAAGTTTCTTCCTGATCCCTGACTTTGCAAACTGATTTATGCAGAGAGATACTTTTGTGGAGAGGCATTTAAGTTAGATCAATGTGCAGGATCCACATCTCACCCATCAATACACTCCAAAATAGCTCAAGCAATAAAGCTGCATATAATTTGTAACATGCAGGATATGACATTACTGTATATTCCTGGTCTCCTAACCATGGCAAGATGCTGCACCTTCATGACAGGATCCATCACTCAAATTGCTTCAGCATGTTCTGGAAAACCCCAGTCTTCCAATTGCAACTGCTGCCTTGCTGGAGAAAGGGGGAAGCTCAAAGGATGCTTTGGAGATACTGGTATTATAAAATGGAACAAAAACTTTAGGAAGGTCTTCAGGTAGGGAGCCCCTTCACTTGCAGAATAAAGGCTGCATACCAGGAACATGAACTAAGGTGCACAAGAGAGCCATCCAAATATCCAGGCTGTGATCACAATGTCGAGCTGGCAGCCTCCACAGAACAACTAACAGCATTCCCAGTCTACAAAAATCTGAAGTCAAATCAATCTCTTCCTGCAGCTCTCCACTGTAGCATAAATTGGAATCCTAACAGCAAGTATTTTAGTTCTAAAATAAACAACTGTATATATTTACTGCTCCTAGTCCCTCCTTGATTTATACACTAGAAAAAAGGCCTCCAAGGCATTAACAAAAGGATTCATGTTGGAGTCTGACAAAAGGAAAAACTGAGTTGTTGCCAATCTTTTTTTTTTAAACAAGCACCATCTTGGAAGTGCAATTAGCAGCTAAAAGTACATGTTAAGCATTTAAACAGCTTTTTCTTTGGGACCTGCCTAAGCATTTGTAAACTCTCAAAGATGTCAGCTGCAGAAACTGCTCCATGTAGAAACTGAGAGTGCAGGTCCCCAAGTTGATGCCAAGGCTCCCTTGTTGAGTGGACTTGTACAGCCCAATTTCAATGTAAGAACATAAATTATGTCACTTAACACAATGCTAATAATCTTGCAGGCTATTGTACAATAATCACACTTCCAAGTGTGAAGCACCAAGACTTTAGAAGGAACAAAACAGATGAAACCCTGCAGTGACTCAGCTTGAGCAATTTATGCATAAAGCTTTCAAAATTACACCATGGAGAAGGCTAAATTTAGACTGGAATCAGTAATGGCAGTGTTTTGACATGGGAAGTAGTGTAAAACCTCAATATATGGATTGAAAACCCCAGATACTTTGTATGCAACTGGGCATGGCTCAACCTCTGCCTCATGCAACTAGAACTAAAATCTGGTGGTTGGGTCTGTGGAGAATATTCTTGTGGCGTTTTAAGGCCACTGGCAGCTTTTTAAAGCCCAATGTGCACAACTGTAATTGTTCAATACTACACATACTTCCTGAAAATAGAAATAAGTGTCAATTCTTGTACATCCCTTCAATTCTGAAGACTGAAGGCATTCTCATACCTAAAGATTTCTGTGTAGCAACTTTGCCTAATGTGGCCCTGTTTGAGACTGGGGTGTAATGCTCAGACTGCACATACAAAAGTGTACAGCCAAAAGGACGTGACAAAAACAGATAATAATTTAAAATTCACCAGTCTGTTAGCAAACAGAACCAGGGCCTCTGCAACAGGGCCTGCACAAGTGGATGAAGAATTCTGGTTCACCACATGGACTCCTGGCACAGTGGTGAGCCAAACAGCATGGCACAGTGTGCTATGAGCACTAATATTTAAGTTTTTTGGCAACAGATTAACAGAACCATTTTTTTATACAGCCACACTTTCAAATATAGACTCTTTTGTTCATATGTTGGGAAAAAATTTTCAGTTTGCTCAGTCTTGGAACCATTTTGAAGACAGTGGTTTCCACCACAAACATTGCACTTGGTTATAAGAATGTCTTCCTAATATCTAGTACAGCCTTATCTTGAAAAGGTACCATGCTCATTCAATTTGTGACCCTTCAGAACATGTTTTCAAGTCTTCGTGTATAAAATGTCAAATGTATTTACCTGCCCCTCCAGTATTACAGTTTCATCTATCTTTATATTTCAATTCTTCCTCTAAAACTCAAGCACAGTAAACAGCCTGAACATGAGACTGTATTCAGAGTTCAACTTCAGAATGCAAACAGAAAAGATGCTTGGTAGGATCCTTTTTAAACATGGGCTGATCCAAACGATTCAGGTGAAAAGTGAACAAAGAGTTAATCCAAATGCGAAGGGCTCCATTTCAGTAATAGCATGAATAAACCCCCACAGAAGGCTTCATTGCTAGCAGCAAACTCCACAGAGTCCAGATGAACCAGCAGGAAGAACAGAGGGCGGATAATCCTGTAAAATTACCCCAGTGGAAATGTTGATAAATTCCCAATTACGAGACCTGCTCCAGAATGAAAAGAAATGCGAGATACAATACAATTACCAGTCAACACTTGCACATCTTTGTATTTAAGCCAGACAAATACCACAGGTATTTCTTAATCCCTTGGATTTTGAATTAGTTACCCACTGTGCTGAAATCTAGATTATGAAAATAAGCCCCAGAAATCAAATGAAAAAACAGGCAATCTGCAACTCTAGTTACAAAGCAAATACCATCCATGAATTCCTATTTACAGTGATGCAATTTTCTGTGCATTTGTGGAAATACAGATGGCTGTACTAAAAAACAAACAAACAAACAAAACAAAAAAACACAGAACAAAAAAGCCAACAAAACCTTTAGCTTACTGAATTTGTTTTGAATGTAGTTCTCACATTACACAAAGCAAAGCAGTAAAGAATCAGGTTAGAGAAGACCTCTAAGATCATCAAGTCCAACCTAGGACTACAACCTATAGGTTTCGTATGAATTTTTAATGTTTGTGGAAAAAATGCTGATAAAATACGTGTTCACCATAGATACCAAGACACAGACAGGTGCATTAGATATCTCCTTTTCTAAAGCCTTGTCTGATCCCAGGCTTAACGCTCTCCATAAAATTCTGGAGGAGGAAAGGCTGTCCTGTGAGCCCCAGCACGGACCGGGGGGTGCGGGATCTGCCCACCGCCCGCTCCCCCGCACGATGCGGTTCGGCGGGCAGCCCAGGCGCTCATTCCTCGTGCCGCAGCCGAAGCAGGGACCCCGCTCGGGCCCCGCCCGGTTACGGACCGACAGTGGGGCCGCCGCGATCGCAATCCCAGCCCCGCCGCCCCCCGCCCCAATTCCCTCTGTTTATCCCTGCATGCGCCTGTCCCGCGGCCGCGCGCGCCCGCCCCCCGCGCCTCCCCATTGGCCGCCGCCGCTGTCACTCACAGCCCGTGCGGCTCCGCATTGGCCGCCGCCGCTGCCACTCAGGGCTCCCGCCCGCCCCGCCGCTCCCTCCGCCGGAACGAGCGAGCGGCGCTCCGGCCCCGGCGCCAGCGCGGCCGCGGCTCCCGCTGCCGGCGGGGCGGGGAGGGAAGGACGGAGGGCGGGCGGCTGCCGCGGCTCCTTCCGGAGCAGGCGAAGCGCTCCGCTGACAGGCAGCGCTGCCGCCCCTCGGTGCGCGCCCAGCCAGGCGGATCGGCCTCCGGGGAGGCAGCGGCGCGGGGCGCCGTGCGTGGAGGGTGGACGGGCAGTTCCCCCGATTGATGTCATTTCCCTCGGCCTTTTGTTAAAAATTATTTTAAACTCAATTGCACGGTGAGGGAAAAAAAAAAAAAGCCAACAAAAACAACAAAACCTACCAGCACCAATAATAATAACAACAACAACAAAAACAAAAAAACAACTTCAGGCTTCCAGATGCCATTATACTAATTTCTCTTAATTGCCTCTCGATGCAAACACAGCCGGGCTCCTGCGCGGCGCCGCCCGGCCCGGCTCCCTCCCAGCCTCCTTCCCTGCCTCCCGCTCGCCGGTGGGCGCTCGCGGGGCTCGGCCCGGCCGTGCGGAGCCCCCTCCCCGCCGCCCCCGCTTCCAAAGCCGCCGTTCCCCGCCGCCTCCCCGGCCGCGGAGCCTCCTCCGGGCGTCCTCGCAGCAGCGGCTGCCCAGGCCCAGCACACCCCCCCACCCCGGACCTCCCCCACGTCCAGAGGGGCCTCGGGCCCCCCTGACACCCCCAAACGTCGCGGCGCGGGGGCTTCTCCCCGCCGAGCCCGGGGGTCCCCCCTGGCCGTGCTAGCGCCGGTCCCCCCTCAGCGCGCTCCTCCCGCAGTGCTGCCCCCCCACCCCCCCGGGCAGAGCCCCCCGCTCCGGGCCGGGCGCCAGGGCCGCCCCTACCTGTGGCTGCAGCATCCCCGTCCCCCCGCCGCCCTCGCTCCGCCGCCTGCCTGGCTCTTTGTTTCCTGCCGCGGGCCGGACGGGAGAGCAGCTCCCCCCCGCCTCCTCCTCACACTCATTGAAAGCAAACAAGCATCATGGCGGCGCTGGCGGCGGCGGCGGCTGCGGGCGGGCCGGCCCCCCTCCTCCGCCTCCTCCTCCTCCTTCTTCCTCTCCTCCTCCTCCTCCTGCTCTCCGCTCCGCTCCGCTCTCCGCCCCACCTGCCCAGGCCGCCCGCACTGCGCGCACGCTCCGCGGCCGCGGAGGGAGGCCGGGGAGGGGCGGCAGGGCCAGGGGGGATGCGGAGGGAGGAGTTGGGAGCGGGTTTGGGGGTACGGCTCAGGAAAAGTGGGTGAAAGTAACGGGGGGGCTGCGGAGGGAGGCTGGAGCCGTGCAAGTGGGGCATGGCAGGAATGGGGCTCCTAGTAGGAGGCCACAGAAGGCGAATGGGAATAGTCACTTGTTTGGAAACGAACTTTTAAATTCTCCTGAAAAAGGCCAAGTGGGGAACTCAGCCTTGAAGTGAATGAGCTCAGAGACGATGTGGGTGATAGGCCAAACGCTTTTTAGGAAAGACAACATGTCTTCTATGTTTGTGTTTTTAATGGGAGACCAGTGCCTTGGATCTTTCCCTGCGACACACTCGGGAACAATGTTTACTGTGAAATGTCCCCCAGAATCGCCCGCAGCACCTTCTTGAAACTCACATTGTGGCTCACGTAATTTTCTCCATGAACTGATTATTGGATGCAAACCAAGATATTTAGAAAAATAAAGTACGTTCTCATTAAGCGTTATTATTATTGTCCCTGCACAACAACACTTTATGATGAGAGATGCCAAGTGAAATGATGGTGGGGAAGTGCCATCCATGGTGTAATACTAGCAAAACGCCTAAATAATGACTTCCAAATTAAGGATTTTGTCAGTTTTTCAGAGGGTTAAAATGCTGAATAATTGATGATGCTGTGGCAAATGGTCACTTGGTACACATCACTTCATCCAAAGGAATAGTGAAAACAAAAACATTGTCCCAGATACCCAGAACTGTCCCAGAGCCCTGTTTATGATCTGGGAAAGCTGAATAGGAATTGAGGCCTGCATTTAGGTATGAGTGGATATGTAGCTGGAAATAAATGGCACTCACACTGTTGTGCAGCGAGGCATTCTCTTTGAACTCAGTGTGAAAGAGGATGGTGCCAGGTCCGGCTTCTGAGGAGCACCACCCCCATCCGTGGAGATCAGTGCTTTGGAAAACATGACCCTGGCATGCTGCTGACCAAACCTGCTCACAGAACGTCCTCCACGGAAGGGTTGACACTTGGCTGGAAATAATCCTGCTATACTTCAGATTTCTACTCAGCCTTATCATATCATATATCTGAAATGCTCTTGGATGATAAACTATCTCCTCTCCACATGGTGCAGTCCTGTGCTAAGATATCCGAGCCTGCTCCATTACGGATGCGCACGGGCTCCGGCAGAATGCCGTATCTGCTTCCCCGAGCTGGCTGGCTCTGGAGAGCTGACAGTCATTCACAACTGACTCCAGTAGCTCTACTTGTCATTCTCCTCCACTGCATGTCTTTTCTTTCTGATAAGCAGCTGTCCTGCACATTCTTCAGTTAATACTTTCTGGGTCAGATATGGCCTCAGTAGACTATATCATTTTGCCCAGAGCTAATTCTCCAAAAGCAGTAGGAAAGCCTTTGAATACGTTGCAGGATTTTCCAGGAATTGCTGCTCAGCAAAGAAAATTCAGTTGATCATAAGTCTCTCGAAAAATGCTTGCAGGGAACCTTTATTCTTCAGGGATGGATGCTGGGGTAATAGTACATTAAACATGGAAAGGCCTGCAACACTGTGAGTGGAGAAACAAGACAGAAAATAATTCTCAAATAACTGAGATAAGCAAATGAGAACATTAGAGAAAATATTTTAAAAGCAATTACAAACAATCCTGTTTGTAACAGGAGATCACTGCAATTTGGCAGATTTCAAGTTAGTGAACTTTATTATGATTTTACAGGTTATTTATAAAAAAAGTCAATATTTGGAGAGCCTAAAGTTACAGCCTTTTATGTCAACAATTTTTTTAACCGCCAGCTTGTGTGGTTTGAAAGAGCAGAATGAAGTAAAAACAGGTATGTGGGGGTTTTTTTTAGAAACTGTTATGTTCCACTGAATTTCCTGTGCAGCAGTGCTATTGCTCATCTGTACGTCTGATTAACTTTTGCTCCCTGAAAGTGTTATCAGACCTGTAACCAGGCAAACAGCAGAGCAGATGGCCAGTGCCAGTATCGGTGTTTCTGGTCTGGGTGCTTAATGAGATCTGAGAGTGTAACATGAGCCTCTTTCATTTTGTCTGTCTCACATGGCAGATATACTTGGTGCAAGTGCTCTGGTTGCTCAAGGTCACAGATTCATCAATCAAGAGAGAGCCCTTCCCATTAATCTTTTACCTGCCCATGACAGTTCCATACATCTCAGGAGCTGCCAAGTCACACTGAGTGCTCTTGTCCTGAGTTTGGGACAGGAGTGCTGTAAAAGACAACCAGGTTAAGCAGAAATTGGCCACCATTTAAAACACAACATTAGATGTACTGTACTCCGAGTGTAAGTTTTCATTCATTAACTCTAAACCAAAAATGCTTTTTTGTACTGTGGAATAAGCCTTCAGCTGGGCCAAATCTCCTGTACCACACAATTGCGTGTGCCACACTATGCAGGTGAATGTCCTACAACATTTCTCAGTTTACACTTGGAGATGGAAGTATTTGCTGTGAGTAGTTTAAAAAATCTCAGTATCCCCCACCATCTCCTCTCTGAAGGCACATGTCCAAGTGGAGCTGGGAGTGTGCCTGGGAGGCCTCAGGGAGGCCACTGGGTCCGTTTGACGAACACAGATGGTTCAAGGTTCTGGTGCTTCTGTGCACTGACAGAGGGATGTGAAACTTGTGGTAGAGAGTTGTCTTTGTGGCAGAGCAATGGTACTTTTTTGCTTTGTTTAAATTGCTAAATTTGGTAAAGATGTACTCTTGAAGTATCTATATACAGTTGCACAGTACAGGCTTGTTTGACTTCTAAGTTCTATGTGGTAAAGGATGACCTCCATCCTGCATGGCTCATGGTCATGCCAACCTGAGGGAGAGCAGGCACAGCGGGGTTGTGGCTTGTGGGATCTCTTGTGTCTGGGGTTACAGAAGGGGTGACCAAGGAAAAGTTCAGTCCTACCCACTCCCTCACTTTGTGTGCCCAGGAAATGTGACAAAAGCAACATAACTGGAGGCAGGAAAGGAATCAAAGAGGAGAGCACAGTTATGGTAAAGCAGGGGAGATAATGAGAAGGAAAGAAGGAGTAAGTGGGAGGTGGAGAGGGATCCCAAATAGGAGGGCAGAGCCTCATCATGGTCTGCATTTTCACTCTGTGTGGGTATAGATACAGGGATCTGAACTGCAGCATGGCTTCCATGGCTGAGATCAGTGGGATAGCTGCTCTGAACATGGCATATGCCTAAAATGACAGGTAGTCTGAAAAATGAGGACTTGGAGCACTCATATTGTGCTTCTGAAATCATTGCATTTTTAATGATTTCAGCCTTAAGTTTTATGGCCTGTTCTCCATCTACCGAGTGAATGTAAGAGCATCTTCTTTCACAGCTGGATAGTAAAGATAAATCTTTGATGTTTATTGAGCATTAAAACTACAGTGAAAGCTCCATACAAAAAGCATTGAGGCAATTAATATTCCTGCTTTTCTCCGCATGGAATGGAGTTCAGTGGTTTCCAGAAGACCTGTATGTAAAAAGGTAATTGAAATTTCCCCTTATGCATATCCACAACAGAGATGAATTCAGGAATTTTAATCCTGGGATGGCACAATTTGTAGGTAAGGGCTTTGCAGCCTTAGAATTACTTTAATATGCATTGTT
This sequence comes from Zonotrichia leucophrys gambelii, assembly GCF_028769735.1. Lineage (NCBI taxonomy): Eukaryota > Metazoa > Chordata > Aves > Passeriformes > Passerellidae > Zonotrichia > Zonotrichia leucophrys. Next base: position 7,321,870 of record NC_088183.1, read on the forward strand.
AGACAAAAGTGGAATAAGTACTTTGAAAGAAACTGAATATGATCAAAAGCTTTCTTTCTAGAAATATCTGCATTTTAGCAGGAAGACTTCCACAGCAAGAGAAGAGTTTTGAACTCCTTTTTTCTGGTTATGGATACTACCATATAACTCTGCCATCACCTGATATGCTTGTGTACTATGTTTAGATTACTCTTACAATTATTTAGATATTTGATAAACTGTCAGGGTTGCAGCAGTTTAAAATGTGCATTGAGTCTTGTTCTCTATCTCAAGCATGCAGGTCTGTGGAGCATTGAGTCATTAATTCTTCCTAATGTGTACATTTGTGCTATACTGTAGCAGTGAAGTAACAGATCTAAGAATGCCATTAATTCTTACTTGTCCTAATCAAATATTAAAATCTGAAGTCTGTTAGGAAGCTGGATTTATGAACCATGATGTTGTTTACCTCATTGTCATTTTTTAGACACAGGCTGATTCTTGCATGTTTTTGTTCCTAGAATCACCTGTCTAACTCTTGGTCACCTTTCTCCAAGATGATATCCATCTTTTCATACTAGAACTAAGTTAATAATAGGAAAGAAATGTTAATGGTATGACCTGCCTGCATTCATTACATGGGCAGAGCTCCTGGTTGCATTCAAAGCTCTGCAAAAAGAGCATAAGGCTTTGCCTTTCACGGCAAAAGCTTTTATGTATGTGAGTGAATAGAGCAAATTGCTATGAAATACCTGAATGCCCAGTTATGGAGTCACAACGGAGAGGTTAAATGCCAAATAATGGCATTATTGATGTAAGATGGAAGGATTCTCTTTAATGGAAGGAAAGCCAGTGTTCAAACTACCCATCCAGATCTTTGGTGTTTTCTACCAGATCCTCTTCCCTTTGTACCCATTTTGGCGGCTTTTTCTTCTTCCTCTGTCAGCATCTTATTTTTCATCTTTATTCATCGTCGCTTTCTATGCTTTTCTCTAGCAACAGAAACATATTTACTTGCAAGCTGATCCCATCTGTGCTCCTGCATTGTAAAGCTTCCCCCTGCCGTGGCACTGCATGGCTGATGGAGCTTCATGCCACGGGTGGGAAGCTCCAGCTTTCCACAGTGCCAGGATTTCACACCGTGGGTCAGGCAGGCAGGCCACTGCCCACTGGGCATGGGGCTTTTTTTATTAAAAAAGAAGAGGGTGGGCAGTTTTTCTTGTGTAAGAAAATGCAATAATGCTGTAATCATTTGTCGCCTGACCGTTCGCTGAAATGGAAGAGTGCGGAACTTTTAATTTAATTGGGTCTCTCGTGCTCGCGCTTCTTCCTGCTCATGAACCAGAATATATGAGGACTATAACTCAAATATACACTAAGCTGTCCCTGCTGCAGTCTCATCCCTTGCAAATTAAGTAGGATCAGGAATCAAAAGAGATAACTAAGGAGACCTATGTCCTGGAGGAAATTACCGTGAATTACAAAATGATGGTTTCTCTCTTAATAAAAAATGAACTAATGCTCCAGTGTGACACTATGGAACTCTTCAGTTTATAAAGGTACTGTCTTTCAGGAAATATATATGTTAATCCAGCTGTCATGCATAAATTCTCATTTGGGGCCTGATCTAATTCCCATTGAAGTAGAGATGGACTCAATCTACTTAAATTTCTCCGTACAGTTTCACGGCTTTCCACTATCTTCATCTGTTGTATCACATTACTGTGTGTGGGTAGAGTTGCCACATTCCACCCATGACACAACTGTTTCAGTGGCAAGTGAAGTGATACGTGCATATGGTACACACAGGCTTTACACAAACCGTATGCTTTCAGACAGCTATCTGTGGAACTGGGGGACGCTGGAGAGGCTTCCTGAAGAAAAAATCAATTTTCTACATTATTAGGAAATGTAGCAAACTTTCTTTGTTATCCCTATGATCTTACTTTTGATATTTGAGGGACAGAATGAGTGATATATTGTTTACCTTTCGTAAATCAGCAAGTCAGATTAATTACTTTGAATAACAATAAAAGGGTTGCACAAGGATTTTGGAATCAATCTCTTAATATTATTATTGACTGTGTCAAATCTTAGGCCTAAATTTTGCTTATTTAACAGTGAGCAACTTCATAAAATTTCCAATTAAATTATGCATAGTCTTCTTTATGGAATGTGTTTCACATTTCCAAGACGTTGAATGTCCTCATTACTGAATGTTTTGTATAGGAGATTATTATTATTTATCTGAAGAATTTTAGCTAAGGACGGTCTCTGGTTGGGAAAACACCCTCCAGAGAATTTATAAAGTACCCTTTAATCTTGAGGCTATTATAGGCCTGCTATTCTTGGGGGCTTTTTTCATTGGTGGTTGCAAAAAAAATTACAAAATTACCAAATAAATTTAGCTGGTAGTTAAGTGTGGCTATTTCTGTAATAATATTATCTGAATTGACAAAACACTTTCCTTAGGATATCAGGTATGCAGAGAGAGGGGACAACATAGTATTGAGTCAAACACCAGCGCAGCCAAAATAATTAAATATGAAAACTTTTCAGCCTCTCTTGGAGCTACACATTAGTTTGCTCCCTGCCTGTAGGACCAGATCCATTGCTTTGGGATATCTGGAGCAGGATCACCCAAGGCAGTGTGGGCACATCCTTGTGTGTGGGAGGATCACCACAGGATGCCCCTGCACTCAGAGGAGGCAGCAGCACCTTGGGGCTCTGTTGTTTTTTGAAGGCTTTGAAGGCAGGCATTGGGGCTGAGGTGATGAAACTGGAAGAGTTTTGTTTCCAAGCACTGGGAGACCTCACTGAGCTGAGGGAGCACAGGCTGGGGGGTGACTCAGTGTCTGCAGCCATGCTGGCTAAAAGGCGGCACCACGGAACAGCTTCTGCTCAAAAAGAGGGTGAAAATCACTGCCTGCTTCCCAGGTGATCACTGCAGGTGACAGGAAGAAAATTTGTCTGTTTACAGCTGATGATTGGTGTGGCACATTAAGGGCTTTTCCATTCCTTCTAAAATATTAGGCACTTGGAATAAATGCCCCCAGGACTAACAAAATGCCAAGTTGAACAAGCCACTGATCTGACCTGCTGTTGTTTCCTCTGTGTCCAGAACTGTTGGTCTGCAATATTAAAAAAAGGACAAAAATTTGTCAGACAAAAAAAAACCCAAAATGTCTGAGCCTAATGCAGCAGGCTCAGGCAAAATCACGTTTCCCAAAGTGTGGCTTTCAATATCAAGCCTACTCCTGAGGAACTGGCAAATGCTCAACGAGCACAACACTGAGACAACTGGCAGCCTGAGTCATTTTCACATGTGATTGTTGAATGTGACAGATTGAGAATAGCAAGGAGTACGAGTTCATGCTATGAGAGTGAAGTAACCCAGCATCCGCTCGCTGGCTCGAGCCTACGGAGAGATGTGGAGTGCTGTGGCAGAGAAATGCCATTGAGGCTTTGGAAAAATGGCTTTAACACACATGTTGTTTTCTTCCTTTGCTCATTTTTATTTCACCAGAGAATATTTCTTTCTTGTCTTCATGGCAGATGGAAAGTTAGAGAAAAACCCTTGACGTATTTGTAAAGCCTGAATTACCTTATTTGCCTTTTTTGCTTTCTTTCTGATTACCTTTAGCCTTTCTACTTTTATTGATGCTGTATTGGCCTTTTTATTCCATTGTTCCAGCATGTTGGCTGTACAGAAATGGTTTCAGATAGAACTGGGGTACGATTGCTGATGGAAATGATCCCTTCCAAACCGACCTGGTGAGGGTTCCTTTCAGAGCAAACTGCAGCAGGCTGGGGAAGTCCAGGGGAGTTACCCATGAAATATCTGCTGCAATCCAACCTTCTGTTGCAGTTGATCAGAGTATTATATCTGAGCCATTTATTAATTAAATTTAGCCATACTTTATTTTGACACATGTTCTTGGAAAAGGCAACTTCTTCCCAATCTCTTATTCAGAATTGTTTGATGGGTGGTCTCTGCCAGCCCAGCTGAGCACTTTGGCTGCTTGGGACATGTCTGTAATGTGTTCTGCACTCAGCTGCTCTTTAGAGTCTGCTGCTCAGCTGTGTAACATTGTATGTGAGGGATTCCTTTGTTTAATCTTTGTAAAACAATGTGCTTGGTTAATTAACTGTAGAAGTGTTTTGAGGGTTTTGGATGGGAGACACCACGGACCAGTGACATGTTGCAAAAAGAATTTGAGATGGGTAACATTGATGCCCAGGGCCCTTGCAAAAAGAGAAGCCTCTGCACAGCTTGAGAAGGATAAAGGAAGATTTTGGATGTGTCCAGAATTTTTTTCTTTTTTTTTTGCCCCTGTAAGATCTTATGTGTTACCATTGGTTCAGGACATATGTGGCTCTTTTTAAAATTAGAACCAAACCCTTTTACTCCCTTAATTCTTTCTTCATCAGCACTTTGGGAAGATGATGATTCCTGGGAGCCTTTGGCTACAATGAGTGGTGAGTACCTGGACTGACTCCACTGGTCTCTGTTCTGTTCTACAAATAATTATAGGTAATACATTAACACAGAGAGCTGCCTAATGCACGGGGCACGCTCTGTTTGCTCACCACAGCAACAGAAAAGGATTAAATGCATTCTTTGTGTTCGTGAGCTCTGGGCCGTTATTCTTGCCAGCCCGAGGTGATTTATTGCTTCAGATTTGAGTTGCCAGTCCCTGGTGGGGACGTGTGGAAGTGAAGTGACCTGTACAGGAATTGGTCTATTTAAACCCATATTTATTCGGTGAATCGTTGGCCTTAATGGCTGTTTGTGACAGCAGCTGCCTGTCAGGGATGTGCCAGGGGTGCTGAGGGGCCCCAGAGAGCACCCAGGACGTGGATGTCTGGAGCTGTTTTCTCCATTTTGGCACCTCCATGTCTGTCCATGGATCTGACGCCACAAGAAACTGCATCAGCCTGGGCACTTTCTGACATTCTCTTTAACCTCATTTCCTGATTCTCTCCTCGATGCTGCTGTTTGTTCAGGAGAATTCAACAAAATGCCTTCTCTCCGGGGTGACAGGTGCCCCTGATCTCCCCAAGACTGGCCCTGCATGGGCTGAAGCTGCTCTCAATGTCCTGGGGCCAGGGTGGGACCTGGGGCTGCGGGAAACCGTGGGTGCCAGGCCCTGCTGGGGACCCTGCTCTTCCAAATAATGGACAGCAGGTGGTAGCACATGTTCATTTCATCACTTTTGGGGTTTTTTAAAGAATTAGGCTTTGCAAAGCTTCATCTGATTTTCTACAAAGGGAAGGGGTGGGAAGGCTGCTTCTGGAGAGGATGAGCACCTGGCTTGCCTCCAAGTTTTTCAGTTTTTCCACGAAATCCCAAGCCCCTGACATTTCCACAGACACTTTCCTCTGTTCCTTTGCAGTGTAACCGAGAGAGCCTGTCTTGGCTCGGCTGCAATCCTTGCTGGATCATTTCCCTGTGGAAGTGCCCAGGTAATGCTGAGCCAGCAGAGCACCGGGCTGGGAGCAGCAGCGAGCTCAGGCAGACTCTGCGGACCTGAACTAAAGTGAATTAAAGTGGTTGCATCAGCCACCAGGGCTGCTGAAAGGAGCACTCCTCCAGCCCAAAATCCCCCTGAGAGGTGTGAAGGTGGCCAGGGCAGCGTGTCAGACAGGCAGGGCTGAGCCCACCCTCCAGCTGGCAGGCAAAATGTACAGACCCCTCTCCCCTGCAAGCTGAGGGGCAACAGGAGCAATGGAAGCATTTTTGGACAAATATTCCTGCAGGGTTTGTGATAAGATAATACTTTTTGTTGGCCTGGTGAGAGCATCTGCACGGGCAAAGGCACGGACGTGGCTCTGAAACATCCAGTCCAGTTAATCCATGTGTCAATAACACATTCATCCTGAGATTTATTTAATACAGACACTTTGTTTACTGCTGGCTTTGGAAATATTTCAGCTCCAATAAAAGTGAAAACTTGTTTGTTTTTTAATAACTGGGCTTATGTAATTAACTGACATGTTATGACAGTCTACTATGGCCTAAAAAGCAGAGCTTCAATCACATGTCTTAAATGAAATTAAGACAATCTAACCTCAGGTTTCTTGTTTGACTGGGTTTATAATTGCTTTCAGACTGCCCTTACAAACGCCCACATGTGGACAGCAACACTTGCAGTTTGGCCACTGGGATAACCACTGGGTTGTTTCCTTGTCAGCCCAGGGCAGGAGTGCCAGGAGGCTGAACCCTCTCATGTGGCCCGTGTTTGCAGGTGTAGCTGCTTTTGTAAAAATATTATGTGCCTAAACTCTTATCTGTATATATTCATTTATAGCAGGGAGAGCAGAAATGCCCTAGGAAATGCTCTAGGAAATGGATACTGTCACAGGAATATGTGATTCAACTTGGCTCCACTTGTTTTGAACTGCTTAAGTTTTCTCAGGATTGAACTATGAGCCTATTGTAATTAAATTGTGTTGAGCTTTTATGTCTTGATTTAGACAAACCAGAACTTTTCTTCTGCAGCACCATGCTGGTATTCTGTTCCAAACTTAAATTTAGAAAAAGTAACCATTTTCCCAGGAACTGGCCAGAATTTGAAATCTTGCAGAACTTCTGAGCAGTTTAAATTGGTTCTCAATACACTCTAGTCACTGTGCCTTCTGTTTTCCTGTGCCAAGCTTTCTCAGGCAGGTGCTTATTACCTTATGTGGCAATATAACCTTTTGTTTCATTAAACTTTTACCAGTAAAACCTCATTCATTTTCATCTGGATAATCTAGAAGATGAATTACCACTGCAGTCCTCCTGCTTTCCAGAGTTGCATTTGAGCCAAACCCCAGCTTTTCCAGAAAAGTGAATATTAATTTTGTGTCCCAGTAGCTGGTAAATCACATGGTGACTGTTAATAGCAAAAATGGCTCCTCAATGACATTGCATTTTTGTAAAGTTATTTTTTGTAAAGCTTACATTAAAAAAAAAAATACTCTAGTAAACCATCCTATGAAAGACACATCTGAAGTAGAGAATAAGGGGGTTTGCTAACAGTGACTTATTTGTTCTCAAGTAAATGTAGAAGTAGTAACTGATATGAAATTTCTGGTGAAACAGCCAAATTCTGACGTGTAATTGCAACATGCTGCTTCAGAAGGGTGTTGCTTGCAGAAATATCAGAGTGTGTAAGCAAAATTCCCTTCAGGATGGGATGATAGGACAGCTCAGGGAACAAGTCCTGAAGTAGACTGGGTGTCCTGCCAGTAACCTTCACTGTGGTGACGTGGGAGGAACCACCCATGGTAGGAGTGCAGATGGCTCACGTTGTTAGAGATGTCCCCAGCAGGCTGGTCAGCTCTTTATTATTTAATTTCAGCACAGCAGGGAACATGCTATTAATTGGAGGAGGGATGTGGATGTGCAGGATCCTGCCCAGCTCTGTCAACAGAAACTAAAACCTCAATATCCCTTCCATCTTCTCATAGCTGGGGTGATATCATGGTGGTATCAGGGGCTGGAGCAGGGTCCAGGACAAAATCCTTCCTTTGTGTGACATCCTTGGGCCTCCCAGCAAAAGAACCCAAATTGTGAATAAACACCAGCATGGAGGTGGAACTGGGACAATCTGGTTTTGCTTAGTGATGTGAATGATTTTAACTTTGTTTCTCAGTTCTGGCTTAAAAAAAAATAGATAAAATTTCTCAGAGACAGGTCACAGGCATTCATTCAGGAACAGAAGCACTTTTAGTCTGAAAGGCCAAGTGATACAGGTGTTTCTCTATTTGGAAAGGCCTGCCATTCAACCCTCTTGGTGGTGGTTCACATGGTGTAATGCTTAAATGAGTCCCTTGACTGCCATTTGGTGCTGTTTTCTAGCCCAAGTGACAAGATAGGCAACTTAATTTTGGCCCAAAACAGAGTTCTTCTGTTGTTAGTGATGGGTGAGCAGATTAAAGTCTGTGTCCCTCCCTGTGCATGAGCTCTGTGGGATGTCAGAGGTTCAGTTCTCTGGCTCCTGGCCAGGACAGGCAGGAACTCCCTCAGTGTCCTGCTCTTAGATATAGATGGGGCTGAGGAGAGCATTAGTAATCAGAGCAACTCCACCCTGCTTGGTGGAGACACAGCACCCTAATGGGACATTCCCATGGAAAACTCTGGTAAAGCTGATAAGAATCCCCAGCTGACCTTTCATATCTGCAGCTTTCAGATGCAAAATGTTTAAATTAAGGAAATGGTGAATCTGAGGTGTTCCCAAGTGGGTCTGAACAAGGGCAAGCTGAAAATGTATTTAGAGCTTTTCCTATAGATGTGTGGGTTTAGTAGGGTCCAGCCAGAGGGAAAAGGTTTTCCTTTCTATGAGAGGATGCTGTGGCCAATTTCCCTACAGAGCCCAGATCCTGTGAGTCTTGTTTGGTAGGAAAAAAGAGCTTCTCAGCTGGAGCTTTGCCTGAAGAGATTCAGAACATACCTGTGTTTTTCTCAGCTTACACAGTTCTCATTTAAGTATTTCTGGTGCTGAGGTGATGCTTGTGGAGGTCAGGATTGTTCAGGGTGTTTTATTATGTGCATTTTTCTAGTGTACTATGCTGTAGGCTTGTACAGCCCTAAGGAACATGCTGGCCCTGTCACAAACTGTATCTCTCCAGCACAGAAAATCTCTCACAGATTTTCTTCTTCTGAATGAAGAAAATCATAACACAGTGCAGCAGGTGAAGTGTTCACCTTCTGGCTCCTCACCATGGGAGAGCTGGAAGAGGAGAGCAGCCCAGGCTGCAGAGGGCAGAGGGGAGTGGAGGTGATCAGGGGCAGGAATGCAGAGGGGACATCTGCTCCAGAGCCAGCAGCGACAAAGCCAATGCAGAGATACCCTCTGTTTCTTGGATGGGAGAGTTCTCATGAGTTCAGATGGAATCCTGTCAGTTATCACTGAAAAGCAGACTGCAGCCTCAATCCTGCTTTTCCAAGAGTGGGATGTGTAGGTTCAGATCAAAGGACTGGCTGGTTCTTGCTGTGTATGGGCTCATCATGGCCCTACAGAGCAGCTCAGTGCTTTTACAATGAGTGTGGATAATTTTGTTGTTCTTACTGAGACTGGTGGTATATGTAAATTCGGTGTTGGAGTGCCTTGAATGGTTATAAAGCCTCTAGGAGAGAAAAAAGCAATTTAATGGAAACATTCAAGCACTTCTAAAGAAGCAAATTTTCCTTCGTGCTGGACTGACTGAATTCAAATGAGGCTTCTCAGACCACCTCTTCAGCTCAGATGAAAAAGCCAACCCACACAATTCAGGGTGAAAAAACGCTTTTAAAGAGAACTACCTCTGTTAGCATCACTTCCAGTAACTTTGTGGGTGACACAGAGTTCCTTGGTGCGTCACAGGGTGTGTTGGGTGTGTTACACTATGTTGTTATATGGTGTAAAATCCTCCTCATTTGGCAGGAGAGCTGTTGGGCAGTATTTTGAATGGCCTGTAGCTTGTCCATAAAAGACCTTTGTTTTTGAACTGCTGCACTGCCATGTACAGAAAAAGTAATGTTCCACATAACCAAGCTGTAAAAAAACCCAGATATTTCTGGGTTTAGCTCTAACTGGTTACCACTGCGGGCAGATGTAAAAGACTTGCTTTTTGTTTGTTAGTTGTTTGTTATATTTTTAAATGTACTAAAAGATTTTTAAAATGGTGCACAAATATGTCCTAATCATCAGATTTTTAATACAAGTTCTGCCTGCTCTGTAGTGTCTGGATCTACACTGTTGCTCACAGAAGTGACTGAATTGATGCAGATGTTTTCCTTCCTATATCACAAGTAACAGCTGAACACACAAATTCCAGATTTCTCAGTCAGAACTGATCATTGCCTCATACATAGCTTAGTAATATATAAAAAGTAGGTTTCAAAATGTTACAGGGGACTAAGCAATTGTCATTTTTGCCTGCTTTACAACCCAAACCACAGAATTCTCATGAGTTTTCTGTATCCACTCAGGTGCTCTGGTCAAGCCATCAGCTGTAAGATAAAGATATTTGACCTTCAGTAGGTGTAACTGGCCCCAGAAAACAGGAGGAGGGTTGGGTGTTTCCTGGATGGCAGAGCTCTGGTTTGAAGAATGACCAGCAATGAATTCCAGCTCAAAGTCATCACTGTTCTCCCTTTGCTCATTTAGATCTGTTTCTTTGCTCTAATCAATAGCTGGCCTTACAGCATGGGCTGTGTTACAGATGATCCATGTGCACTTATCAATATTAGAAAGGGGGCTGTGATGTGCTGCTTCTCTTTGGTACCTTCCCAGAGGGACTAACCACAACTCCAAGGGACAGCTACTCCCTTCCAAGCAGTTCAAAGGAAGTATTCTGGATACCCATCTCTGGAAAACAGCCAAGAAGCTGAACTGGAGAACAAGCCATTTAAAAAGAATGCTGTAAAATATTTGCAGTTTGCTTTCTACAACCCAGGCTGCCTTTGCCTTTGGTGAAATGCCCCAGGACAGTTGCCCAGTGGGGTATTTTAGGAGGGTCCTGGGGTCCCAATTCCAAAACCAGCAGGAGCAGGAGCAAGGCTGGTGTGCCCTGGTTTGGCTGTGCCTGTAGTGAGGCACTGCAGAGCTTCCCCACTCAGGACATTTTGCTCCATAAAAAGTCCAGCTCAGCTGTGCCAGCCACAAAGCAGAATTTACACAGATCACTGGATTTTCCACAATCATTCAGTTGCCTGTAAGAAATGGGAAGGAAAATCAACTTTGTTATCACAGCTGCCTTTGCAGGGAAAGGGGTGGAATTTATGACACAGTTACGAGCATATTATTACTTATTAGCAATTCCTAAGTTCTTAATTTGAAGGTACGATGATTTGGGGATAAATACCTATTTTCAACCAACAGTGTTTCCTTTGGTTCTTAGTAAGCCTTTAGAAGTGTTTTGATTGAGGTACATGTGAACCCATATGCCAGGGTTTTTGTAAACCAGCACCTCTCTCTTCTGTCACCATCCCCTTGTACCTGCTCCTACCCTGCACTGTCCTTTTCCAAAAGTGATGTGGCTCTTTCTCATTGACGTGGCAGCTCCTTCCTCTGCCTCTCTCCTGGCTTTAGTGTCTTGATCCCCAGCTCTACTTCACTCCAAAGACCAGGACTCCTCACCCTCAGATCTCCCTCTGATTTTTATTTTTGCTGCTGTGTTACCTGACTAGCTATGACTCACATAACAAAAAGTCAAAAGGAGGAGAGTTAGTGCTAACTTGGGAAAAAAACACTCCACGAATGTTACATGTTTTAAAAACACTAATATGTTTTGTGCTCTCCATCCTCGTGGCTCTCATCATGTATAAATTTGCAGCTCTCCAGAAGAACACACTCCTCAGCACAGCAGGACCCTGATTTGATCCTAATTGTGCCTGCTGGGCCTGAATAGGCTGTTAGTCAGCAAAGTGCCCCCTGCACACAGCAGGTGCTGGGGAGCCTGAGATGTGTGACAGATTTTGTGCCAGCTGTGCCCTCCCTGCCCCTGCCCTGCCAGACCCTGATTTACCTGCCAGGGGAGGGCAGGGGCACACAGACACCAAGCCCATGTGGGTACAACACTTTGAGAGCAGAGAAGACCAAGTTTTGATGAGCTAAACTCAGAATTAAGCCAAGCAAAGCTCTTCTAACTTAGTGACCACCTAAAATTTTTAAAGTGTAAACACAGCCCGTGATACAACCTTTTCATCTGTAAAAATTGCAAAAGGGTACACAAACATTTACAATTGTGTATTCCAGACCACTTAACAGCCTATATAACCTTAAACATTTGTGAGCCTCTGATTGAATTCCACAAGAAAATATTCCATTGCAGGTTGGAAGCCCTCTGAAACCCTGCTGCTCTCTCTCCCAGGAGAGCAGACAAGTTATCTCAGAGACTTGCACAATTCTTGTTTTGCATCACTGCTGAGGGCCCCGATGAGCTCAGCTGGCCGTGCCCCTGGCCAGAGCTAAAGCTCTGCAAACCTGTGGTTTCCCCAGTGGAAATTGCAGCCAGATAAGTCATCTTCATTTCATATCAGCTGGAGTTCCTGCAGTGTGCAGTTTTATTCTGATAATATTAGCCAGTCATTTCAGATTTCGAGGGCTGCTTTCCTAATGGTGCAAAGGTATAAGAGAATGGAATTTCCTCTCACTCACCAATGTGTACAATCCTGCAGAAAAATAACCTGACATATGAAGCTATTTATTAAAATATTTTTTAAATGGATAATCATGCCTGTTTGTATTCCTCTTGCATTAAACAAGTCACTCATTTATAGGATGATCCCTTTTGTGTCCCACAGTACCACAGAACTCAGCAGTGCTGCTGCTGATGGAGGTTGTGCTGAATGGTGAACAAACAGAAAACTCAACCTCTCCTCCTCCAGAGGCACCAGCAAGAGCATCTGCTCCCTATCAGGCTGGTTGGATTTAAAGAAGTGACAAAGTATGGGATTTTTCTCTAGCCTTTGAGCAACCTTTCTTTTCTTGATGTTTATGTTTGTATCTGCAGGTGGTATCTGATCCATAAGACATGTTAATTGAAAGCCTACTTTAATCATTAAAAAAATGTGGGAAATAGCTGGAGGGTGAAATATCAGCCTGGGATTATGAGACTAAAGCTGCATTTTACAAAGGAAAACCTTGTGCCTGGCAATTGTCCTTGTAATGCTGGAAGAGCCGGAGGCGCTGAATTAATTCCCAATACAGCTGAGTTCTAATTATCCAAACAGATCAGGAGGCCCAGGAGCAGCACATCCCCCCCAGTGCTCCCGAGCCCCTCCAAGGCAGTGCTGGTGTTCCCTGAGATGCTGGGGCTGTACCTCAGCCAGCATCATCCTCACCTCAGTGACATACTGAGGGATGCTGGGCTTTGTTGGTTTTAAATAAAGATGGGACATCCCCTTATTTAGTTAATGCTAATAGGACATAACTCACTCTGAGGTAATGGAAAGTGGGGTTTGAAAGGAAACCAGAAAAATGAGGTTCATGCAGGAGAGCTTGCACTCTCTGGACAATTTTCCTTGTCTATTCCCAGAAGGACAAATCAATAGTTCATGATCACATTGAGCTGAAGGTTATCACAGTCATTTATTTTAAATTGACAGAATAGGGTGTGGTGTTTTGGGCCATGGGTGGAACGTGGATTTTTGGGTGTTTTCCTGATTTATGATTGGAAATACTTAAAAAGCAATTTCTGTTTTGCAGAAGAATAGCTATGTCATCTTCCTGTGAATAACACAGGGTGTTCACATCTCCATGGTAATTGGATGTGATAAAATAAACAGATGTTCTGAGGTTCTATGAGAAAAGTCCTGTAAAGGTCTGAGTTTCAGTGCTCCTAATGCACATATATCCCTTTGCCTTCACATTTCTCATAAATAACAAGGTCATGCTACAAATCATGGGAGAAGAAAACACAAATCTGAAGAGAACTATGGCTGGAAAAATTTTCATTAACTTTGTTTAAAAAATATTGGATAAGATTTTAGGAATAGGGCGCTTGACTCAACATGCCTCCCCTTTAGCTCCCTCTGCCCTAATCCTGTCTTCAGCTTTCATTTCATATCCTAATTCCTTTCCTCCTTCAGAAATGAATAGAGGGGTCTGCTAAATTCCTCAGGGTCAACCTCCTGCTCTCCAGAGGCTGCAGCAGCTCCTCAAGGGGGACACCCTGATGAGCCCCTGAAGGGGAACACCCTGATGAGCACCCTCCTGCCCAGCATGAGCCTGCTGCCTCTCACCATCCTGTTTCCATGGCACACACAGACAGACACACAGATACACACAGACACACAGACACACACACAGACACACAGACACACACAGACACACACACACACACACACAGACACACACACACAGATACACACATACACAGACACTCAGACACACACACAGACACACAGACACAGACACAGACACACACACACACACACAGAGACACACACACAGACACACAGACACAGACACAGACACACACACAGACACACACACAGACACACACACACACACAGACACAGACACACACACACAGACACACACACACACACAGACACACAGACACACACACACACACACACACACACACACACAGACACAGATACACACCCCCCCCCCACACAATTCCAGGAAGCCCTCAGAGACCACAGCAGTCAGATGAATTTGAGCCTTTATTTGAACAAGTGTCAGGAGTTGTTGACCTTGCTGGTGCAGATACAGAGCCCTTTCTGCAGAGGCAGCTCCTGGGGGGCCAGGGCAGCTTGGGGGGATTTTTGGGTGTGGGCAGGAGCTGCTGAGGGCTTGGGCTGTGTTTGCCATGCACGAGTGGTGATGGAGAGGAGGGGAGTGCTGCTGTCTGAGTCAATATATTCTTGTTGGTATTTCACTGATGCCTAAAAGCCCAATATGAGAGTGGAGCTGCTCCACGCTGCCTTTGGCCTCACACACGTGCTGCTTTCCCTGAAGGCTCCATGCCCCAAAAGGATGAAACAGAGTGGGAGGGGAGCGTGGGGTGCTGGGGAGAGCTCCCCACCCTGCCTGGCTGGTCCTGGCTGTGCTGGAGCAGCACTAAACCCTCCTGACTCCCAGCCCAGCATCTCATCCACAGCCTTTCTTATCATTTTTTTTTGCATTCTTAAAGGCATTTGATGGACTGCAGTTGCTGGAGCACCACAGATCTGCTGAGAGGCTCTCTGAAGTGCTGGAAGATTAAAGTGTGAATAGAATATTTTTGGGGAGCTAGCCATATTCCACTGATAAGCCTGGGGGAAGGATGGTTCAGAACAGCCCAGCCAAAGTCACTGCTGGCACATGGGGTGTCCAGTAGTTTTGGGAGCTGTCAGATTTTCTCCCACTTCATATAAACTGTAGAGAAGACAGAGTTTTGTCCTTGAAGAATAATACAAAGAGGTACTGAAAGTATATTCACCGCTCTTTCTATCTTTAAGGCACCCTTTAATTTCAAATGCATTGTTCCAAGTTGTTTTTGCTGGAATAATTATAAGGTGTTGCAGTTTATCATCCTCTTGGATGACAGCCATACCTGGAGAAAAAGCACTGAATAAAAGCCACGTTAGCAGTTAGCCCTGGGCTGGTTCCCACTGTGAGCCAAGCCCTCTCTCTGGAGCTCAGCTGTTTGCAGTTGGCAGTCCATTTATTTAAAAGCTGTTAAGATACTAAATATTTTTTCCCCAGGAATTCAATGAAATTGTGTGCAATTAATTTCTGCATTTCCAGCAAGCAGTTAAGTTTTTTTTGTTCCCCATTAGCTGACAAAGCTCTTGAGGTGGAAAGCTGCTTTCCTGCCACAATGAAGCAATATTAATATTTTGCTCTGAAGAAGTCCGTTTGAGGGGTCACAAAACATTTTGCAAAGGTGGATGGCTGTATGGATTGGCATGTACACACAAATATATATATATATATATATATAGCACAAATATATATATTTATATATTTATATTTATATATGTGCCATCTGTCATGGGCTTTTCTGTTGTCTCTAACTGCAGCTGCAGCTGGTTCCGGCTGGGGTGAAAGCTGACCCTCACCAAGGAAATATGGCTTCTTCCAGACCTCCAAATTATTTAGGGGTGCTTTAAAACATTTGAAAACATCCATTCAGTCTCTTTCCCTGCCTACTTCCATAGCAGACAAAAAGACTGGGAAATTTTGATTATGTTTTTTACTAAAAAAGACCAAAAACAAGCAAGCAAACACCTCCCCTGAAGTCAAGCTGACTGGAAGATTTATGAGGGTGAGTTGTGGGGAGCTAATTTTCTTGGAAAGTTTCAATTTCATTTCTAAGAAATAAGGAAATAAACATTGAAGCTTCCATTTCTTTGTTATTATTATTAAATATAATGCTGTTTTCTAGCCAACCCTAAGTCTAAAAAGCCCAAACAATAACTAACATGATCCAGTCTTGGGTGCCAAGGTAAATCCTTTCTGGCTTGGGTAAGAGACCAGTGAGCTCTGGGCAGGCACAGGAGCATGGAAAAAGGTCAGGGCAGGATTCTGCAGAGATTTTCTCCTCTCCAGGAAATCTTGATGGGAAGCCCATCAGGCCTGGATGTCTTCCCTTTATCCAAGCAATAACTCAGGCTCTCTGTCCCCAGCCAAGTCCCTTTAACAAATCCTGTGGGCCCATCTCAATGCCAAGGGACTGATTCCCCTGTTGTTGTTAACAGCTAAGCCTCTGCACAGCAGCTTGGCAATGTCATCCTGTCCTGCATTTTCCTCTCCTCTTTCTCTTTTCTCTTTTCTCTCTTTTCTCTTTTCTCTTTTCTCTTTTCTCTTTTCTCTTTTCTCTTTTCTCTTTTCTCTTTTCTCTTTTCTCTTTTCTCTTTTTTCTCTCTTCTCTTCTCTTCTCTTCTCTTCTCTTCTCTTCTCTTCTCTTCTCTTCTCTTCTCTTCTCTTCTCTTCTCTTCTCTTCTCTTCTCTTCTCTTCTCTTCTCTTCTCGTGAGAGAAGATCGTGATGCAAAGAGAGAAAAAATTGTGATGCAAAATTGTTTCCAGTTGCTTTCCAGCTAGAGGAATTCATCCAGCCCCAAACCACCCACGCAGGAGCAGACGAAGTTGCACAATGGAGTGTTCAATGGCTGATTTTTAAGGTGAGAAGATAAGGGGATATTTCGCATTTAATTAGGAAAGCAACAGAGCCAGTTCTGAGATTTAGACTTATGAGCAGCAGCAAGTTTAGAAATAAAACAGACCTCTTTCAAAATCAGCCTAGGGTTAGGGATGGTCCCAAGGAAAAAGCTGTGGATGCAGCCATGTTGTGGCAGTTTTGCTCTCCCTTTGGGATGCCTTTTGCTGCTGCAGTGTGCCTGGAGCTCGGGGCTTTCTGCTTTAAAAACCCCAACCCTAGGCATAACCCTAACCTGTCACAGACATCTTTTTATGAAAAATCCTTTCCTTAGAATTTTTTCCTCCTGAGAAGCTGAGAGGCCTCAGGAACAAAATGTAAGCAATGATTATCTGCTGCTGTGGAATGCAACAGGTGGATCTGTGATTGGCCCATCTTGGATGTTTCTAATTAATGGCCAATCACAGCCCAGCTGGCTCAGACAGTCCGAGACAGTTGCCTTTGTTATCTTTTTCTATTCTTAGCTTAGCTAGCCTTCTATTCTTTTAGTATAGTTTTAATGTAATATATATCATAAAGTAATAAATCAAGCCTTCTGAAACATGGAGTCAGATCTCCGTATCTTAATTCAACATAAGACCCCTGTGACCACCATCACACTAACCCTAACCCAAAAAGATCCAAAATATTGACTAGCCTGTGCATTAGTCAGGTCTGGGGGAATGAGTTTGGGAGTCTGCAATGTCTGTTTGTCATGCTGCCAGCCTCTGCTGTGTGTAGGAGTGTGGGGTTATGTCTGAGGGACTGTGTGTGTGTGTGTGAGTGTGTGTCTCTGTGTGTGTGTGTGTGGGTGTGTGAGAGCCACTGCCGGAAATTCAGCATCTGGAATCCATTGTGCCACAGTCATCCCGAGCTGAGCTGGAAGCCAGAAGAATTTCAGACTGCTTGGGTGCATTTTTTTATCCTCCGTGCTTTGTGGGATTTTTAAAGCGCAGAGAAAAACTCAAAAGAAATCTGAATCCCAGCATCTCTAATCCTCACAAGTTGACTTCACATTCTTTGGTTTTGAGGGTCAAATTGTGACCCTTGCACAGGAGCCAGCTCCTTCCTCCTGCCCTTCAGACAGCACCCACTGCTCCCAGGCACAGCATGCCCACAACAGCAGCCTTGGAGAGGGCTGGCCACAGCTCCACCCTGCCTGGCAAGGATGTGCAGCTTCATTTCACCTGTTTACACCCCTCATAGGGAGGTTAACAGACCACAGAGGAGGTGGCAAATGACCCTGCTAGAACCCCATGTCTACCTCTGTGCTGGGCATCATCCCTGTGCTGTGTGCCTCCTTGTTCCCTCAGGGGGATGCACACCAGGCAGAAGGATGGAGAGCAGAGGGAGGAAGGTGCTAGAAGGGATGGGCTGCCTTGTGCCAGTCCTCATGGAGGGCTCAGGGACCCTCAGTTTATCTCAGAGACCAGCCCAGCCCTCCTGTGCCCCCTGCATGCCTGCAGCACATGAGGATTTTTACACCTTTGGCATTGCTGAGCTCAGCATTGATTTATTTCAGAGACAAGTTTCTCTCTGAGGCTTTCAGAGGCTGGAACTTGACACCTCCATGCTGCAGGAGGAAGGAGCCAGAGCCTGGATTTGTGCAATGCCCAGAGGCCAGAGAGTACAACAGGGCTGGGAGAGGAGCTGGAGCATCACCCACCACTGCTCGGTCTGTGATACCTGCAGGGCTAAGGAACAGCTGCCACCTCTGTGGCACATCCTGCAGGGGTGAGCAGTGAGATAAATCTGGGAATAATTCACAAAACCCCCTCCTGGGGAATGCCACAGTTTGTGGTGCAGGTTGTTGGATTCTGTGCCTGTTGGAGGCGGTTCCAGACCCCACTGCTCAGATGGTCTGGTTGTCACTTAAACTCATCTGTTCCCCTGCAAAAATGGCTCTTAAATAGCTCTTCTCTCTCACAGGCATTATCTTTCCAGGTATTTATAGAAAGCAATCAATGTCCACTCTCACTTGTGTGGACTGAGGATGTCACTTCTCAAAATCTGTCTTTGAGGAACTCCCTAAGTGACGTGGGCAGTCAATAGTTCCTTTTTCTGCTGCTGATTTGGTGTTTCCCTTTTCCATGAAAAATCAATGTTTTCTCTTTAACTGGGGGAATTATTTTATCAACAGTTCTTTATTAATGCCCCTTTCCCCCAGTTTCTTTGATTTTCCTGGTAAGAACTAACCAAAGCCTTTACTGAAATCTTGGTGAGATCTACCACATTCCTGTTCTTTAGGAAATGAGATATCAAGGAAAGATGCTGGTAGTGTAACTGGTGTTACCTCTGATAACTTGCAATAGAGGTTTATCCTGTTTTTCTACATCTGAATGTGAAATGAGACTTCAGGCACATTCAGGTGCTATAATGGTTATTCCATGTACTGAATGATAAAAGGTAGAAATTTGAAGCAGATAGATGTGGGCATCTTTCAGAAGATGGATAAAGCATAAGGAAATGAAGTTTGAAGCAAAATGAAAATGCTTTTGTTATTAAATTTAAGAAAATCCTCCATTCTGTTGAGTTGAAAGCAAAAAACAAAAAAATCTGTTTCTTCTTTTGGGTTTTCTTTTGATGTATGGCACATGTCAAGATGTGAGTCTTGACAGGGTGCATGAAACTGTAGATCAGATAAAGGAGACCCTCCCCTAAAATCCATTATTTCTGCCTTTCTGATACTTTCTGGTCAGGTTTCCTTCCCCTCTCCAGTGAGCTGCCAAGCTGAGGGGTTTGGTGCCAGCTGGTGGAGAGCAGGGAGGACTGCTGCAATGGAAAACATGAATGCTCTCACTTCTGAGCTGCAAAATAAGCAGCAGGAGCCTCTGCCCATGTCTGAGGAGCCTCTGGGGGTGGAAGGGATGTGATCTGCCCATCACTGCTCACAGCTGCCAAAGAGATGGGAGAGGTTCAGATTCAGAACCCCAGGAACTGTGTTGGGTTCAGTGTGGGACTCAGAGAGCTCAGCCCATTTTGCCAGCCTGCTGTCAGTGCCATGGGGATGTTTTCTGTGTCTCTTGCACTCTGCTCTCTGTGCTGGCCACTGTGAACATCCTCTACAGCAAATCACTGCTGTGGAGCCTGACAGCCCCACACAGCCCACACAGCCCAAACAGCCCCTTCTCTGCAGCTACGAACCAAGGCTGGCTCCTGTGCCCTCTTGTGAACATTTTAAGTGTCATAAGAAACCAAACAGTACCCTTTTACAGTGCTGTACTTTATTGCCTTAAAACCCCACAGCTGTAGGTGTAAAAGTCTCCCCTCTACCCTCAATACCCCAAACTGACTCAATGGTTCAAATATTCCTGAGCTATCAGCTCCCTTGATCCTGGCACAGAATTTATGCCAAACTCCAGCCAGGCAAGTGATCACCGAGGGAGGCTTGAACTGAGAAAACAAATAAACCCTGGTGCATTCTGAGGCAGTGCAGATTTTCACTGTGTATGAGCCTTGACAACATACATTATGTCTGCATTCAGCAACAAATCTGTTATCTCCTGGCCTCAGAAATATGCCACAGATGCAAGTT
Organism: Zonotrichia leucophrys gambelii; assembly: GCF_028769735.1. NCBI lineage: Eukaryota > Metazoa > Chordata > Aves > Passeriformes > Passerellidae > Zonotrichia > Zonotrichia leucophrys. The sequence goes on from NC_088183.1 coordinate 7,341,984, forward strand.
ACAGAAAAACAGCTGCTACAGAAAGGGGATGTGTAAGTAGTTACCATCAAAAAAATCCACAAACCTAAACAAATGTGAACTACTATAATGTCTCGCTGCTTACCACAACAGAGAAAGCAAGTCTGGTTTAGAGGGGAAATGATGCAAAACACTGCTCTCCAAATCAGAAACATCCCAGCAAGACCTCCCATAGCAACAAAGGATTAAAAATAACTGAGGAAAACCAGGACAGGGCAGCCAGCATTACCTGGGCTGCATATTCAATTCAGAACCCCTCACTGTCAACCTGAAAAGCTTCACTGTTGTGCTGAAAATATTTATTAATTAAATGGCCTTCACCCAGGCCCTGTCAGGGGTGGCACTGCAGCTGTGGGGCTGCAGCATCACTGCTGTGCTCAGCATGGGCTGGTCACATCACACACTGAGGTCTCCCAGGCTGAGTCTGCAGTGCACAACCCCACTTACTAAAAAATCCCAATTCCAATCAACCATGTAGCTATGGTTTAGGAGAAGGAGCTAGATCTGAAATAGAAAAGCTGTGGATTTTGATTTGGCCCCCAGGAACATTGCCTGTGGCAGGGTCAGGCAGGGGTTATTGGGTTATGGGAGCTGCCATGTGAATATGGGGCTGGAAATGAAGTGAGCCTTCCAGCACACAGAAATTGGCCATTTCTGAATTACAGGCTCACTCTTTGAGCAGCTTCAATGGACGTGGTCAACTCTTGATCATGAATTGTTGATGGGAAACAACTGCAGGGAATGAGCTTTTTTACTCTACCTGGTAAATGATAGATCTTCAAAGAGGGATGAGAACTGAACTGTACAGAAATTCATTAAAAATCAACATACAACAGATGGCATATTCTGAGTCTTGGGTCTTAAAATGTAGCCAGCTACTTGTACTCTTGGCTTCTATATTTTCTTTAATTACTTAAACCTTGTCTCTCAATAGTCATTTCTGTTACCAGCTACTACAGGGACTTCCCAGCTCCATTCCTGGTGTGGCAGTAGGGTCTCAGACTATATTTGGATATTGGAATTTCAGGGTGGAAACTATTCACTAATTGTTATTTTAGCCTGTGCAGTAGCATATCAGGCTCCAACATCTTGGTTTCTTCCACTTCAGAAATCAGAGAGTGTCTGCCTCCCAGCCATGTAATGGTTTTGTGCCAAGGAGCTTTCTGCCCAAGACTTTGTGGGTACATGAAGTTTAAAAAATGTAAAGAATAAAATTCCATTTAGCATTTTCTTCTGCCTGTCTACCACACTGTGACTCTGTAATTGGTGAGCTCTTTGCCATATGAAAAGATGAGCTTATGAAAATTCAGAGGAAAAGCTCCCCAATTCCCTAAAGAACCAAAAATGGGAACAACATATTCTGAAAGCTCATCCTCAGCAGCCAAACTCTGATTCAACACAGATGTAGCTGAATATTGTAGAGGCAGAAGATTATAATTTTATATATTGTTTCTCTTGCTTTATCATTCTCTACATTTTTATGGGCTGGCCACATCATGCTTCATGTACAAACATAAATTTACATCATGTATGTGAATAAACACTGTTGAGCAAAGTCTTTTTCTGATACCAGTAATGGGAATTTTTCATCCTGGGCTTAGCTGTACAGCACACAAACCTGCACATTTCTGATTCCTGGGTATTATACTATTTCCTGATAATAAAAGTGTGCAACGCCAATTTATTGCTCTCCATTTAACATAGGAAATCAATGTTTATTTTGTATGTCTGAAAAGTACAAACTCAATTAAAGGAATGACCGATGAAATACTGACTCAGGAGCTTGTACACACATTTAATCACACATGGGGGAGAATCCCCCCTGGAAGACTGATTGTGCTGCCCATTGAGAATGGTGTCAAAATCCATTACCTTCAACAGGAACAAGACCTGGCCAAATCTCCAGTGCCTCTCTAGGATTATAGTTGGCACAAAAATTCCAGCATCTGCTGTGGGATCCTGGCTTGTGCTGCGCACACAGAAATGCTCTGACCAGAAAAGCCCACACCTACAAGGGCCCCCTGCTGCAAAGGGCAGCTGGCTGGATCTGGGTACCCAGCAGAGCATAGCTTGGATCCCACAAAGAATTCACCCATCCCTGTGGTGTTCATTTTACTGTCCTTGAGCAATGCACCAGCGTGGGCAAAGGTCACAGCTGGAAATGGCCAGCCCTGCCTTGAAACACTGAAGGGGGATGGCAACTGGCTTGTGCATTTCCCATGCATAAATATGGCGAGTTACAAAACTCCCTGGTGTCAGTTATTTAAAATATTACTGGCAAATTTTAACCAAGCCTTGCTCTAGCAGCTCTATGCCTGGTTTTTAACACATGGAAAACAGAAGTTTTTTTGCTGGGACAGTCTGCATCTTCAGCATTATCATTGGTACAGCTGAAGTCACTGACGAAATGTTTCAGTTGTGTCATTTTCAGTGTGACTTAGGCACAGCCACTTTCAGCTGAAAAAGACATTAGGAAATGGAAAAAAGCCACACTGGGCGTTGTGAGCATGAGAGTGACCTGTTCACTTCCCTACTATGGAAGGATGACTTGCGTAATTTGATGGTCAAACCTATCGAAACTACACCACATATTCTGTTTTTCAATTTCATGGACAGTGATGTAACTCCAAAACAAGCAATGATTAATGAAATATCATTTGTCCCACCCAAAGTGAGAAATGTCACACTGCTCCAAGCTTTGCTATTACACTGGAAATGTCTAATAAAATGTCTCTAGAAGAGTTTCAGCAGTGCTCTTTCTGTCCCAGGCCTGGCAGCTGGTCTTCTCTGCCACAGAAAATTCCATGTGATATGGTAGGGATGCTCTAGGTACATCTGGAGAATGGCTCAAGTATTGGGTAAATGGTTCCTTGCTCAATATCCTCAGTGATTATATCTGCTAGCCTTTGTGTTTTCTTTGCAAACCAGCAAAATTGGGATATCTCATGCAAGGCCACAGCTGAAAAGGAAGTATCAAAAGAGAAAATATATTAATTTGGAAATGTCTCGTTTTGTGGAGAGGTGACTGTGCCATGTCTCATGCATCAAAGGCTTGTGATGCCTGATGCTGTGGGAGGGGTGCATGAACCCCACACCAGGAATTCACATGGAAACCTCAGAATTTTAGATGGACTTGTTCACTGCTCAGCTTCATCATCTCTCATCCTCATTAAAGTAAAAATATCACATAAACCAGGAAATCACTCAGTAAAACTTCCTCCACACTAACCCACACTGATGGAGTGAGAGATGAAAAAGAAAAACAGAAGGCAAAAGAAATTTTGGTTTGCCTCTGCACACCAAATGCAGAGGCAGAGTTGCTGTGTGAAATGTGTGTCTGCCTCCAGAGTCAGGCAAATCAACAGCAGATGTTTGAGATAACCTCTTGTGGCTGGAACTTGACATGTCAAAGAGCAGTTCTGCCCTACAGCCCTTCCCTTCTTCCCCCCTCAGGAGGGTAACAGGAGATCTTTCTGTCATCCAGTGGAATTTCTCTTCTACCAAGATGCTAACTCTGGTAATTCAATACATATCAGCCTCTGAAACTGATATATATGAGGGGCTGCAGAGGCAGGAATCCCTCCAAGCTCTGATGCTATTTTGGGGATTTATTAGGACACTTCCATGGGACAAGAAACTGCGGAAATGTTCACAGCAACCCACACTCCCTGGGGTCTGCAGCAAGTGGGCTCCTGTTGTGCAGGAATTGGGAGCTGGGGTGAGTGGGGTTCACATGCACGAGATTGATCTCCCTGCTGGTGTCCCAGCTCTTCTTGCAGGTAACATAACTACAAAAGTGGTTTTTTTTGAGGAGGCAATTGGGCTCTAATCCTTCACAGCAGAGCAAATGTGATGTGAATGAAGCTGGCAAAAAAGCTTTGCAAAAGCTCAGTCACTCAGCAAGTTACTGGGATGAATACTTTTGTCACCAAAAAGTGGCAATTAATTCTTCACCCAGGGGATCTCTGTCCTCTCCTCCTCCAGGCAAAAAAGTTTATGTTCTGGTATTCCTGCAGAGCTCATTGTAGGGACATGGCAGAAACAAGAGAGAGATCTTGGATTTGATTAACCCACATATAATGAAGGCACGGGAAAAATAAAGCCCAAATAAAGGTGAAACTGAAGAGGAATTTCATCAACACCTTCATCTTTCTAGAAACAATCAGTTTCATTTATCAATTTCACTCAGCTACAAGGGGCTGGTGGGCTGGCAAGCAGGAATGTTCCCTTGGTAAAATCACCACTGGAAAAACCAAATCAAATCAATTCACCTGAACTTCAGCAATAACCTGGGCACACCAAAGATCCAAACTGAGTCTTGAGGTCTGTTCTAAACCAATCCTTACTTTATCACATTGCTGCACTGTAGACACAGGATAAGGCTTCCAACACCTTCCATCATCACATCTTTAACACCACTGCACACATATGAGTCTAAAAGACCTTTATTGCCCTCCCCCAGTAATTTTAATTTTTTTTTTTTCCTTCAGAGGTTGAGTTTCCTAGTTATTCTCCTCCCTGCATAATGAAAAATACTGTAGTAAGGAAGAAAATGCTTCTGCTTATAATGAAAACCACATTATGGCCGAGCCCTGGGGACTGGCTGGGGGAGGTGGAGGCAAGGGGGCTCCCTGGCTCTGCTCAAAGTATGATCCAATAAGTCATTTCCAGGGTAAACACATAAATCTGCCTATGTTGAACAGAATCCAAACAATCAGAAGTATTCCCCTTGCCTTATTCAAAACATCTCTGCTGCTACTGAGGAAATAAAAGGAGTGGATAAAAACAAACACCCTTTGGTGGAAGCTGAAAAGGAAAACATCCAGTGTAAATGTTCAGATGGCCACTGAGTAACTTTGCTCAGAGGTAAAGTTCTGGCTGCTCCTGCCTCTCTGGTGGTGTCATGCATGCCCAGGTGTTGTTCAGAGGATGAGATGTTAGGATGGATGCCCCAGAGAAAAGAAAAAATGGGATGGGAAAGAAAAAACAAAAATCAACAGTTCTTCCCCTGCAGCAAATATGGCTTAGCTAATGTGCAAGCCTGGATTTGTACAGAAAGCAGAACCTCCAACAGCAGCCTGTTTTCATCAGGCTGCCCTGCTGGGGAACTGTAAGACTGGCTGAGTTGAATGTAAAGATCAAGGAAAAATTTCTTTTTATGAGGGTCAAAACTGCTGTGTCAAATTAAAAACCCAAATCTGATAGACTTTGCAGTGCAAATGAAAGCTACTGAGCTGTCCTAATCCAAGCTCTCCCACCCCCAACATCCAACTCTGTGTGTAATGTGACTGAAGGAGTCACGATCTGCTACAATTAGTGTCAGGTATGGCTCACCCTGCTCTAAACCAGTGTCTCTGAGGAGCTTTTCAAACTCAGTGCCATTGTCTGCTATCTTGTTTAAAGCATTGTCCTCGTTGTTATCTTAAACACCCTTCTCTGCAAAGGAGTGATGTTCTCAGAGAGCTGGAGTCACAATGAAGCACCAGGTGTTACAGAGGGGTTTCCATCAGAGAGACTCCAAGTGAGCATCTAAAAATGGTGAAACTTGAAATCACCTCTCTAGCTGTCTTCTAGGATTCATTTCTGCTGCAGAATCCTAAACTACCCAGTTTCCTCCTGAGGTGATACAAACAATTCTAAGTTTTCTACTTTAGATCTTCATTAGGAGCACTGGGAACAAAACACAATGTTCAGCTTTAGCTCTTTGCCAAATTGTGCTATTCAGTTATTTTCCTTGGAGGCCCTGTCTTTAACCTCTGCTGTTATTTTAGCCCAGCTACACTTTGAGTTTGTTTGTTTAGACAGGTCTATAACCCAGTAAAAGGTGAGCCAGGTTCCCTGAATTATGGCTGTAGATAGCACAAAGGCAACCAAGTCATGGCCAGTACAAGTCAGGAAGACGCCACCAATCTGTTCATCCTTTCTGTGTAACCAGCTGGATTCTGCCCTGAGGATCTACAGACAGTTCAGCAACACAATTACAGGTAATTTTTCAGCAAATACACACAAGAGACTGAATATCTCTGTGAGTCTTTTACAACTCTTTGGTAGCTACATGCTTGTATCTTGTCTTTCTACTCATTCTACAATTCTACTCATCAGCCCAAATCTGTCAATTTTAATTTGAATTGGTTAGCTAGAAGATGATTTGTACTTTCTCTAGGTTGTATTTTCCCTGCCTCTTGCTCAGCTGACACCACTCTTGAGCTTCTCTTTCTTGCAGGAAATTCTGAAATGTGGCTCCCAGGAGTGCGGGTCTGACGCCGCAGCGCGGACGCGTCATTGCTGCCCTGGGCCAGCTCCTTCCTGCATCAGCTCAGGGGATGTGGCACATCAGCTCAGGCCATGTGTCACTGACACACATGATCCCCCCACTCGACTGTTTCTACACCCAGGGCAGACAGCAGAGTGAGTAGTAAGGAAGGAATTAAAATTTTTATGTCACTCCCTTCACTGGAGAGAGCGTTCGGAGACGTTATTGGCATGGTCATGTGGAGTGGTTTCCAGACTAGATTTCACCAAAAGACTTCAAAGCAGTTTAAGGAAATAACTTTAATATTTAGATGGTTTTGCAAGAAACAGATTAATTCAGCCTTGCGTTGGAGCTGAAGAAACTCCTAGCAAGAGTAGAATAAAGCCCATTTTGTGCAGATGGATCCTCATCATCTGAACTCGTGTGGCTCCTGCAGAGGGTGTCAGGGAAATGGTCACTGGTGAGGACCAAAAGAAAGAATCTGTTCTCTTACATCAAGAAGGAAAGAGACAGAGCACCCACAAAAGGAAGAGCTGGAGAGCAACTGGGCTCTTGAGGAGGGCATGGGGTGGGTTTGGCTGGTAGGGGATGGAAATGTCATGTACACACATCTGGGAAAGGCTCCACAGCTATTCTGGCAGAGGGAACTCTTCCTTGTCTCAGATACACAGGTCAGAGAGATATATTGGGCACCTGCTTTATCATCTCATCATCTCCCACATCAGGTCATTCATGGGTAGATTTGATGTTTCAGTGGGGTTTCTTTCCCAAAGGACATCCTGTCCTCCTTAACCGTGCTCTTCCCATGTGTCACTTGAAATGTGGCTACCAAGGGCTGAAAGTGCTGCTGAAGTGCTTTTAGATGCTCAGGACTTAAATTCTCAGGTTGCCTAAACACAAGGCATTCTAAAACCAAGGAAACTGGTACTCAAGTATTTTTAATGATCTGGGCTTTAGTGACTTTGCTACATGTATTTAAAAAATCAACGATGAAGCATGAGATTTAAATAGGATCTGCTGAAGCCCATTTAACCCTTGAGCCATCTTCCCCCAGTCTAACTGGTGTTTAGAGCTAAAGGAAAATACCACAAGCTTATTTCTAGGGTTCACCTTGGAGAGACCCCTAAGCAGAAAGCAGACTCAATGGGTATTTCATGTCCCTCAAGGGGTACATGGTGCTTTCACAGCTCCTTGTGACGGTCAGGAAATCAGCTGCAGAGCCTGTTCTGAACAGTTTGCAGACTGGCAACTCCAGCATCTGGGCTAGGGGGATTGTGCTCCAAAGGAAAGTGGTGAGGAGTGGGGGGTCTCTTGTAAAATTGGGCTCCTGCTCTGCATCCATTGATAGTTCTTGTCTCAGTGAAAAGTGCTGATGTATTTCTATGAGCTGACTGCTGAAACTCTGCATGCAGCTCCTAGCAGTGGGATGCTGGGGGATAGAATGCATGTGCTAAGCCATTTTCTTGGAAGCTTTTTAGACATCTACATTCAGTCTGGAGAAGGAAATTATTTCCCCTGAAGATGCCTCCCTTTTGATGCCTTCTCTCCCAACAGCGCTCTTCTGATGGCTCACTTTGTGGAAGGAAGCAGAAAGGCTGCTTGCAAACAGTGAGGACACTGCTTTACCACAAAAAACCTGGCAAAATGTCGGTTGGTTTAGTTTCATTTTGAGCAGGATTAAAACCCAGATTCTTTAGTTTCCTGAACCAAAACATGGAAAGCAGAGGAACCACAGCTACTGGAAATAAATATTTTCATAAAATCAGAGTCTGAACTTCACCTTATAGTGTTACTATTCTAACAATTATATCCAAATAAAGCACAATCTACTGGCAAACAATCCACCAATCTAAAAGAGAGAATGTAACTAATATTGGTTGATAATTTATTTTGTATCTGACTGTTCTATCAGAACCATTAAATCCTGGTTAGTTTAGAAAGGTTAATTTGCTTTTGAAAGAAATCTCCATCTGTGTAATATGTTTTGTTAAATCTAAGCCAAATTGAATAGAAAAAAATTTTATTTTTGCACACCAGAAAAGGACACATTTCCTGCTAATTTTGCAGCCATGCCTTTTAATTTTCCACCCAGTAAACAGTGCTCAGATCCATTAAAAGATGGACTGTGTCAGCCATTACTGAAACCTCCTCTAAGCTGCCAGTAAATGCTGTTTGAGAGGTGGTCCTTTAATAAAAAGGGAACAAGAACTGGATGTAGCTTACCAGGGGATACTTCTTAGTTCTTCCTGTTGCCAAGAGGCCAAAGCTTTTACTGCATTTTGGCACTGTTTCAGCAGCAATGCACATAACAGCTCAGTAGGAGCAGGTAAAGAAGAAATGGGTACTGGAATTGCTCCTTTACTTTTGTTGGCTGCACAGAAAGCATTCAGCCTCCTCTTGGAAATGTTTTCTCAAGTGTAGAATAACACACCAGCAAGAATTGCAAGGTAAGAGAAGTCTTCAAAAGCAAAATTTGTAAAGGGCAAGTCCTACCTGACTAGATGATCTGACAGAATTCTTATATGGAAAAATGAAATATTTCATTACCTTTGGTTTTCAAATGTGACCTGTGAGGTGAGAGAAGGACTCCGGTGACTGGGACAGAGACACTACAGATGCTCCATCCTCAGCATCACACACTGCCCCTGGCTTTCTTTGGGACCTTGAATAAGTGCTTTATCCCATGAAGGAATAAGAATATCTATTTATCTCCTCAGAAGATGTTTTGCCCTTTTAAAACCAAATGCAAACGTTGACTTGTAGGTGCTGTGAATAATCTGTTTCACATGCAGCTCTGCTCATTAGAAGCCACAGGCACAGATCTGAGATTGCAGCTGTAAGAGACAGCCCTTGCCCCAACCCCCAAGTGCATTTACTTCCCCCAGAACTATCCCTTCTTGGGAACTTCTAGCAATACAGACTTGCTTTCTTAGGAATTCTCCGAGCAGCTGGTTGCGTATCTGAGGAAGAGTGACAGATATGAGCATAAGCAGACACACAGGTACTGCATGCAAATTATCAGGGGGAAAAGATTCCCTGAGGCCAACAGTCAGGCTTGGCTGTAGCCTGGCCCAGAGCTGATAAGGAGCAGTTAAACCCAAGAATGCTCCAGTCTGAATAAGAAAGGAAGAAATAGGTTTTATCTATTTATCCTCACTTATTTTAACTCAAGGGATGATCCAGAGGGTACCCCTGGGGCCAGGCTCAGGACCTGCAGAGCCAGACCCAGGCACAGCAGCACAGGCCCTGTGCCACAAGACCTGATGGGTGCAACACTCACAAATGCACTTCATGCTTCCAAAAGCTCAGACCCCATCCTAACTCCTCAAACCATCTCTGTGGAAAACAGAACAAAGGTTCCCAAAGCAGCTGTGTATTTGGGATCTCTCAGTGAAACGCTGGCAGCCTCCACCTGTGAATTAACTCAGCTGCTGTAGGTCAGGTCAGTCACTCTATTGAGTGACTGAACTCATATTCATGGGTCACCCTTAGCTATCTTTTACTTATTTATGCAGTCATCACCAATTTTACCTGACTGATTATGCCTGTGAAGGACGAATATTTCTTTTGTTGCTTGGTTTTGTGTTTTTTGTATATTTAAAATCCATCCACTTAAAGGATAAGAAAAAAGCTTAAGTTGGTTAAGTATTAGCAGACACCACATTCAGGGCAGTGAATAAGTTGTGGTTTACACCATTAACAGAGTAGATTTAGTATTTTGCTAGTCAGAAAAATAACCAAAATAATATTTATTTCTGTTCTTGGAAATGTATAGGAGCTGTGTCCCTAAGAGGAAAGATGTGCTTTCAGAGTTGTGCTTTTTCCCAGCCTATCTGGAAAAAATATCTTCATGTAGGCTGTGACAATTGAAGCACAAGCTATTTATGCATTGATGGGTATTTCTGACTTGAAATATTTGACAGGCTCTATGTTAAATATCTGGTTTCAGTTTCTAAATGTCTATCTCAAAGGCTCTCTTTCCCCTGTGCCTTATTTAAAAACCTCTGTAAGAAGGGAAGTGAGGAAACTTGAAAGTTAAAAACAATCTAGCAGCATGTAGGAAGCCTTCCAGCATATTGATCCTCCTTGACCTCTAATTAATGTATTGATTTTGCTGTATTAATTCTATTGATTAATTAGTTTGTGTTTCTTTTAAAATGATTCATGCTTCTAGGACTTTTTAAGGAGGAAGTTGGCATTAAGACTGGAGCTCTCAAAGATATCAGGATCAGACTTGGCTAAAATTTTATTTACTTCACAATATTTGCCTCTGCAGCTGATGAGGATGTGTTTAATGGGCCGTTTAATGTGTTTAAACTGACAAGCAGTTGCTTTAACTGTGTCTCTCTGGAGAGAATTTTGTTAGAGACCATTTCCCAAAGGCAAAAAATAAACCCCTGACTTATCAGGAGGAGCAGCAGTGCCTGCTGTGGTTTGTGGTGGGAAGTTCTCCTGCGGGAAGGGGCTGGCTCAGGTTGGTGCCTTTGCTGTCAGTGCCAGTGACGATGCCCAGTGTGTGAGCAGGAACCCTGTGCTCCTGGGGCTGGAGCTTCTGGTGGGGCAGGAGGGCTCAGAAGGGGGGACTGAACCTCTCAGAGTCTCTGAGGGTCCCACAGTGACTCTCAGAAGGTGGGACTGAACCTCTCAGAGTCTCTGAGGGTCCCACAGTGACTCTCAGAAGGTGGGACTGAACCTCTCAGAGTCTCTGAAGGTCCCACAGTGCCTTCCCAAAGAGGACAGGGCTCAGTGCTAAAGCTGAATCAGGTTTTTCCAACCAAATGCTGCAATGGGGCTGAGGCTGATGGCTGCTGCTTTGGCAGGGATGCTCCAGGTGCCAGCAGCACCTTCAGGGAGCTCTCCCAGCTGTTGTCCTTACTCTGCACACAGCCAGCAGCAGGCTTGGGTGTCCCTGATGGCAGCAGGGACAAAACAATTAGCCTTGTTTGCAGTGTTAATGCAATTATTTGGTTTGAGAGACACCATCAGCTCAATGGACCTTCTAGCTCACACAGTTTCTGTCTCCTTGGAGCTGCTGGGCTGCCTGGACAGCAGCAGAAACTGAGCTATTGAACACCAGCAATGTGCAGCATCCCAACTCCTGCCTCCCAGGCTGGAGGGTGAAAGCCCTGGCTGTGTGCTTTGCCATCCACTGGCTCTTTACTGTAAGAATTTTCTAAAACAATGAAAATGGTTCACCTATGTAACCTGTCTGTTTAATGTGATCAGGGTAATGCTGCTGATTTTTGCAAAGTTAAGGGTAAAGCCTTGCATTGGACCTGGTGGGTTTCTCTGTTGTTCTTCAATAACCCTGCAAATCTGGGGGTGTAGAAACACAAGTAACTGCAATATTTTCTTACCCTTCATACAGCTGTGCTTAGTTGTTGACAACATGACTTGGGAGAAAGCAGATGGTTTTGCAGTCCAGAAGTCTGGAATTCATTAGTGGAAGTTTTCAGACGTGGGTTATTTTTCTGGGTTTTTTTAAATTATTTTTTGGCTGAGCTACAAAAAGTCAAAACAAACAGAGCTGAAAATTCATCATGAGGGGTGCTAAAGAGTTTCTTTGCTCTCTTTCACCAAAGAAGTGACTGCACAGGAAAATCACTTGAAAATTACTTTTCCCTGGTTTGCTTTATTTGTGACAGCAAACCCTTTCCGGAGAAGAGGAAGCTCCTCTTCCAGTCCCAGTGCAGAGGAGCTGCTCTGGAATTCAGGATTATTTGTAGAACACCAACTAATGCCTGCATTTTGTACTAACCTCAGAAAGGAAAAGGGGAGGGGACAGAGAAGTGATGTTAATTTATTCACTGAAGAACTCAAACTGTGGAGATTTTCCCCTCCAAGGAACTTTTTCTCCTGCTCAGGAGCAGAAACTGCACAGCAAATGTTAACCTGTGACATCCTGACTTGAGTCAGGAGGGGATTGGTTGGAGTTTGTTTTCCAGGCACTTAGTGAGAGCAGACCGCAGCATTTCAATGCTGCAACTGCCTGGAAGAAGATGGAGGTGGAATTTGTTTGGCAGGAGAGAGAAATTCTTTGCCTGAGCAAAAGCACAGGAGCGCTGAGCCCTCCCGAGGCAGCACCAGCCTGGCTGCTGCTCTGGCACTGCTCTTGGCCAGGTTCTGCCTTGAGCTCTCCCTTCTCAGTCTCAAACTTGTTTCTTCCACTTTGTAGGTTTTTTCCTCCCTTCCCACCACCTAGGTTTGTTGCTCTAGACTCCCCCTCTTCAGGGGGACAATGGCATTGTCTCAGCTCCTGGCAGCTTCTTTCTGGAGCGTTTTCCAAGAAATCCTGTGCTCCAAGGCTGCTCCAGCATCCACCCTTCCCTGCTATTCTACTTCCCACTATCCTTCAGACAGCAAATATTTCCTATCTTGTTACACTCCTCTGATGCTGAGCCCTGGGAGAGCCTGGGCTCCGGTCCAGGGCCAGCAGCTTTCTGACAAGCACAAGCAACAGGGTAACAAATAATGGGGCTTTGGAGAGTCTTTCCATAAGGAAAGGGAGGTGGAGAGAGCAAACAGGCAGGGGAACCTCTCCTGCTCCAATCTTTCAGCACACTCTGCTGCAAAGGATGTTTCAACAGCAGCTTCTGGAAGCTGTGCTGCTGGTGAATCACGAGGTGGTTTGCACACACCTTGGTCTGGGAAAGCCTTTAAGCCTTAGGTAAACACAGGTTAACAAAAGTGCGTTGCCTGGGACTTCAGAAGTGTTAGGTAAACTTCTCTGGGTCTGGGGGAATTGCTTGTTAAAAAAAAAAAAGTTTAAAAATCCTGTTTCTGCTTCTCATTTTTGAGCCTCTTGGATTTCCAAGCTGGTTTAGGTGTTACCCTCCCATGCAGACAGGGAAGCAGATTTGGTGTGTCACAGCAGCCTCGAAGCACAAGTGATGTCACAAGAAAGTTTTGCCCCAGTCCAGACAGGATGATGACTCTCTCTGGTTGGACTAAGGACCAGCTAAGCCCCTGGCAGCTCTCCTCTCACATCTAATACATAGAGAAGGTGCTGCAGCTGGTTATTTAACATCTGGGCTCCTTGCACTCAGCCAGTAAACAATGTGACTAAGACACAACGAAATTGAAATTTTTTTTCTGTAAACTGTAATGTGCAATTAGGCAGATGATAATCTCCCATTTCTTGGAAAAGGAAAAGGTTCCTATTTGGGATTTTCCTAGCATGACACAGTTCAGGAAGCAAATGACCTTCCACAGAATTCCCTGCAAACCTGAAGTGGCAAATTTCCGGTCCTTGGTGCCAAGGATGCTGGTTCTTGTGAAGTGAAATGCTTCCTGCTGCTTTCCAACTTGGAAATTCTTCTTGTAACTCCAGTGGCAGATGCAGGACAGACTGTGAAGCTGTTTCTTCAGCCTTCTTTCACTGCTGCTTTTGGTAAATGAACTCAGAAGATATCTGATATGAAATAAAATGTTTCCTTATTTGAAATTTTTCATGAACTTATTTTTAGCACATCCAAGTTAAAACGGCCTTCATTTAAGGTGCTTAGAAGTAACTTCAATTTTTCATGATAGGTGGATTCATAAATGTGCAGGCTAATGTTAAATGTTGGCCATTTCATTCAACACCTATCTGTGTTTGAGTTAATTTAAAATGTACTCAAGCTGTATTGTAACAACATACCCAAGCTTTGAGCCTGGATTGACTGGACTGCATTCAGATCTCCCTTGGGCTGCAGCAAGGCTGTGCCTGTAGCTGTACCAGCACCAGTTTAAACATTGCTATGGTTAGAAAACTTTAGCAATACTTCCCTCCAAAGCCTGGGCAGAACTGCTGTGGGCTGTAAGGACAGAGGGGGTCTGTGACCATTCCAGGTCCTGCTGCAGGACCCCGAGGTTTCAGAGTTGATGTTCTGCAACTCGATCATCTGAGGGGGGTGGAGGAGAGCCCAGGGCCTGCAGCTGTACAAATAAGGGATTTAGCTTCTTGGGTTTCAAGTTTGCCAGCAAGTTTTGGTCAACTGAGTTGAAATCTGACTGTCTTTGCTGTCAAAATGTACAGCACAAAAAAATGTTTCAGACTTGAATTGAAACGAGACATTTTGACGAAGGCAGAATATTTTTTAAGAGTAAAAATCCCTCCATTTTAAGATGTAACTCAAACACAGAAAACAGAAACATCTATTCCTCTTTGTTTTTCCAGCAAATTTCTCTTACTTACTCCTCTAGCTTGAGTTACCATAAGTTAGTATTTTTTCTCTTTAAATTGCAGAAACAATAGGAAACATTTAAGAAGTACAGGCTCAGTTTCAGCACACAACTCACAGAAGCACAGTTAAAAGTGGAGAATCAAAACCATCATCTTGTCTCCCACTTGCCCAGATAAAATGGTGAGCAAACTGTAGGTTTACTAAAAGCAGAAAACTCAGTTTTGAAGCAGAACATCGTCCTCAACTTACCCCATCTGGTATGTTCAGACCAAAGTAGCCAGAGCCCAATGACAATACCACAGGAACTTCATTTGCCAAAGGCAACTTTGCAGTGCAAGAGCATAAACACCCCCACAGGGATGCCATCCTTTCATGCATCTCATGGGATACTCTAAACACAAAGTTCTAAACCCATTTAGTAACTGGAGCTGTTAGGACTAGATAAAGTGCATCTGAGGAAGAGAAACCCAAAGAGGATTTCTAATTTTACTGTAACACAAAAATCCTGCGCTTAATAGAAGAAAACTATATTTAAAACCTAAAAGGAAGAAAAAAAAAACCAAAAAAGGAGAAAATACATGGAATTTTTACTGGCAGTAAAACATTGCAGTTCATAGCTTGGTTATGAGAGCAGTTTCACTGTGTGGCTGGCAGAAGCTGGCAGGGACAGATTTGCTCTGCAGCCCGAGGGGCAGTGGCAGCAGAGGAGGGGCTGTGGGATGAGCACTCGAGGTGGCACCGTGGGGCAGCTGCCATTTCACTGCACAGCTTCTCCTCCATTCCAGGCTCACTTAGGGATAACATCCTGCCCACTTTCACAGGTTGTAGAGCACTGCTTCTGTTAATTATCAACTTCTACTCAGTGGTCTCCGTCACCCTGTTCTGCAGCAATGCTCTGTGTGTAGTAAACAAACAGATGCTCTGCAGTTTTTTTAGGTGCTTCCTAATCTCTAGTACAGAGGAACTGCACAAAAACTGAAATGGTTTTGCATATGGCTGGCGATAGGAAAGTTATCTTGGGATCCCCTGTGTGCAATATCTATATTTCTACCAATGTTGATGTGCCCAAAGTTGATTTTGACAACAGGTAGATTATGGCAGATCTAATAACCCCAAACCCCTGGAAACAGAGATGTAGATGAGTCATTAATTGTCAGTGGAAGAAAATGACTGCTTCTATTTTAGCAGTTAATGCCATTTTTCTTTGAATAAGCTGCCAAAAGAACAAGATCACAAGCTGTTAGAAAAACAACTTGAAGAAGCTGTAGCTGTGATTTGTGTCAAGCTCAGAAGGAGAAATATAGAATCTGTAGGCAAGAGCAGACATCATCAGAATGGCTGTGACTCTGGGACAGAAAGAAACCCACCTGTGAGAAGAGTTGTGTTCAATATTGTACCAGTTGCTAAACAACAGCATCACATACCTATCATAATAGTTTTTTATTTATTAAAGCTGGGGAGTGTCTGGTTACCTGTGTTTGGACTTAAGGTATTTTACTTTACCCTTCTCTAAAATAAATAGTAGCACTGAAGCTGCAGCGTTAATACACCAGTCCTAAAAAATATTACTGTTGTAGCTTAATCTGGCTCCCCTCATTTATTCATTTTAATCACAAATGAGAGAAAAGGGAGAAGAGGTGGTGTTTTAGTTCCCAGTGTGTAGTCCTTTGATGCCTATCTCAAGTAGAAAGAAGTGATAGGGACAGATTAGGATTTGGGGATAGGGACAGATTAGGATTTGGGGATAGGGATAGATAAAACAAATAGATTTGAACGTGTGAGGTAAAGCCAGATGCATCTTGTTATAAGGGCTGCTTTTAGAAACTTGGATTTGTTTTCTTTGAGCCTGGAGCTGCTGATAACTGGAGCTGTTTGGAGGTGCCTCCCATTGCCAGCACCTTGCCTCCCTCCAGCTCGTTCCAGCTGCTGCTGCTGCTGCTTTTGCTGGCCACTGGTGACAGAAACAATGTTAGGGTGAGACAGGGGAGAAAATTGGACTGTTACTCAGCTTGGCTTTGGGGAGAGTGTAGATATGTGTGCTGCAAAACAACTGGGTTTTGTTCACAAAATCAGAAGCTTCTTGCCAGAGAACTCTTCAAAGGACAACCCAGAGGGCAGCCAGCAGCAAAACCATTTTCTAGCGTCAGAGGTGTTGTTCTCAAGGGCCAGCATAAATCCTTGAAGCATTAAAGCTGTGAAAACAAATTGAGAGAAGAGTGGAATGAAATTGTTCTTACAAAAATAGCAAGCCAGGTTCATATGCTTAGAAATAAAATTCCCCAGAGCAGAGCAGGAGTTGCACCTCACCCTGCTCTGCTCCCTGGTGCTGGGTGAGCCAGAGCAGCTGGGGGAGAGCAGAATTATTGCACACAGGGCTGGCTGCTGCCAGGGGGGGTCTGCAGGAACTGGGGAAGGAGAGTGAGGCTTTCCTTCAGCGGGGGACAAAGAGCTGATGCTGTGGCTTGTGTGGGGTGTGATGGAGCTCTTTGGGCCATAGGGAGGAGCTGCAGCAGCTTTTTGTTTCTCTGACCAGTTCCTTGCTCAAACACTTTGAGCCAAGCCATGTGTTGGTGTATCACTGGAAAGAATTCTCTTCTTGAAATGCTTTTTTCATCTTTGGATTTCAAGCTTCCTGACTTCTCACATGGGCATGCTTTCTGCAACTGTTGTAAGCAGCTGGCTTTACTTCCTCCAACTCCATCTAAGCTGAAAGAATCCTGAATTTATGAAAAATAATGAGTAGATGGACCTGGTCCCCACAAATGGGGCAGGGGAGGGCAGGTATGCAGATATCTGTTTTGGTCTGTCAGCATTTCTCACTTTTGACCTAAAGGACCACACAATATGCTGAGAAAACGAATCCAGCACTGAAAGCTGGCTTGCTTGAAAAATCTACAGACTTTTCCAAGCATTTATTTTTCTCTCTGACACCATCGATTTATTTGCAGCTTTTGTTAAGAGGAATTGACATCAAAACCTCAGGAAACCAATTTTGCTTTTTAAAACACAATGCTTTAGATGAATTATTACTAAATGGGCCTTCATGTTTTTTAAAGTTTTTAAGATCCAGTTAAATAGCTGGGTTGGTTTTACATTACACATGCTCCTCATGACATTCAGCTGAAAAGCCACCACAGAATTAAAACATGGTTACTTAATCCTCAGTCATAGGTAGGATGTTGATTCACATTTATCAAAGTGAATCATTGACTGTGTGTAACTCCTTCTGCCACACATAATTTTTATAATTTCAAAGTCAACTGTTCGACAGTGACAAATGACAATTAACTCTCCCCGTTCTCAAATGAAAAGCTGTTAATTACTATTTCATACTTTTAAATTGAAAACACCAATGCCTTAGCCCTACACAGATCCTAGGTAAGCAGCCAGCTGACACCTCCACTCAGAGAACCATCAAAATTGCAAACATTTTTTTCTTCTCTTTTGAACCTCTCAGCACAAGAAAGGTGTTGCTGTTTTCACTTCATTGCTGATTGCTTTCCAAACTCACTGTGGAGCTGAGATGGATGCAGAAGGTGTCCTGAAGCTCAGCCTGACCTTCTTCATATGCCAGCAAGGTCAGCACTTCCTTTTTATATTTTCTGTGGGTGAAATTCAGCTCCACTGGAGTGAGTCCTGGTTAACAGCAGTCATCATTATCAGACTGGGAAGAAATCAGAGAGATCCAGACCAAGCTGTCAGCCCAAATATTCCTGAGAGCCTTGGTAGGGAATAACACTGTCCCACTTTGTTAAAATGAAAGTGATGGTGATGAGAATGTTCAGAATTTGTCCATGTTTTAAATATTTTTTATTTGGAGTAATACATAAAAATGGCAGAAGTGCAGAAGCCTAGTTGTGGGGGATGATGATTTGTAATGTACAATTGCTGCTTTTAGGCTCTCAAATTCCACATTTTGAAGCAAGAAATCTCTAAATAAATAATAGATAATGATATGTAATATATAGATACATAAGAGTAATACAAATTTATATGTAATATATATTATATTCAAAAGAAATGTTATATATATATGTTAAATATATAATATATAAATATATAATATAAACTAAAATAATATATAATATAAATTAAAATAATTGATTTCATTGTTAATATAAGAACTTGTGCTGTGCATTCTCATCTGAATCTAGAGACAGGCTACTAGTTCTCAGAAAATATTGCAGCCATTCAAACAGCAGCTCAAAAAGGCAATTTAAAAGGAGTTTTATAACCCAGTCATAATCATGGAAGTGCTGCAGCTGGAAGGGACTGCCATTTGGTCACCCCTTGTCCTTCACACCACACACAGGTCACTCAGTGGTGACCCACAGGACAGGGTCTATTCCAGTGGTGCCACCAGGGAAAGGGCCATAAGCGACCCTCTGGGGGCTGTTCATTACCTAACTGCTTCTCCTATTTTTTCCTGATATTTATCACAGTTCTTCCCTTGTGCACTTCACAGTACTTTTTTCCTGCCTTACTAATTAGAGGGATTTGGTCCTTTCATTCTCTGGGACAAGGGAACTTACTGGAACTCCTCAGCAGGTCCCCATGGGTGTCAAGGGCCAGAACAAGGTATTCAGAGATGTATGTGAGCCTCTTGAGTATGGAAATGCAGTTTGAAATAGCTATCCTTAAAATGCTGATGGCTGCTTTTCAGGGCAGATCATAAATGCTGTGAGAACTAGTACCTGCATTATGTTCAGAGGGAGCCTAAACATAAATCCCTCTTCTTTCCAGCTCCATGATTTTCATTGCCCCTTGCCTTTGCCTATTGGTGCCCCAGGCAAATTCCTCATTACCTGACCCTAAAACAGTGTTACAGTGATCTCCATCCTGTACCCCACTGTTTCCTACTTCTATTTTTCATCATCTGTATATAAGGACAGAAAAAAAAGGAGAAAGGTGTAGCTGGGCAAAAATTCCTGATCCTTTGGGTGCCCCTTCAGGTTTTTGTTCAGATCTTAGTGGGAAGTTGCACCCCTTGACCTCCTTATTGCTCATCAGTTGCCTGTGTCTTGTGACAGGAAAACTGCAACCTTCAATTTGCAAACTCTCTGTCAAAACTGCTCTCTTTTGATTTGGGTTTTTTTAACGGTATCACGAGAAGACCATTTTTCCAGAGTATGGCAGAATTTCTGGATCTTTATTGCATTGAATAGAGTAGGTGATACTTCAAAATATTTGGGCTTATAGAGTTTAAGAAGTTGTGAGATGAGAACAGTTTGATCATCTCATCTGAGTGCCATAAAAAAGCCAAACAAACCCACTAGTAAAAAGAATTAGTGTACTCTCTAATGCACTTCCAAAAAGTCATGAAAAAGACAAATGGCATTGGGCAGATGTGTCTGAGAAGTGTTGACTGATAACTTATCAAGGTGATGCATTAACCACTAATTAATGCAGTTCTTCCTAGCAGTTGAATCTCATTTTGTTTAGTTTTCTCCCTGGGAATGTCACATGAAAACATGAAATGTCTTGCATGAGTGGAATTTTGGGCTCTAACTCATGATCTTCGTCAATTAGTATTGCAGTGATGTTAAAAAAAAGTGTTTCTTTCCTACTGTCTGCATCACTCATTAGTCAAAATGCCCCACAAGGAGCAAATAAGAAGTTTTCCTTTATTGTATGTAATTTAATATAAATAGCAATGCTACTTTACACACAGAGCTGGGATTAGGAATGCCCCTCTTCACTCAGGCTGGGCTGGGGAAACCAGATCAGAGTTACTTCAGAGGAGGAGCAGTTACCTAAACAGAGAAGAAAAACTGGAATGGAGTGTCAAAATGCCTGATGTCACGTTGCAGGTCAGTGACACAGCTGGGACTGCAGTGGTGACAAATCATGGGCCTGTTTGGTCTGATTCTGGGAGACTGGGGGAAGGAAAACAATATTGGTTTTTAAGGAGTACAGTGTGCAGAGCTGTCCACACATTAATTGAAAAATAATAATTTATCCCTTTTTATAAACTATTTTTAAAGAGAATTTAAACACTTTTGATTTATGACCTGAAAATATTTTAAACCTAGTTTTTTACTGTAAAATTGAGACAAAGTTTCTCTTTCTTAAAGAGACACAAAAAGAGGTTATTTTGTGACTGAAATGTTAATGTTCCAGTCTCTATCCTTCATTCAGCTTCTCCATCAAACAAAAAGTGACAAAGTTTGAGGGGATCACTGCTTTAGGTAAAATATGACCTGCAAAAAATAAATGCAAGAGGGAAAGAGGCTTTAAATTCTAGCTTAAATAAGACACTTCACACTTGAATTTCAGGAACTCTATGAGATAACTGGGATCATGTCTATAAAATATTTTGGTACTTTTTAATAAGGAAGAAGAAACTATTTAATGAAACATTGTGTATTTTTAAAGTCATGTTTCTTTGAATAATGGCCTCAGCTGTTATGTGTACACTGTTAAAGTGTGCTGCAAGGCACTTGCTTTAAAAGCCATCATTCACTCCTTTGGTTTGGAGGAGCTCTCTGAGATAAGATGAGTTCCTTTTTAGGTGGAAAATCAGAATCAGTGCACAAAAACTGCTCCTTGGTCACACAGCCAAGTCTCTCTGGTGTTCCTGTCACTCTGAAAATCCCTGAGCAGGTCTGAGGTGGACACAGGATTCATCCTTGACATGACTAGACGATGTAGCCTAGAGCTGTGCCAGGGAAGGCTGAAGTTGGACTCCAGGTAAAATTTCTTCAAGGAAAGGATTGCCAAGCATTGGAACGGGCTGCCTGAGAGGTGGTGGAGTCCCCATCC